>NC_041383.1:331123689-331207346 GCF_002162155.2 Triticum dicoccoides | reverse complement strand
CGCTCGCCGCCGCCTGCCGCGCCGCTCGTCGCCGACGCAGCCCCGCCCCGCCACCACCTACCGCCGCCGTAGCCGGCCGGAGCCGCCGCCCCGCCCCGCCGTACTCACCGGAGCCGCCGGAGTCGCCACCGGTTTTTTCGGTTTAGGTATAAGAAACCGCTCGGTTTTTTTATAAACCCTAGATCCGTTTTTTAAAAGATCGGTTCGGTTTTTCGTCAGTTTATTTATTTAGCGGATGTTCGTCCGTTCATTCGTTTTAAGGAACGTTGTTCGCCGGTTAGGTTCAGACAGCGAACGTTTGTTTGTTAGTCTGATCGTTTTAGTTTTATTTTCCAGGATTTTATCTGCGATTATCTTTATCGTGATTTCTGCCCTGATCTTCATACTAGTATAATTTTTTACTCGTTTATCCAAAATAGATGAAACCAGCGCCTAAATCTTCGTCTCGAAGCCCTCTTTACAGTTAACCAACTTGAACATGATTTTGGTACTATAAAATTTGACTTTAGTCCAGATTAGTAAATAAATCTTGTTTCGCTCGTATCTTGTTTCGCTAGACACATGTACTTTCTGTTAAGATCTAATTCACAGGTTAATAATGTTGTTAGGTTTTGACTCTTGTTAGTTTAAGCCGTTGCTTGTTTCGTGTTCGATTTGGATCTTTTCTCGAGTTTTCTCGTGTTTCGTTTGAGTGATTTCTTATGTATGCTATTGTTTGTCTACGCTAGGTTACCCGGAGTGCGAACCTTGTTACTACGAATCTCTAGCGTTTGCAGATTGTCAGCAAGGCAAGTTACACTTTGATCATACTCTTTTATACCCAGCTTTACTATGCATTAGTTCTGCTCCACAACTACTTGCATTGGTAGGATTGGGAACATGTGGTTTTGGTTGTAGTGCTTTAGGTAGGAACCTAATACCTTTTGATCACCCCGGGAATATATGTTATATTTATTATTGTGTAGCCATGCTCGTAGATGGGGATTGGATCGTGATTCCCACATGGAAGTTTGAGAGTTATTTAACCGGTTAACATTAAGGTGGCAACTTTAATACAAATCTGGGTGGATAGGTTGAGGCACATGGAGTACCCAGTGTTGTCTGTTTTGGAAATCCCAAAGTACCCGTGTGATTATCCTATGGAATTCCACCCAGGCCCAAAGGGATCATAAGATTATTCATGCTAGAAACTTCCGTGTGTAGCCACAAGCCATTATGGGCTCTGGCATAGTTGAGTAAGTTGCGTGAGCTCTTGAAGAGGTAGACTAGCAGATGTAGAGGGTTGTAGGTGGTACTGTCTACCCGGAGTAGAGAGTTAATGCTTCAGAAGGCTATGTCCCGATCATCCGATCAAGGATGCGGTCGAGTCTTGTGGGGAAAAGTGAGCAAACCTATGCAGAATGTATAAACTAATCATGGTTAGCCGCGTCCCCGGTTATGGACATCTTGAGTATCTATTACTTGAATCTATTGATGTGATCTCATCACGTTACTCTAATTAATTTTGATGTTGGGTTAATGATGATATTTTTAATTGGGATTTGAGTTGGAGGTACCTTCTCAAATAATGGGCAACATGGGAGTAGTTAAATAAATTTATTCCTTTGTTGTAGGGGAAAACTAGCTTTATGCAAAAACATGAAACTTACAACCTCCACCAGCCCAATATTACATGTAGATATAGTTCTTGCATTATCATTTCTTTACAGAGTAACTATGCCAGCATATTCCATGTGCTGACCCATTCCAGGCTGCAACGTCTTATGTTGCAGACTACTCAGACAATGAATAAGGTGTTATAGGTCATTATTTTGCACTCAACTATGTTGTTGAAGTTGATGGACTCATTTACCTTCGAAGCCTTCCACTGTTATCTAGTTTAGATGGCCTTCAGCCATGATTTATTTATGTAATATTACTCTCTATGAGGACTCGATGTAATAAGTGTGTGATTGAAACTCTGTTATAAATCCTCGAGTACTGTGCATGTCAGCATTACCAATCTAGGGATGACATTGAAGCACAGAGACTTGATCGTTTGAGGTCTGGTCGCTACAAGATGGTATCAGAGCACATGCTGATTGTAGGACGTGACCACTAGAATGAGCCACAGGATTTCTCTTCTTTACTCATTTCTAATTCTCCTCTCTTCTACTCTATAGATGGCGGATCCCAGAAACAAGTTCACTCAGCCAGATGACGACACCCCTTTCGGAAAGCACTTGAAGGAAGTCACTAAGTATCTAAACATCGGATTACCAAGCTTCACGAGGGCTTTCTCTACATATGTACCGGAAGAGGAGCGTTGGAAGATCAAAGTCTGGATACTTGGGAGGACCTTCACACCAACAATGGAGCCTATTGATTTCTACCTGGATGCACCAAGCTGGAGTATTGGAAAGAGCATGGCCGCACATATCACCTTTGGACACATATGTGAGGTGTATCACAAGGAGCCGGAGAATACCGTCTACTAGATATGTGGCCGCTGAGATGACAAATGGGAGATGATTCGTACCAGGAGGGATGGATCAATTGCAACTCACATTCAAGAGATGGGAGATCATATTCGTCGACAGGTCAACAGAGTATCCACATGAAGAAGATCAAGAAACTGGTGAGGAGAAACAACGAGCTGGAAGAGGAGATCAAGTCTACACGCGATGGATACGAGGAGGAGATTGCTATATTAGTGGAAAAGAATGACGACCTGACAAGGAAGCTAGGAGTATTCATGGGAGACCCCGCGCCAAAGAAGGACAACCATCCTGGAGACTACATCATCCTCGACGACATCGACTCCGACCCTGATAGCGATGATGACTACGTTGATGAAGCTAGAGCAGACATTATGGAGTCTTATTCTGATGAAAATTTCTAGATGACCACCATTGTAATTAGTAGTATTTTCCCTCCAAGTAGTTGCAACGATCGAGTTAGTAGTTATAGGTTAGACCGCTTTTGTAATCTTGTGTGCTATTGATTAAAGTGAAATTGATTGTGTTAGTCTCATGAGCATTATGGGTAGTGAATCTCTCTTAGACCCTTATTCTATTCTGTTTTCTCACCCCCTCTAAACCCATTAGATGCCTCCGAGATGTGCCAATGGATTTGCCTTCCCACCGGAGCTCACTCAGTTGATCCAGCAGCAGAATAACCTAATGCAGCTTTTAGTCCAGAATCAGAACCAAGGCAACAACAACAACCCACCCCCACCACCCCCTGTTGATCACCTAGCCCATTTCCTAAGATTGAATCCGCCGGTGTTCTCTAGTAGCACCAAGCCAATTGTTGCACATGATTAGCTCCGCAAGATTGGAAGAGAGCTGACCACTGCAGGATGCACAGATGCGGAGAGAGTGTGTTTTGCCGCACATCAGCTTGATGGACCCGCAACATCATGGTGGGAGAATTTCACAGCCACTTAACCCATTGACATTGTTACGTGGGATCAGTTTCAGCAGGCTTTCCGCACTGCCCATGTCTCAGCTGGAGCCATGAGCATGAAGAAGCGTGAGTTTCGCAACTTGCGCCAAGGAGGACGTATAGTGAGCCAGTATGTGGATGAGTTTAGTAAGTTAGCACGCTATGCCCCTGATGACGTAGCTACAGATGCCACTAAGCAGGAGAAGCTTCTGGAAGGACTGAATGATGAGCTAAGCATGCAGTTGATGGTGGCAACATTCAACAACTACCAGGAGTTGGTAGACAGGGCTCTTATGATTCAAGGCAAGCAGCAACAGATTGATAATCGCAAGTGGAAGTATGGACAGGGGAGGTACACTTCAGGAGCTCAGCAGAAGCCCCGCTATTCCCCGTACTCGGAAGGACAAACCCACAACCATGGAGGTCATAACCATGGAGGACACACGCACAATGGAGCAAACTCACACAACCATAATGGCACCAGGAATGGCAATGGGAATGGAGGAAGCACCAGCCAGAACCATTCCAATCCTTCAACACCGGCCAAGAGGGATCTGAGCCACATTACCTGTTTCAAGTGCCATAAGACTAGACATTATGCTACTGAATGTCCTGAAGCAAAGAATGGAAATGAAATGGAAGTTCTGCCAAGAAGCCCAACCCCTTCACCAAAGGTCAGGTGAACCACATCAGCGTGGAGGAGATTGAGGATCAACCCGGTGCAGTTGTCGGTAAGTTTTTGATTAATGCATTTACTGCACTTGTTCTTTTTGATACTAGTGCATCACATTCATACATATCAAGGGGATTTGTGGATAAGTATAACCAGCCAACCCAAGCCCTTAGGTCACCCATGTTAGTAAGTTCGCCAGGAGCAGAGTATATGGCCAGCCTATGGTGTGATCGGTTACCCTTGAGGATTGGTAACTATGTGTTTCCCTCGGACCTAATAGTTTTGGAGTCACAAGGATTGGATATAATATTAGGCATGGATTGGTTATCGAAGTATGGAGGGAACATTGATTGTGCTAGTAAGTCAATATTCCTTACCATCCCAGAAGGAAGAAGGATCAAGTACGTATCCCGGCATGTGCCGAAGAGGACTCAAGTGAATTCCTTATTAGGAGTTGTACAGGAGGAAGTACCATTGGTGAAGGATTACCCCGACGTATTTCCAGAGGAGTTACCAGGCATGCCACTGGATCGAGACATTGAGTTTTTGATTGAGCTATTGTCAGGCACCGGGCCAATATCAAAGAGACCATATCGGATGCCCGCAAAGGATTTGGAAGAAATTAAGAAGCAGATTAAGGAGTTACTGGATAAAGGTTACATTCGACCAAGTTCGTCACCTTGGGGAGCCCTAATGCTTCTAGTGGAGAAGAAGGATGGATCATTAAGGATGGTTGTTGATTATCTTGCGTTGAATGAAGTGATGATCAAGTACAAATAACCTTTACCGATGATCAATGATTTGTTTGACCAGTTGCAAGGAGCTAAGTTTTCTCTAAGATAGATCTTCGATCGGGTTATCACCAGTTGAAGATTCGAGAGCAGGATATACCGAAGACAGCTTTTACCACAAGGTACGGGCTATATGAGTATACCGTTATGTCATTTGGTCTGACTAACGCGCTTGCCTATTTCATGAATATGATGAACAAGGTGTTTATGGAGTTTTTGGATAAGTTTGTCGTGGTGTTCATTGATGATATATTGGTCTACTCGAAGAACGAAGAGGAGCATAAGGAGCATTTGCGTTTGGTTCTTGAGAAGCTCAGAGAACATTAGTTGTATGCCAAGTTCAGCAAGTGCGAGTTTTGGCTAAAGGGAGTTGGACTTCTTGGACATGTTATATCCGAAGAAGGAATAGAAGTAGACCATACCAAGGTTGTTTCTGTAACTAAATGGGTAGCACCCACATCAGTTGGAGAGATCAGGAGTTTTCTTGGACTCGCAGGATTGCAAAGCCCATGACATAGTTGTTAAAGAAGGACAACGAGTTCAAATGGACTGAGGAGTGTGAAGCTAGTTTTTAGGAGTTGAAGAAACGTTTGGTTATAGCCCCAATGCTAATTCTTCCATATCAACGAAAGGATTATCAAGTGTATTGCGACGCCTCACGTCGAGGACTTGGAGGAGTGCTTATGTAGGAGAGAAGAGTTGTTTCATATGCCTCACGACAGCTTAAATCTCATGAGCTGAATTATACTACGCATGATTTGGAGTTAGCAGCCGTAGTGCATGCCCTGAAGACATGGAGACATTTCCTCCTCAGAAACCATTGTGAAGTATACACGAATCATAAGAGTTTGAAATATATCTTCACGCAGAAGGAGTTAAACCTCAGGCAGAGGAGATGGTTGGAGCTCATTAAGGATTATGATATGAAACTGCACTATCATCCAGGAAATGCAAATGTAGTAGCGGATGCGTTGAGCCGCAAGAGTTATGTTAATATGCTCATGACCAGAGGATTACCCAAGGAGTTAGTAGAGGATCTTCGCGAGCTAGGTTTGGAAATAGTTCCAAGAGGTTATGTAGCAGCATTGGAAATTCAGTCCACTTTGATGGGTAAGATTGGAGAAGCCCAGAAGACTGACAAGGAGATTGCCGAGATAAAGGAGAGGATGAGCAAAGGAAAGGCTAAAGGATTTCATGAGGATGAGCATGATACTTTATGGTTTGAGGATCGCGTATATGTGCCTAATGACCCCGAGATCAGAAAGTTAATTCTGCAAGAGGCCCATGATTCGCCGTATTCAATTCACCCAGGAAACAATAAGATGTATCTGGATTTGAAGGAAAGTTTCTGGTGGACAGGAATGAAGAAGGATATTTCCGAGTACGTAGCAGTATGTGACGTATGTCAGAGAGTTAAGGCAGAGCATCAGAAGCCAGCTGGATTGCTACAGACATTGTCGATACCCGAATGGAAGTGGGATAAGCTTGGCATGGATTTTATCACTGGATTGCCCAGGACTCGTTCAGTCTATGACTCTATCTGGGTTGTAGTCGACCGTTTGACGAAAGTAGCTCATTTCAGCCCGGTGAAGACCACTTATATGAGTGCTAAGTTGGTAAAGATATACATGACCAGGATCGTATGTCTGCACGGAGTTCCGAGGACCATTATATCGGATAGAGGAACCCAGTTTACCTCAAAGTTCTGGAATCAGTTGCATGAGACTTTGGGTACTAGGCTAGAGTTCAGTATAGCCTTTCATCCACGACAGATGGACAGACCGAGAGAGTCAATCAGATTTTGGAGGACATGTTGAGAGCTTGTGCGCTAGATTATGGATCCAGTTGGGACGATAATTTGCCGTATGCAGATTTCTCTAATAAGAACAGTTATCAAGCCAGTTTGAAGATGGCCGCTTTTGAAGCTTTGTGTGGAAGGAGGTGCAGGACACCATTATTGTGGGATGAAGTTGGAGATCGACAGTTGTTCGGACCAGATTTAATCAAAGACTCTAAACAGAAGGTTAAGTTGATTTGCGACAGACTCAAGGTAGCCCAGTCCAGACAGAAGAGTTATGCGGATTCTAAACAGAAGGAGACAGTTTACGAAGTCGGAGACAGAGTATACCTTCGAGTGTCCCCACTCCGAGGAGTTAAGCTTTTTGGAGTTAAGGGAAAGCTAGCACCACGTTTTGTGTGACCATACCGAGTTTTGGAACGTATGGGAGAAACTGCTTACAAGCTGGAATTGCCAGAAGGATTGTCAGGAGTTCACGATGTGTTTCATGTTTCCCAGTTGAAGAAGTGCCACGCAGAGATGGCTGATAATCCTATGAGAGATACAGTGCCACTGGAAGCGATTCAGTTAGACAGTGATTTGACTTATGAGGAGAAGCCGGTCAAGATTCTCGAGTTTTCTAGCCGAGTCACTCGCAGCAAGGTTATCATGTTTTGCAAGGTACAGTGGAGCCATCATACCAAGGAGGAAGCCACCTGGGAGCGACAGGAAGACCTTCGTAGAGACCACCCAAACCTTTTTCTGACCAGCTCGAATCTCGAGGGCGAGATTCATCTTAAGGGGGGTAGGTTTGTAACATCCCAATTTTCAATTTGGATGTTATACATAGACCATCATATGCATATCATGTTTATTCTTGCATTTTGGTTGAGATCCTGGAAATATTAAGCAACTCAAGGACCCACGGAGAGAGTTGGAGGTTTCACAAAATTCATATTTGAATTTATTTCAAATTTGAAGAAAGGATCAATTTGGTTTTATAATTTTTCTCTCCAAATATTTCCACTATCAAAAATAAATGAGAGAAGATAATATGACTTCTTCAAATTAAGAGAAATATTGGAGAAAGAATTTTAAAATCAAATTATGATTTTTCTGGTATTTATTTGCTATTTTATTTGAATTAGAAAAGTATGCATTTTTCAAAATTGCATTTTTAGGCCACAAAAATATTCACTTTGTTCTAAATATTTCATTTAGACGGTGAAAATTGTTGTTGGCATTTTTAGATTTTTTTTATAATTTAGTAGGATTTTTCTGTTCGGGAGAAATTATTTTTAAAAAAAAATTGTTCGCGGTCCGAATTGGGCCAGCGGCCAAGCCGGCCCGTCGGCGCCACCGCCCTCCCGCGCGTAGCCAAGCCAGACTCCTACCAGAGTCCGGGATGCCGCCACCATGGCCTTGCCCCCTCGCCAAGTCGGGCACACCCCCCCTCCTATTTAATGCGTCGCCGCCGCCCCCCTGAGCCCCAAGCCGCCGCCGATGGTGCCGCCCTCGCCCGCCGATGCCGCTCGCTGCCGCCTGCCGCGCAACTCGCTGCCGACGCTGCACCGCCCCACCGCCTGCTGCAGCCGCGCCACCGCCCAAGCCACCGCCCCGCCTCACCGGACTCGCCGGAGTCGTCGCCGGGTTTTTTCGGTTTAGGTATATGAAACTGCCCGGGTTTTTTATAAACCCTAGATCCATTTTTTAATAGATCGGTTTGGTTTTTCGTCGGTTTATTTATTTAGCGAAAGTTCATCCGTTCATTCATTTTAACGAACGTTGTTCGTCGGTTAGGTTCAGACAGCGAATGTTCATTCGTTAGTCTATTCGTTTTAGTTTTATTTTCCAGGGTTTTATTTGTGATTATTTTTATCGTGATTTCTGCCCTGATCTGCACACTAGTATAACTTTTTACTCGTTTATCCAAATTAGATGAAACCAGCGTCTAAATCTTCATCTCGAAGCCCTCTTTCCAGTTAACCAACTTGAACATGATTTCGGTACTGTAAAATTTGACTTCACTCCAGATTAGTAAACGAATCTTGTTTCGTTCGTATCTTGAGTTTCGTTGCTCCGTTTGAGTTGAATCTTTTTGCAAATCATAGCTAGACACGTGTACTTTCTCTTAAGATCTAATTCATAGGTTAATAATGCTGTTAGGTTTTGACTCTTGTTAGTTTAAGGCGTTGCTTGTTTCATGTTCGATTTGGATCTTTTCTTGAGTTTTCTCGTGTTTTGTTTGAGTGATTGCTTATGTATGCTATTGTTTGTCTACGCTAGATTACCCGGAGTGCGAAGCTTGTTACTACGAATCTCAAGATTTTGGATACGGTTAGCAAGGCAAGTTACCCTTTGATCATACTCTTTTATACCCTGTTTTACTATGCATTAGTTCTGCTCCATAAATACTTGCATTGGTAGGATTGGGAACATGTGATTTTGGTTGTAGTGCTTAAGGTAGGAACCTAATACCTTTTGATCACCCCGGTAATATACGTTATGCTTATTATTGCTTAGCCATGCTCGTAGGAGGGGATTGGATCGTGATTCACACATGGAAGTTTGAGAGTTATTTAATTGGTTAACATTAAGGTGGCAACTTTAATACAAATCTGGGTGGATTGGTTGAGGCACCTGGAGTACCCAGTGTTGTCTGTTTTGGAAATCCCGGAGTACCCGTGTGATTATCCTATGGAATTCCACCCAGGCCCAAAGGGATCATAAGATTATTCATGCTAGAAACCTCCATGTGCAGCCACAAGCCATTATGGGCTCTGGCATAGTTGAGTAAGTTGTGTGAGCTCTTGAAGAGGTAGACTAGCAGATGTAGAGGGTTGTAGGTGGTACTGTCTACCCGGAGTAGAGAGTTAATGCTTCAGAAAGGCTATGTCTCGATCATCCAATCATGGATGCGGTCGAGTCTTGTGGGGAAAAGTGCGCAAACCTCTGCAGAGTGTATAAACTAATCCTGGTTAGCCGTGTCCCCGGTTATGGACATCTTGAGTATCTAGTACTTGAATCTATTGATGTGATCTCATCATGTTACTCTAATTAATTTTGATGTTGGGTTAACGCTGATATTTTTAATTGGGATTTGAGTTGGAGGTACCTTCTCAAATAATGGGCACCATGGGAGTAGTTAAATAAATTTATTCCTTTGTTGTAGGGAAAACTAGCTTTATGCAAAAAAAATGAAACTTATAGTCTCCACCAGCCAAATATTGCATGTAGATATAGTTCTTGCATTATCATTTCTTTACAGTGTAACTATGCTAGCATATTCCCTGTGCTGACCCATTTCGGGCTGCAACATCTTATGTTGCAGACTACTCAAACGATGAATAAGGTGCGATAGGTCGTTGTTTTGCACTCAGCTATGCCGTTGGAGTTGATGGACTCATTTATCTTCGAAGCCTTCCGCTGTTATCTAGTTTAGATGGCCTTCAGCCATGATTTATTTATGTAATATTACTCTCTATGAGGACTCGATGTAATAAGTGTGTGATTGAAACTCTGTTATAAATCCTCGACTACTGTGCGTGCCAGCATTACCGATCCAGGGGTGACACTGAAGCATAGAGACTTGACCGTTTGAGGTCTGGTCGCTACACCAAGCCTATGAAAATGCCAAACTATTTAAAGAAAAAGTTAAAAGATGGCATGAGAAAAGAATTCAAAAGCGGGAATTCAAAGTTTGGGAACATGTTCTCATTTTAGAGTTTTTGCAGGAAAACTTCTTTCCAAATGGGAAGGACCATATATCATCGAAGAAGTTTATCACTTTGGGGCCATTAAGATTACTAATGTCGGGGGTACCAATTCAAAGGTGGTCAATGGACAAAGAATTAAGCACTATATTTAGGGTACGCATATTAATGTTGAAACTAACATTATTGAAACCATGACACCAGAGGAACACATAAAAGAGACCTTCCAGAACACTGAAAAGGAAGAGGTACGTGATACGGTAAGTAAACGAACTCCGAAAAATCCGCAAAAATATTTTCTGTCATTTTTGGAATATTAGAAAAAATAAAAAACAACCGGGAAGCCAACCCAGGTGCCCACAAGGCACCAGGGTGCGCCTGCCCCACCTGGTGCGCCCTGGTGAGTAGTGGGCCCCTTGGGCACCTTCCCGACTATGTTTTCCTTCCATATACTTGTTTCCCAAGATAAAAAAATCTTTATATATACCCCCGGACGATTTGACCACTATATCACAGAGAAATCCTCTGTTCTTGTTTTGTGCTGAATTTTCTAACAGATCTAGATCACCATGGCTGCCCCAAGCTCCTCCATGGACAAGTTCTTCGAGAAGGTCATGAACCCCTACCTACCGGAGGTGTTGAAGCACCCTCAAGCCATTGAGATGTTGAAGCTCCACATCTAGGACGTTCAATTCCCCAAGAGGACGGGATGTGTGGAGGCCAGGCTCGAGGCGGTGGAGCAGGAAATCTTCAAGGGCCAAGGGATGGTGGAGCGTGGACTCAACGCCAAACACTCCATGATCATGAATTCACCTGTGATCACAAAGTTGATGGCCGGTCTATGAAGGACATTGTCTTCACCCTCAATGAGCAAATCAATTTTCTGCTAAGTCAAATCTATGATCTTCAAAATCAAGTTTTTGAGTATGAAGCAAGATTTAAAGGTATGAGTTTAGCTGCCGGTTTCAGGACTCGGGAGACTCGGGCATCCTCTTATGATGGTGAACCCCTGCCATGGAAGCCGGAGGACAAGCTTACTACCTCATCTACACCGCCACCTTCATCATCATCACCAAAGAAGGAGACTTGAGTACACGAGTATGGGCACTCCCCTTGGCTTGTGCCAAGCTTGGGGGAGATGCCCCGGTATCGTATCACCATCACTTCTATTACCTTCACCTATCTTAGTTTGATCCTTAGCAATTTTGTGATTTAGTTGAATAAAAGTTTAGTATGATCTATTTTCGAGTGTTAGTTTTGTGATCTATCTATCTATGTAATGGAGTGAGAGTTATATAATAAAGATTAGTTTGAGTTTTTGCTTCTTTACTTTTATGTTCCAATCAAAATAAAGGAAAATAATGAAAAAGATCATATGCTAATCTTATGGTAAGTAATGACATCACATAAGGAAAAGTATAAGTGGTAAAATTTATTAAAAGTTGACAAACATAGCATTGGTGAATGATGCAATTCATGAAAGAATTAATAAGGGAAGAGAAGATTCACATGCAAATATACTATCTTGGACATCTTTTATGATTGTGAGCCCCCACTAAATATCTTGTGCCAAATTGTTGACGTTGGGCAAGGAAGACAATGTAATGACTTACGTTTGTTCATATTCACATAGAAGTTATAGTGTCATAGGTCCTCCAACATGGGGTGCTTGCCCAACTTCTTTGCTAGCCAAAAATCCGCACTAAGTAGAGATACTACTTGCGCATCCGAAAACCCTTAAGCCCAAATTCATATTTTGAGAGTCCACCATACCTACCTATGGATTGAGTAAGATCCTTCAAGTAAGTTGTCATCGGTGTAAAAAGGTAATAAAAATTGCTTCTAAATGTGTTTGATCTTTTAGCGTAAGGGAAAGTAAGTGTTGTACGAACTTGTGATGGCAAAGTAATAAAAGCGACGGACTTCGTAATAAAGGTTGCTATCATAAGGGTCAATATAAAGTGACGTTCTTTTGCATTAAGAGATTGTGGATACAAAACCAAAAAGCGCATGACAACCTGTGCTTCCCTCTATGAAGGGCCTATCTTTTACTTTTATGTATTTACCTTTTATGCAAGAGTCAAAGTATTTTCATCTATTCCTTTTTATTTTTCTTTGGCAAGCATCACGTGGTGGGGAAAGATCTAGACACATATATCCAGTTGGATATGAGTGAGCATGAGTTAATATTGTTGACAACACCCTTGAGGTGAATAAGTTGGGAGGCAGAACTATAAGCCCATATCTTTCTATGTGTCCGGTTGAAACTTTTTGCTCATATATATGTTGTAAGTGTTAGCAATCATAGAAGACTAAATGATGGTTGAGTATGTGGACTTGCCAAAAAGGCTCGGATACGAGACCCTTCCTGAAATATGATGAATTGTAGTTGCAAAGTTGACTGAGAACATAGTTTGTTGGTTTTCAATAAAGTTTATGCTTTCTACTTCAATGTTGTGATGAATTATTACTTGTTCATCAGAAGCTATATGATAAAGTTTTATGCTAAAGTTTGTTATTGTTATAATAATAAGCATGATGCTACTATGTCTGTATTCTGTTTTTATTGACACCTCTCTCTCTCTAAACATTGGACATGCTTTTCGATATCGGCTTTTGGTTGAGGACAAGCAAGGTCAAAGGTCGGGGGAGTTGATACGTCCATTTTGCATCATGTTTTCCTACTGTTATTTGTAGTGTTTTTATGCTTTATAACACTTTATGGAGTAATTCTAATGCCTTTTCTCTCATAATATGCAAGGTTTACACAAAGAGGGAGAACACCGGCAGCTGGAATTCTGGACCTAAAAAGCTATGTCAGAGATACCTATTCTGCACATCTCCAAATGAGCAAAAAAATTACGGGGAATTATTTTGGAAAATATAATAAACATTGGAGAGAAGAACTACCAGAGGAGGACAGCCAGGTGCCCACAATGCACCAGGGCGCGCCAGCCCCCCTAGCATGCCCTGGTGGGTAGTGGGGCCCTGGCCCACCTCTGGTGCCCATCTTCTGGTATATAAGGTCTTTTGACCTAGAAAAAAATAATAGAGGACTTTCGGGACGGAGCACCGCCATCTCGATGTGGAACTTGGGTAGGAGCATTTTTGCCCTCCGACGGAGCGATTCCGCCAAGGAAATTCCATCCAGGAGGGGGAAATCGAAGTCATCGTCATCACCAACAACCCTCTCATCTTTGGGAGGCCAGTCTTCATCAGCATCTTCAACAGCACCATCTCATCTCAAAACCCTAGTTCATCTCTTGTGTTCAATGTTTGTACCGGAACCTCAGATTGGTACATGTGGGTGACTAGTAGTGTTGATTACATCTTGTAGTTGATGATAGATGGTTTATTTGGTGGAAGATTATATGTTCAGATCCATTATGTTATTTAATATCCTTCTGATCTTGAGCATGAATATTATTTGTGAGTAGTTTCCCTTGTTCTTGAGGCCACGGGAGAAGTCATGTTGCAAGTAATCATGTGAATTTGATATTCGTTCGATATTTTGATGATATGTATGTTGTGATTCCCTTAGTGGTGTTATGTGAACGCCGACTACATGACACTTCACCATCTTTGGGCCTAAAGGAATGCATTGTGGAGTAGTTATTAGATGATGGGTTACTAGAGTGACAGAAGCTTAAACCCTTGTTTGTGCGCTATCCCGTAAGGGGGTGATTTGGATCCATATGTTTAATGTTATGGTTAGATTGTTATCTTAATTCTTCTTTTGTACTTACAGATGCTTGCGAGGGGGTTAACCATAAGTGGGAGGCTTGTTCAAGTAAGAACAACACCCAAGCACCGGTCCACCCACATATCAAATTATCAAAGTAGCAAACGCGAATCAAACCAACATGATGAAAGTGACAAGATGAAATTCCCGTGTGCCCTCAAGAACGCTTTGTTTATTATAAGAGATTGTTTGGGCCTGTACTTTGCTACAAAAAGGATTGGATACCTTGCTACACTTTATTTACCATTACCATTACTTGCTCATTACAAATTATCTTACTATGAAACTACTTTCTACTGACAATTTCAGTGCTTGCAGAAATTACCTTGTTGAAAATTGCTTGTCATTTCCTTCTGCTCCTCGTTGGGTTCGACACTCTTAATTTTTGAGATAAACGGAAACTTTATTCATTAGAGATAAAAAGTACATTGTTTGTGAGGATCATTACAATTTCATTTAAAGGTACCTCAAACCAATCAGAAATCAACGAAAATCTAGCTAAACTCACAAGCTCATGAGCTACTTTATTTGCTTCTCGGTTACAGTGTTCAAATCTAGTAGCAACGAAGTCACAAGCATAATGAAAATAATCGTCGAAAATTGCCTCCACCGCATGATGTCTACTATGCAACCTTCTTCTTGTAGACTCGTGTTGGGCCTCCAAGCGTAGAGTTTTGTAGGAGAGTAGCAAATTTCCCTCAAGTGGGTGACCTAAGATTTATCAATCCGTGGGAGGCATAGGACGAAGATGGTCTCTCTCAAACAACCCAGCAACCAAATAACAAATAGTCTCTTGTGGCCCCAACACACCCAATACAATGGTAAATTGTATAGGTGCACTAGTGCGGAGAAGAGATGGTGATACAAGCGTGATATGGATGGTAGATATGAGTTTTTGTAATCTGAAAATATAAAAACCGCAAGGTAATTAGTAACAAAAGTGAGCGAAAATGGTATTGCAATGCTTGAAAACAAGGCCTAGGGTTCATACTTTCACTAGTGCAAGTTCTCTCAACAATGATAACATAATTCGATCATATGACAATCCCTCAACGTGCGAAAAAAGTCACCCCAAAGTTCCTATCGTGGAGAACATAAGATGAAATTGCCTGTAGGGTACAAAACCACCTCAAGGTTATTCTTTCCGATAAATCCATTGGGCTATTCCTGTAAGTGTCACAAACAGCCCTAGAGTTCGTACTAAAATAACACCATATGAGACACATCAACCAACCCTAATGTCACCTAGATACTCCAATGTCACCACAAGTATCCGTGTGTCAATTATATGATATGCATCAAACAACTTCAGATTCATAATATCCAATCCAACACAAAGAACCTCAAAAAGTGCCCCAAGATTTCTACCGGAGAAACAAGGGTGAAAACATGCATCAACCCCTATGCATAGATTACCCCAATATCTCTACAGGAATCCGTGAGTTGAGTGCCAAAATATATATCAAGTGAATCATTAGAATACCCCATTGTCACCACGGGTATTCCATGCAAGACATACATCAAGTGTTCTAAAATGCATAATAGTAATCAATCCCATAATAGTGAAACCTCAAAGGTAAAGCTCAATTCATCACAAGGAGATAGAGGGGAGAAACACCATATGATCCAACTATAGTAGAAAAGCTCGCGATACATCAAGATCGTGCCAAATCAAGAACACGAGAGAGAGAGAGAGAGAGAGAGAGAGAGAGAGAGAGATCAAACACATAGCTACTTGTACATACCCTCAGCCCCGAGGATGAACTACTCCCTCCTCGCCAAGGAGAGCGTCGAGATGATAAAGATGGCCATCGGTGATGGTTTCCCCCTCCGGCAGGGTGCCGGAACGGCGTCTCGAGAGGTTTTTCATGCCTACAGAGGCTTGCACTGGCGAAACTCCCGATCTAGGTTTCTTTCTGGGGGTTTCTGGATTTATAGGAATTTTTTGTGTCGGTTTCACGTCAGGGCAGGGGAGTCACGAGTTAGCGATAAGGCAGGGGGTGCCCTAGGGGGGTGGGCGCGTCCTCCACCCTTGTCATTGACTCGAGACTCTTCTGGCCCAACTCTTGTTGTTCGGGGGCTTCTTCTAGTCCAAAAAAAATCACCGTAAATTTTCAGCTCGTTTGGATTCCGTTTGATATTCCTTTTCTGCAAAACTCAAAAAGAAGGGAAAACAGAAACTGGCACTGGGCGTTAATAGGTTAGTCCCAAAAACAATATAAAATAGCATATAAATGCATATAAAACATCCAACATGGATAATATAATAGCATGGAACAATCAACAATGATGGATACGTTGGAGACGTATCAAGCATCCCCAAGCTTCATTCCTGCTCGTCCTCGAGTAGGTAAATGATAAAAACATAATTTTTGATGTGGAATGCTACGTAACAAATTTATCCATGTAATCTTCTCTATTGTGGCAAGAATATTCAAATCCAAAAGATTCAAAACAAAAGTTTAATATTGACATAAAAACAATAGTACTTCAAGCATACTAATAAAGCAATCATGTCTTCTCAAAATAACATGGCCAAAGAAAGTTATCCCTACAAAATCGTATAGTCTGGCTATGCTCCATCTTCATCACACAAATTATTAAATCATGCACAACCCCGATGACAAGCCAAGCAATTGTTTCATACTTTTGATGTTCTCAAACTTTTTCAACTTTCATGCAATACATGAGTGTGAGCCATGGGTATATCACTATAGTTGGAATAGAATACGTTGCTTGTGGAGAAGACAAAAAGGAGATAGTCTCACATCAACTAGGCGTATCAACGGGCTATGGAGATTCCCATCAACAAATATCAATGTGAGTGAGTAGGGATTGCCATGCAACAGATGCACTAGAGTTATAAGTTTATGAAAGCTCAAAAAGAAACTAAGTGGGTGTGCATCCAACTTGCTTGCTCAACCTAGGGCAATTTGAGGAAGCCCATCATTGGAATATACAAGCCAAGTTCTATAATGAAAATTTCCCACTAGTATATGAAAGTGAAAATATCGGAGACTCTCTATCATGAAGATCATGGTGCTACTTTGAAGCACAAGTGTGGTAAAAGGATAGTAGCATTGCCCCTTCTCTCTTTTTCTCTCATTTTTTTATTTTGGGCTCTTTAGCCTCTTTTTTTGTGGGCTACTTTGGCCTCTTTTCTTTTCTTTTCTTTTCATCTAGGGTCTCATCTCGACTTGTGGGGGAATCATAGTCTCCATCATCCTTTCCTCACATGGGACAATGCTCTAATAATGATGATCATCACACTTTTATTTACTTATAACTCAAGAATTACAACTCGACACTTAGAACAAAATATGACTCTATATGAATGCCTCTGGCGGTGTACCGGAATGTGCAACGACTCAAGAGTGACATGTATGAAAGATTTATGAATGGTGGCTTTGCCACAAATACTATGTCAACTACATGACCATGCAAAGCAATATGACAATGATGAAATGTTTCCTAATAAACGGAATGGTGGAAGTTGCATCGCAATATATCTTCGAATGGCTATGGAAATGCCATAATAGGTAGGTATGGTGGCTGTTTTGAGGAAGGTATATGGTGGGTGTATGGTACCAGCGAAAGTTGCACGGTACTAGAGAGGCTAGCAATGGTGGAAGGGTGAGAGTGCGTACAATCCATGGACTCAACATTAGTCATAAAGAACTCACATACTTATTGCAAAAGTCTATTATCTATCTAAATAAAGTACTACGCGCATGCTCCTAGGGGGTTAGATTGGTAGGAAAAGACCATCGATCGTCCCCGATCGCCGCTCATAAGGAAGACAATCAATAAATAAATCATGCTCCAACTTCGTACATAACAGTTCACCATACGTGTATGCTACGGGAATCACAAACCTCAACACAAGTATTTCTACAATCCACAGTTACTCAATAGCATGACTCTAATATCACCATCCTCATATCTCAAAACAATCATAAGGAATCAAACTTCTCATAGTATTCAATGCACTTTATATGGTAGTTTTTATTATATCCCTCTTGGATGCCCCTCATATTAGGACTAAATTCATAACCAAAGCAAATTACCATGTTGTATAAGACTCTCAAAATAATATAAGTGAAGCATGAGAGTTCATCAATTTCTTCAAAATAAAGCAATGGCCATTCTCTAAAAAGATATAAGTGAAGCACTAGAGCAAATGACAAACTACTCCAAAAGATATAAGTGAAGATTAATGAGTAGTCGAATAATTATGTAGCTATGTAAAGACTCTCTAACATTTAAGAATTTCAGACCTTGGGATATTATTCAAACAACAAGCAAAACAAAATAAAATAAAATGACGCTCCAAGCAAAACACATATCATGTGGTGAATAAAAATATAGCCCCAAGTAAGGTTACCGATGAACGAAGACGAAAGAGGGGATGCCATCCGGGGAATCCCCAAGCTTAGATGCTTGGTTGTCCTTGAATATTACCTTGGGGGTGCCTTGGGCGTCCCCAAGCTTAGGCTCTTGCCACTCCTTATTCCGTAGTCCATCGAAACTTCACCCAGAACTTGAAAACTTCACAACACAAAAATCAACAGAAAACTCGTAAGCTCGTTAGTATAAGAAAATAAAATCACCACTTTTGGTACTATTGTGAAATCATTCTTTGTTTATATTGGTGTTATATCTACTGTATTCCAACTTCTCCATGGTTCATATCCTCTGATACTACCCATAGATTCATCAAAGTAAGCAAACAACACAATGAAAACAGAATCTGTCAAAAAAGAACAGTCTGTAGTAGTCAGGAAACTTTCCATACCTCTGTAACTCCAAAACTTCTGCAAACTTAGGACAGCATAGAAAATTTTTAAATCAATCTTGTGTAAAAAATTCAGATCAAAAGCATGTTCCATTGAATTTTCAAAATTCCTGGACTGAGAGCAAAAGTTTCTGTTTTTTGCACAGAATCAAGTCAACTATCATCCACACTATCCCAAAGGCTTTACTTGGCACTTTATTGAGACAAAAGCTATAAAACATGATTACTACAGTAGCATAATCATGTGGACACACAAAAATAGTAGGTATAACTATTGGGTTGTCTCCCAATAAGCGCTTTTCTTTAATGCCTTTTTAGCTAGGCATGATGATGTCAATGATCCTCACAAAAAAAAGATAAGAATTGAAACATAATGGGAGCATCATGATACATATTTCTAGCATATTTAAGTCTAACTCACTTCCTATGCATAGGGATTTTGTGATCAAACAATTTATGACAACAAGAATGAACTAGCATAGGAGGGCACAACAAACATAACTTCAAGATTTTCAACACATAGAGAGAAAATTTGATATTATTGCAATTCCTACAACATATTATTCCTCCCTCATAATAATTTTCAGTAGCATCATGAATGAATTCAATAATATAACCATCACATAAAGCATTATATTCATGATCCACAAGCATAGAAAATTTATTACTCTCCACATAAGCAAAATTCTTCTTCATAATAGTGGGATCAAACTCAACAAAATAACTATCATGCGAGGCATAATCCAATTGAAGATGACAAGTTTCATGGTTATCATCATTCTTTACAGCATACATGTTTACACAATAATCATCATAGATAGCAACTTTGTTCTCATAATCAATTGGAAACTCTTCCAAAATAGTGGATTCATCACTAAATAAAGTCATGACCTCTCCAAATCCACTTTCATAAATATTATAAGAGTCAACACCCTACAAAATAGTGGGATCACTAATATATAAAGTTGACACTCTTCCAAACCCACTTTCATAAATATAATCATCATAAATAGGGGGCTCTCTATCATCATAATAAATTTTCTCATCAAAACTTGGGGGACAAAAAATATCATCTTCATCAAACATAGCATCCCCAAACTTGTGGCTTTGCATATCATTAGCATCATGGATAATCAAGGAATTCATACTAACAACATTGCAATCGTGCTCATCATAGAAAGATTTTATGCCAAACATTTTATAGACGTCTTCTTCTAACACTTGAGCACAATTTTCCTTTCCATCATTTTCATGAAAGGTATTAAAAAGAAGAAGCATATGTGGCAATCTCAATTCCATTTTTTTATAGTTTTTTTAAGACTAAACTAGTGATAAAACGAGAAACTAAAAGATTCAGTTGCAAGATCTAAAGATATACCTTCAAGCACTCACCTCCCCGGCAACGGCGCCAGAAGAGAGCTTGATGTCTACTACGCAACCTTCTTCTTGTAGACTCGTGTTGGGCCTCCAAGCGCAGAGTTTTGTAGGACAGTAGCAAATTTCCATCAAGTGAATGACCTAAGGTTTATCAATCCGTGGGAGGAGTAGGATGAAGATGGTCTCTCTCAAACAACCCTGCAACCAAATATTAAAGAGTCTCTTGTGTCCCCAACACACCCAATACAATGGTAAATTGTATGGGGGCACTAGTTCGGCGAAGAGATGGTGATACAAGCGTAATATGGATGGTAGATATGGGTTTTTGTTATCTGAAAATATAAAAACTGAAAGGTAATTAGTAACAAAAGTGAGCAAAAACGGTATTGTAGCTTGAAAATAAGGCCTAGGGTTCATACTTTCACTAGTGCAAGTTCTCTCAACAATGATAACATAATTAGATCATATGACAATCCCTCAGCGTGCGACAAAAGTCACTCCAAAGTTCCTATCACGGAGAACATAAGATGAAATTGCTTGTAGGGTACGAAACCACCTCAAAGTTATTCTTTCCGATCAATCCATTGGGCTATTCATATAAGTGTCACAAGAATCCCTAGAGTTCGTAGTAAAATAACACCATATGACACACATCAATCAACCCTAATGTCACCTAGATACTCCAATGTCACCACAAGTATCCCTGGGTCAATTATACGATATGCATCAAACAACTTTAGATTTAGAATATTCAATCCAACACAAAGAACCTCAAATAGTGCCCCAAGATTTCTACCGAGAAACAAGGATGAAAACGTGCATCAACCCCTATGCATAGATTACCCTAATGTCTCCTCGGGAATCCGCGAGTTGAGTGCCAAAACATATATCAAGTGAATCAATAGAATACCCCATTGTCACCACGGGTATCCCACGCAAGACATACATCAAGTGTTCACAAATCCATAATAGTAATCAATCTAATAATAGTGAAACCTCAAAGGTAAAACATAATTCATCACAAGGAGATAGAGGGGGAGAAACCCCATATGATCAAACTATAGTAGCAAAGCTCGCGTTACATCAAGATCGTGCCAAATCAAGAACATGAGAGAGAGAGAGAGAGATCAAACACATAGCTACTGGTACATACCCTCAGCCCCGAGGGTGAACTACTCCCTCCTCGTCATGGAGAGAACCAACATAATGAAGATGGCCCCGATGATGGTTCCCCCCTCCGATAGGGTGCCGGAACGGGGTCCCGAGAGGTTTTTCATGGCTACAGAGGCTTGCGGTGGCGCAACTCTCGATCTAGGTTTCTTTCTGGGGGTTTCTGCTTTTATAGGAATTTTTGGCGTCGGTTTCACGCCAGGGGGTCCACAAGTCAGCAACAAGGCAGGGGCACGACCTAGGGGGTGGGCGCGTCCTCCACCCTTGTCGTTGACTCGGGACTCTTCTGGCCCAACTCTTGTGCTTCGTGGGCTTCTTTTGGTAAAAAAAATCACCATAAATTTTCAGCTCGTTTGGACTCCGTTTGATATTTCTTTTCTGCAAAACTCAAAAACATGGAAAAAAACAAGAAGTGGCACTAGGCTCTAGGTTAATAGGTTAGTCCCAAAAATAATATAAAAATAGCATATAAATGCATATAAAACATCCAAGATGGATTGTATAATAGCATGGAACAATAAAATATTATAGATATGTTGGACACGTATCACCGCACCCGCCGACTGTCCTCTGTTCTTCATGGTATCAATCACCTCCAGGTTGTCTGAGTTAATAATATGGCTATTACATCCCGCCCTTTGCGCCAGTGTTATACCATATTTAAGAGTTGAGCTTCCTCCATCAACACATCTGCGCAATATTCAATCTTCTCGTTCCCTCCCGCGATAAACCTACCTGTTTCATCTCTCAAAACCGCCCCCATCGTGCCCCTAAGCAGGTCGTGGTCAAAATAAGCATCAATGTTAAGTTTCACAAAAACCCTAGGAGGACATGACCAATCCCCCTTTTTTATAGAAGCCTTGGGGGATGATGCATTTACGAAGTTTGACGTAAGGGCTAGAATCCCCATTGAAATCTGAAGTGCATTCTGAGTTGTCTCCTTGTGCACTAACTTCCGTCTTTCCCACCATAGATACCATGTTGAGACAGCAATCATTTCACACTCATTGTGATAACCCATTATCCTCAATCCTTGGTCTGGTAGAAGTAGTAGGTACTCCAACACCGCCTCTCCAGCAAGGTCAACCTCTCAAGCTTTATCAATGATATCATCCATCCCCAGCCTTGTCCAAACCTCCTTTGCTCTACTGCAAAGGAAAAGCATATGCTTTATATCTTCAGAACCCTCGGAGCAAGTAGGACAAACGGGCATGACCTTCATATGTCTATTTGCGAGCGTAACCCGGCATGGAAGCGTTCCATGTAATGTATGCCATATAAATTTTTTGACTTTTGCCGGACACGATAACTTCCATATCTTATTCCAAATAGGATTAAATGTGGTTCGCCCCATCCCATTAGAATGTCTTAGTCTACTTCCATACTAATGGTCCCACTCCACAAAATAAGCAGACCGAACCGAGAACATACCATTTTTCCTATAACTCTAAGCAATGAAATCTGGCATATCATGTTGCGAGATTGGAATTGAGAGAATCCGTTGAACATCAATGGGCCACATTGTTTGTGTAATCAGGTCTTCATCCCAAGTATTCGAAGTAGGATCAATCAGATCACCCGCCTTAGTTAATAGTTCCCCCCCCCCTTAGGTGTCACAACTTTCCTAGTAGCAAAATTTGGGATCCAGGCATCTTCCCAAATATTGATATTTTGTCCATTTCCCACACGCCAAATATAGCCACGTTTCAGAGAATTCATGACAGCCATAATACTTTGTCAGGTAAAAGAAGATCCTTTCTTTTGCTTAGAATTTAACAAATTGCCATCAGGATAGTGTTTAGCACTTGGAATTGTAGCACACAAAGAATCAGGATTATCCAGAAGGTGCCGTGCCTGTTTGGCGAGCAGTGCCAGATTGAAATAGTGAATATCACAAAATCCCATCCCTCCTTTGTTTTTAGGTACGCACATTTTCCACCAGGCCATCCAGTGCATCCTCCTCCGGTTCTCCTCGCATCCCCACCAAAAATGCGCTATCGCGTCAATGATTCCTTTACAATTTTTTAGGAAATTTAAAGACCGACATTGCATAGGTGGGTATGGCCTAGATCACAACCTTGAGCGGGATCTCCTTTCCCTCGGCAAACAATAATTTTTCCTTCCAGCCACTAATTTTCTTGACAACCCATTCAATCAGAAATTGGAAACAGTCTATTTTATCTACACCCACATTTGCTGGCAAGCCCAAATATTTATCACTGAGGGCCTCCATCATTATATTCAGCGTTGTACACAACTGTTCTCTAATCTCCACCTTCATGTTTGGGCTAAAGAAAATGCTGGATTTTTCAACGCTTACCAATTGTCCCGATGCCTGACAAAATAAATGTAACGCTATTTTTAGAGCTTCCGCATTGTGTTGGTTGGATTTCATGAGAATCAAAGAATCATCTGCAAAGAGAAGGTTTGTGAAGGGCGGGGCATCTCTACAAACTTTTACTCCTGAAATATTTCCATTTTCCTCCGCCCGTGTAAGTAGAGCATTCAATCCCTCTGTACACAACAAGAAAAGGTATGGTGACAACGGGTCACCCTGCCTCAAACCCCTTGTTGGCTTAAAACTCTCACTTTCCTCCGCGTTCATCCTTACTCTACATTCGACAGTTGCGATGCATTGCATAATAAATTTCACCCAATCTTGACAGAAACCTAGTCTTAGCATAATCTCCTTCAGAAAAGGCCACTCAACTCTGTCATAAGCTTTGTGCATATTAGGTTAAATAGCACACAAGCCCTCTCTACCTTCTCATTTATTCTTGATTGTGTGAAAAAACTCATAAGCTACTAATATATTATCTGTTATCAGTCTGCCAGGCACAAAGGCACTTTGAGTCAGGCTTATAATATCTGGTAGGAGAACCTTCAAATGAAGGGCCACCATCTTTGCAATTATTTTATATACCACATTGCATAAGCTGATCGTCCTAAATTGGGTTACCTTTTTTGGTGTGTTAACCTTTGGAATCATCACGATCACATTATCATTCCAACCAACTAGTATAGTACACGTATTGATGGCTTGTAGGACCTCCTCAACTAGATCGTCCCCTAACTTAGGCCAAAATATTTTATAGAAGATAGCATGGAGTCCATCTGGCCCTGGAGCTTTTAAGTCCCCAATCTTGGACAACGCCTTGTAAACATCTTCAGTAGTATAAGGGGCAAGAAGAGCATTGTTCATTTCGGTTGTCACTCTCCTACGACCTAGGGACAAAACCTCTTGACTCGGATGATGGACTTCCGACATGAAGAGCTCTGAAAAATAATCAGTAATGTGATTCTCCAGCTCCTTACCTTCGCTCCAAATCCCAGAATCATCTAAATGTTTATTTATATTATTTCTCTTTTTCCTGGCCGTGGCCGAATTATGGTAGAACGACGTATTATGATCCCCGTGCATCAACGAGTTTGCACGACCTCTTTGTAGCCAGAAAATTTCCTCTTAGTCCAATAGGTTCTCAATTACCACAATAATCTCCTTCTGTCGGCAGCGTGATTCTATGTTCAAGGGACCACGCCTCAGTCTCTCTAAATCTTTTTTTAATTTATTAATTCTCCACTTTGGGCCCTTGAGAGTTACACGATCCCAAGCGTGCAAATCGGCATGCACGGCTCAAGTTCGATCAGGCAGTGAAGGGCCAGTACCTGCTAACTTTGCTTTTTCCCAAGAAGCCTTAACAATTTTAGTGACAGTCTCTTCCTTTAACCACGTAGCTTCAAATTGCTTCACGCGCCCCTCTGATCGTCTGAAAATATTGTCATCGAAATAATCCATGTCCAAGACCAGCGATCGATGATCAAAACGAACATGTTCTTCATTAATCACCGCCGCATGAGGAAATTTATGTTCCCACCCCCACATTGCAAACTGTCCGATCAAGACGCTCTTGAATTTCACCTCTACTCCAAGTAAAAGGATTGCCCATGTAACCTAAGTTCTCTAGCCCACAGTCCATAAGGCATTCATGGAAATCCCTCATCATTCCATTTGGTCTCACATTACCGCCCTCTTTTTCTAAGGAATATAAAATTTTATTAAAATCCCCCAAAACCACCCAAGGGTGGTCGCCCTTACTATGTAAATTACGAATATCATCCCAAGATAAATGACATTCGTTCTAGTTCGGATGACCATAAAAGCCCATGAATCGCCACTGTACAACATCCTCGTACATAAACAGAACATCAATAAAATAAGACGATACATAGTTCAACTCGATTTTATTCAAGTTATGATAAAACAGAACAAGGCCACCGGCCCAACATCACTTTCCACTACAAACATAGAATCAAAATTTAAAACACGACATAGCTCATCGGCTTTACATTTATTCAAATGAGACTCAGAAAGAAAAATTAAATCTGCCCTTGTGCGCCCCTATAGGTCCAAGAGCTCGCGAACTGCCGTGTGGGAGAGCATACGATGGTGCTTCCATCCTAACATTTTCATTTGGCATGGCAAACCTCCTCCTTGGAGGCCGCCGATGTGCCATTTTCGCCCTTCTTTTCTCCAACCGATTCAACCACTTGATGTTCATACTCCTCTTCCTTCTCAACTATCTCCTTTGCAACATGTGTGACCACCCCCTTCGTGTCATGCACTACTTCAACTCTTCTCGTGCACACCTGCTTGGAAGAGATATCACCATATAATATGCGCTCATAGCTATCCAGGGTTTTCTCAAAAGAAAATTCTAGGTCATTACCCGTCGGACGAGCATCAGAAATGTATCTCGTTTTTTACCTACGACATGCCTGCGTGCATCCTCAGATCTCTCTATCTCCATTTTCTCTATCTTTCGTCCCCTTCTTTTTTGGATGGCCTTGTGTAGGATTCCCAACAGCACTGAAATTGAAACATGTGTCTGCATGTGTTGTATCACCCATGGCAGCAGCAAGCCATGCAGCTACAGCACCTGAGAGGGCCTCTAGTACCCCGGGCTGGAACAAAAATTGGCCATCTCCAGCGGCCACGGATGGGGCGTGGTTGGATGCCCCCTGCACCTATTTCCCCATTCCCTCTAAGCCAGCCTGGAGCTGGTCCTGTACAACAGCAACGTACATGTTTGGGCTCGAAGCATACATGTTTGGGCGTTCCAGCCATAGTAGGTGGTTTTCCTCCCGTTCTGGCAGCACACCAAGAAAAGATGCATCCCCACTCACCATCCCATGGCCCTCCGGGGCGAGGCTGACCGGGATAGTAGGAGCAACTTCCCGGTCCTTCTTACCAGGCATATTACCAACTAGAACCAGCACAGGGACCCCCTGAACCCGGTCCTCCTGACCGAGCAGGAGGATGGCCTGGACAGTCCCTGTCATCGCCTCGATAGCCGCCTTGGCGGGAGCAGCAACCTCCTTGTCATAGACCGTGAGACCACTCACAGCCGTGGCCACCTTGACGACTGATGTCTGCTAGAACTGCATCGACATTTCCCCAAAGAGGAAGGAATGATGCAGTATAGCGACTGTAGGTATTTCCCTCAGTGATGAGACCAAGGTTATCGAACCATTAGGAGAATCTCCTCACACCACATAAACAACACCTACACACAAATAACAAATACTCGCAACCCGACGTGTTAAAGGGGTTGACAATCCCTTTCGGGTACGGTGCCTCAAGATAGGCAAATAATGTGAGGTAAAAAGTGGTAGATAGGATAAATAGATCACGGAACAAATAAATTGCAGCAAGGTATTTTTGTATTTTTGGTTTAATAGATCTGCAAATAAATGCAAAGGAAAATAGATCGCAAAGGCAAAATATGATGAAAAGAGACCCGAGGGCTATGGTTTCACTAGTGGCTTCTCTCGAGAAAAATAGCAAACGGTGGGAAAACAATTACTGTTGGGCAATTGATAGAACTTCAAATAATCATGACGATATCCAGGCAATGATCATTATATAGGCATCACGTCCATGATTAGTAGACCGACTCCTGCATGCATCTACTACTATTACTCCACACATCGACCCTATCCAGCATGCATCTAGTGTATTAAGTTCATGGAGAAACGGAGTAATGCAATAAGAACGATGACATGATGTAGACAAGATCTATTTATATAGACCCCATCTTGTTATCCTTAATAGCAACGATACATATGTGGTGTTTCCCTTTCTATCACCGGGATCAAGCACCATAAGATCGAACCCATCACAAAGCACCTCTTCCCATTGCAAGATAAATATATCAAGTTGGCCAAAAAAAACCCAATATCGGAGAAGAAATACGAGGCTATAAGCAATCATGCATATAAGATATCAAAGAAGACACAAATAACTTTCATGGATAAAAACATAGATCTGATCATAAACTCAAAGTTCATCGGATCCCAACAAAGACACCGCAAAAAGACTTACATAATTTGGATCTCCAAGAGACCATTGTACAAGAGAGAGAGAGAGAGAGAAAGAGAGAGAGAGAGAGGACGCCATCTAGCTACTAACTACGGACCTGTAGGTCTACAAAGAACTACTCCAGCATCATCAGAGAGGCCCCAATGGAAGTGGTGAACCCCTCTGTGCTGGTGTCTAGATTGGATCTGGTGTTTCTGGACTCTACAACAGCTGGAATTGATTTTCGTCGACTCCCCTAGGGTTTCTGGAATATTGGGGTATTTATAGAGTAAAGAGGCGGTTCAAGGGGCACCTGAGGTGGGCACAACCCACCGTGGCGCGCCTGGGCCCCCAGGCGCGCCCTGGTGGGTTGTGCTCCCCTTGGAGCACCCCCCAGGTGCTTTCCTGGCCCACTGGATGTCTTCTGGCCCAAAAAATATCCTCAAAAAGTTTTTCTACGTTTGGACTCCGTTTGGTATTGATTTCCTGCGATGTAAAAAACATGCAAAAAACAGCAACTGGCACTGGGCACTATGTCAATAGGTTAGTACAAAAAAATGATATAAATGACTATAAAATGATTGTAAAACATCCAAGAATGATAATATAACAGCATGGAACAATCAAAAATTATAGATACGTTGGAGACGTATCAGCATCCCCAAGCTTAATTCCTGCTCGTCCTCGAGTAGCTAAATGATAAAAACAGAATTTTTGATGTGGAATGTTGCCTAACATGTTCATCACATTTCTTTTCTTTATAGCATGGACATTTGGACTTTTATATGATTCAAAGCAATAGTCTAGTTTTGACATGAAGACTTTCTACTCAAGCATACCAACAAGCAACCATGTCTTTCCAAATATGAACACTAAAGCAAGTTATCCCTAGCCCATTATGCTCAATCATTAATCCATTCAGAAACACACTCGAATATTAGCTACACCCAATGCTCAAATACGATCATAGTGCCCCTCGGTGCTTTATAAGAGAAGATGGAGACTCAAATTCAAAATAAAAATTGCATAAGTAAAAGAAAGGCCCTTCGTGGAGGGAAGTAGGGATTTGTAGAGGTGCCGGAGCTCAAAGCTTAAATTGAGAGATAAAAACATTTTTGAGAAGCATACTTTTCCCACCAATGAAAATGACTTAGAGCTCCCAACACTTTCCATGCTAGATACATCATAGGTGGTTCCCAAAAAGAAAATAAAGTTTATTCCTTTTTCCACCATTACTTTCACTTTCCATGGCTAGCCGAATCCACGGTTGCCCTCCATACCAACACTTTCCAAGGAAATTATTATTTGACAACATAAAGTAAATTCATTTTTCATTTTGGGACTGGGCATCCCTAATACCTTTGTTGTACTCTAGTGCAATGACAAGTGAATAAACACTCACTGTGAGAATAACACATCTAGCATGGAAAATATTGGCCACCCTTCACCGCCTGGCGAGTAGTAGAGCACACAAGAGAGAAATTTATTTTGAGAATTAGAGATGGCACATGCAAATTGGCTTAGAACGGCATGGAAATACCGCAGATAGGTAGGTATAGTGGACTCATAAGGCAAAACTAGTTTAAAGGGTTTTGGATGCACAAGTAGTGATCATACTTAGTGCAAAATGAAGGCTAGCAAAAAGATTGAGAAGCGACCAACCAAAAAACGAAAAATCTTGTACCCAAGAATTAAGCATAAGTAACACCGAATAATGCACCATATATAGGATATAAATTTCATTGCATAACTATTGACTTTCGTGCTTGCATAGGGAATCACAAACCTTAACATCAATATTCTTACTAAAGCACAATTACTCATCAACATGACTCACATATCATATCGTCATATCTCAAAACCATTACTAAGAATCAAGTTTATTTTGTCCAATGATCTTCATGAATTTTTTTATTATATCCTCCTTGGATATCTATGACTTCGGGACTATTTTTATATCTTGCTTTTGATAAGCTCAAACAAATATAAGTGAAGAACATGAGCATAAATTTTTTTTCTTTCTCTCAAAATAAACTAAGTGAAACAAGAGAGAATTTCTGAAAATTTTACTAACTCCCAAATAAATCTAAGTAAAGCTTGAGAGCATTTCTTCGAAAATAACAAAGCACACTGTGCTCAAAAAGATATAAGTGAAGCACTAGAGTAAATCCATGGCTCTAAAAATTTAAGTGAAGCATAGGAGCAATCATAACATAATTTTTGGCTCTCTCAAAAAGGTGTGTCCAGCAAGGATTCAAGACATAGAACACAAATAAAAACAAGCAAAGACTCATATCAAAAGACGCTCCAAGCAAAACTCATAATATGTGACGAATAAAAATATAACTTCAAGTAAAATATCGATGGCTGTTAGAAGAAAGCGGGGATGCCACTCGGGGGCATCCCCAAGCTTAGTTGCTTGCTACTTCTTGAATAGTATCTTGGGGTGCCTCAGGCATCCCCAATCTTAGCCTTTTGCTAATCCTTATTCCTTCATCCATCATAAGATCACCCAAAACTTGAAAACTTCAATCACACAAAACTCAACAAAATCTTCATGAGATTCGTTAGTATAGGAAAGCAAACCACTACTATAAGTACTATTGCAAACCCATTCATATTTTGTTTTTGCATTATATCTACTGTATTCCAACTTTTCTTTGGCAAAAACTCATCAAAGAAAACCATAGAATCATCAAAACAAGCACACAACGCAAAGAAAACAGAATCTGTCAAAAACAAAACAGTCTGTAGCAATCTGGATATTTCGAATACTTCTGTAACTCCAAAAATCTTGAGAAATTAGAAAAACCTGGGCAATTTGTATATTAATCTTCTGCAAAAATAGCACGTTTTTGTGATTTATGAAAACTATTTTTGTGAGTGCATAAGTTTCTGTTTTTCAGCAAGATCAAATCAACTTTCACCCAAATCAACCCAAAGGCCTTGCTTGGCATGAACACTAATTTAGACCACAAAAACACATCTAAACAAAGGTATAGTTGTGTATTTTATTGAAAACAGCAAGAAAACCAAAAAGCAAAAAAGATACAAGTTGGGTTGCCTCCCAACGAGCGTTATTGTTTTACGCACCTAGCTAGGCATAACGCGTAGGATCTATGTGTTGTCATCTTTATCCTTCAATTCTTTGATTGAACACTTAGGACTTTACAAGGATTTTGCGTATAAATTCTTGACAACAAGACTTCTAGGCACAAGATTGAAAAACTTATTTTCGCAAAAAGGGTCTCTTATGACTTCAATAAAGTTGGGATGGACACTAATCATCTTAAGATCTCCTTTATCATTGCTAGAAGTTGCACCTTTGTCTTTAGTGACTTGAGTAGTCTTACTAATTTTCACGGGAGTTTTAGTGGAAGCAAAAGCCATACCTAGATTAGAAAAAAATTCTTCCAGTTTATCAATCCTAGATGGTCTCCCTTTGATTCTTTCATGAACTATAGTTCCCTTTTCTTTTAACAACTTAAAAAGGTCTCCCGCTTTTGACCCAATTTTACTATCATAACTTTGCATCTTTCTATCGAAGTTTTCAATATGTTCTACAGTAAGCATTTTCTTTTCAATAGCATCTAGTCTTTCCATAACATGCTCGAGAGTCAATATTGTTTCATTGATCATGAGTGGTGGTGAACCCACTAAATTTCCCAAAGCGTTAAAAGCATCAAGAGAAGGACACATCAAGAAATTCCCACCGGTAATCGTATCAAGGACGAATCTATACCAAGTGGTAATGCCCACATAAAAACAACGAAAAGAATAACGGTAGATTGCTTACGGATAGATCTATTATGAGCACTGCAAATCCTATACCAAGCATCTTTTAAAATCTCTCCTCCCCTTTGTTTAAAGTTGAGAACCTCATTCTCGGGGGTGCACGCAATACTAGAAGAAATATCCATAACGACAAAAGTGATCACAAGATTGCACACAAAAACAGATCTGACGAGAAAAAGGCGAACGGAAAAAGAGGGCGAATAAAACGGAAAATTTTTGTGAAGTGGGGGAGAGAAAAACAAGAGGCAAATGAGAAATAATGTATATTGCAAGGAGATGAGATTTATGATTAGGAACCTAGTTGATGTTGAAGATCCTCCCCGGCAACAGCATCAGGAATTCCTTTTGATGTCTGCTAGAACTACGTCCATATTTCCCCAAAGAGGAAGGGATGATGCGGTATAGCGACGGTACGTATTTCCCTCAGTGATGAGACCAAGGTTATCGAACCAGTAGGAGAACCTCCTCACACCACGTAAACAGGACCTGCACACAAATAACAAATACTGGCAACCCGACGTGTTAAAGGGGTTGTCAATCCCTTTCGGGTATGGCGCCTCAAGATAGGCAATAACATGATGTAAAAAGTGGTAGATCGGATAAATAGATCGCGGAACAAATAAATTGTAGCAAGGTATTTTTGTATTTTTGGTTTCATGATCTGAAAATGAATGCAAAGGAAAATAAATCGCAAAGGCAAAATATGATGAAAAGAGACCCGGGGGTGTAGGTTTCACTAGTGGCTTCTCTCGAGAAAAATAGCAAACGGTGAGAAAACAATTACTATTGGGCAATTGATAGAACTTCAAATAATCATGACGATATCTAGGCAATGATCATTATATAGGCATCACATCCAAGATTAGTAGACCGACTCCTGCCTGCATCGACTACTATTACTCCACCCATCAACCGCTATCCAGCATGCATCTAGTGTATTAAGTTCATGGAGAAACGGAGTAATGCAATAAGAACGATGACATGATGTAGACAAGATCTATTTATGTAGAAATAGACCCCATCTAGTTATCCTTAATAGCAACTATACATACGTGTCATTTACCTTTCTGTCACTATGATCAAGCATCATAAGATCGAACCCATTACAAAGCACCTCTTCCCATTGCAACATAAATAGATCAAGTTGGCCAAACAAAACCCAAATATCGGAGAAGAAATACGAGGCTATAAGAAACAATGCATATAAGAGATCAAAGAAGACTCAAATAAATTTCATGGATAAAAACATAGATCTGATCATAAACTCAAAGTTCATCGGATCCCAACAAATACACGCAAAAAGACTTACATCATATGGATCTCCAAGAGACCATTGTACTTATAATCAAGAGAGAGAGGAAGCCACCTAGCTACTAACTACGGACCCGTAGGTCTACAAAGAACTACTCACGCATCATCAGAGAGGCACCAATGGAAGTGGTGAACCTCTCTGTGATGGTGTCTAGATTGGATCTGGTGTTTCTGGACTCTGCCGCGGCTGGAATTGATTTTCGTCGACTCCCCTAGGGTTTCTGTAATATTGGGGTATTTATAGAGCAAAGAGGCGGTTCAGGGGCACCCGAAGTGGGCACAACCCACCCGGGCGCGCCTGGGCCCCCAGGCGCACCCTGGTGGGTTGTGCTCCCCTCGGAGCACCCCTAGGTGCTTTCCTGGCCCATTGGATGTCTTCTCGCCCAAAAAAATCCTCAAAAAGTTTCGCTGTGTTTGGACTCCGTTTGGTAATTATTTCTTGCGATGTAAAAAACATACAGAAAACAGGAACTAGCACTGGGCACTATGTCAATAGGTTAGTACAAAAAAATGATATAAAATGACTATAAAATGATTGTAAAATGATTTTAAAACATCCAAGAACGATAATATAATAACATGGAACAATCAAAAATTATAGATACGTTGGAGACGTATCAACGACGTCCATGGTCTTAGCCTTGTTCTCGTTGTCGATGCCGGCAATCGGGTTCTTCCGACCACGAGAGGAGCTCCCAAGATTAAGAACTCTCTTCCTTACACCTAGACTCTTCCAGTAGGCCTCTACACTTAGATTTCTTTGGATAACTAGCTATCCTCTTCTCACTTGGGATATTACAAAATCTCTCAGGTGCATGACCTACAACCCCACAATACTCACAATACAAATGTAGTTTTTCATACCGTACATCATATTTAACTATCTTTGAACTACCCAAAGGGGTAAATTCTACTATGCTCTTAAGAGGTTCATGCAATAAAAATTCCACATGCACACGCAAGAATTTTTTGATAATGACATGATTACGATGTGGCACCTCAAGCAGCTCCCCCATTTGATCCCCGAGAGTCCAACCCATACTCTCTGTCTTGAGCTCAAATGGGAGATCGCGTACCTGGGCCCAAATGGCCATTACACCAAGGTTGACCTCCGTCGGGTCGCCCTTGCCGTTGAACCAGCAAAGATGAGACCATCCCGCTTAAAGTGCCTCGGTTGTGCCTTTAGCACGAACCATCGGTCCCCCTCAGCGGCGAAATTGAGGACAAACCTCCCATTGTCGCTGGCGACCTCCTGGATGGTGACCACCCCTTGGTTCTTCCACGTCGTGGATCGGAGGTCGTCAATGATGACCCGCGGATTGGCCTGTAAGGGGGGCAGAAGGCATCCGACCACCAGATAGCCGCTTACGGCCTTGCAAGCAGCCTCCATGTCGATGACAAGAGAAGAAACATCGCCTCCGGGGAGACTCGATGCCATCTTCCCCAATCAATCTAGAGTGGACAGAATCAACGAGAATCAAGCCCCGACCTTGGCCAGCGACAATCACTGCACCACCGCTGCACTCAACACCCCTCTCGAACTCACCACACTCTCTTGTTCCGCCTCCATTGACCTATTCTTTTCCTCCCCCTGACCCGCCATGGCACTCGCCCCTGAGCCCTAACTCAAAAGGGAAGAACCATTGTACAGAGGACTGTGAACGATGGACCTTTGTGAATAGGGACGGCCCTCGATGCAACAGATATGGACCCAGTATCCTCCTCCCTCACAACACCTAATGCAAAATTGATACATTTAACAAAAAATGCATGACCATGAATATGCCATTTCCTAAACATTCCAGTGGAAATGACTCCCTTGCCTTTGTTAGCATCAAAATCGACAACTCTCAAGGGCAAATCCGTTGCCTGGGCCATATCCCCCCCATTCCTCTCTCTAATTCCTAATCCAATTAAAGAACCTACCAAATGCACTGGCCTCGTACTAAAATCCCATATGGCAGGCTCAACGGATTCCACCGGGGTGCCCCTTTCCAAATCAGCAGGTATCCTGGTTTTAACCGACCAGATCAAAGCTTCCTGATAACCCACAAGTATAAGGGATCGCAACAGTTTTCGAGGGTAGAGTATTCAACCCAAATTTTATTGATTCGACACAAGGGGAGCCAAAGAATATTCTCAAGTATTAGTAGTTGAGTTGTCAATTCAACCACACCTGGATAACTTAGTATCTGCAGCAAAGTATTTAGTAGCAAAGTAGTATGGAAATAACAGTAATAGTGGCAAAAGTAACGGTAGCAGTTTTGTAGTAATTGTAACAGTAGCAACGGTAAAGTAAATAAGCAAAGCACAATATGTGAAAAGCTTGTAGGCATTGGATCAGTGATGGATAATTATGTCGGATGCGATTCCTCATGTAATAGTTATAACATAGGGTGACACAGAACTAGCTCCAGTTCATCAATGTAATGTAGGCATGTATTCCGAATATAGTCATATGTGCTTATGGAACAGAACCTGCATGACATCTTTTATCCTACCATCCCGTGGCAGCGGGGTCCTAGTGGAAACTAAGGGATATTAAGGCCTCCTTTTAATAGAGTACCGGACCAAAGCATTAACACATAGTGAATACATGAACTCCTCAAACTACGGTCATCACCGAGAAGTATCCCGATTATTGTCACTTCGGGGTTGTTGGATCATGACACATAATAGGTGACTATAGACTTGCAAGATAGGATCAAGAACTCACATATATGCATGAAAACATAATAGGTTCAGATCTGAAATCATGGCACTCGGGCCCTAGTGACAAGCATTAAGCATAGCAAAGTCATAGCAACATCAATCTCAGAACATAATGGATACTAGGGATCAAACCCTCACAAAACTAACTTGATTAATGGTAAATCTCATCCAACCCATCACCGTCCAGCGAGCCTATGATGGAATTACTCACGCATGGTGGTGAGTATCATGAAATTGGTGATGGAGGATGGTTGATGATGATGACAGCGATGAATCCCCCTCTCCGGAGCCCCGAACGGACTCTAGATCAGCCCTCCCGAGAGAGATTAGGGCTTGGCGGCGGCTCCGTATCGTAAAACGTGATGAAACTTTCTCTCTGATTTTTTTCTCCGTGAAAGCAAATATATGGAGTTGGAGTTGAGGTCGGTGGACGTCCAGGGGGCCCACGAGGCAGGGGCGCCTCTAGGGGAGGGGGCGCGGCCCCCAACCTCGTGGACAGGGTGTGGGCCCCCTAACCCTGATTCCTTCGCTGGTATTTTTTATTAATTCTGAAAAGTTGCTCCATGGATTTTCAGGTCATTCCGAGAACTTTTATTTCTGCACAAAAATAACACCATGGCAGTTCTGCTGAAAACAGCGTCAGTCCAGGTTAGTTCCATTCAAATCATGCAAGTTAGAGTCCAAAACAAGGGTAAAAGTGTTTGGAAAAGTAGATACGACGGAGACGTATCAACTCCCGCAAGCTTAAACCTTTGCTTGTCCTCAAGCAATTCAGTTGACAAACTGAAAGTGATAAAGAAAAACCTTTACAAACTCGGTTCGCTCTTGTTGTTGCAAATATGTAAAGCCAGCATTCAAGTTTTCAGCAAAGATTATGAACTAACCATATTCACAATAACTCTTAGGTCTCATGTTTACTCATATCAATGGCATAATCAACTAGCGAGCAATAATAATAAATCTCGGATGACAACACTTTCTCAAAACAATCATAACATGACATAACAAGATGGTATCTCGCTAGCCCTTTCTGAGACCGCAAACATAAATGCAGAGCACCTTTAAAGATCAAGGACTGACTAAACATTGTAATTCATGGTAAAAGAGATCCAGTCATACCCAATATAAACTAATAGTAATGCATGCAAATGACAGTGGTGCTCTCCAGCAGGTGCTTTTTAATAAGAGGGTGATGACTCAACATAAAAGTAAATAGATAGGCCCTTCGCAAAGGAAAGCAGGGATTTGTAGAGGTGCCAGAGCACGATTTTGACGTAGAGATCAATAATAGTTTGAGCGGTATACTTTCACTGTCAACATAACAACTAAGAGATCTTGATATCTTCCATGCTACACATATTATAGGCGGTTCCCAAATAGAATGGTAAAGTTTATACTCCCCCACCACCAACAAGCATCAATCCATGGCTTGCCCGAAACAACGGGTGCCTCCAACTAGCAACAATCCTCGGGGAGTTTTGTTTGCAATTATTTTGATTTGATTTTGAGCATGGGACTGGGCATCCCAGTGACCAGCCATTTTCTCGTGAATGAGGAGCGGAGTCCACTCCTCTTGAGAATAACCCGCCTAACATGGAAGATACAGACATCCCTAGTTGATACATGAGTTGTTCGAGCATACAAAACAGAATTTCATTTGATGGTTTGGAGTTTGGCACATACAAATTTACTTGGAACGGCAGGTAGATACCGCATATAGGAAGGTATGGTGGACTCATATGGAATAACTTTGGGGTTTATGGAGTTTGGATGCACAAGCAGTATTCCCGCTTAGTACAGGTGACCAACTGAGAGAGTGACAGCAGTCATGAACATGCATTAAAATTAATCAACATTGAGTGCAAGCATGAGCAGGATATAATCCACCATGAACATAAATATCGTGAAGGCTATGTTGATTTTGTTTCAACTACATGCGTGAACATGTGCCAAGTTGAGTCACTCGAATCATTCAAAGGAGGATACCACCCTATCATACCACATCACAACCATTTTAATAGCATGTTGGCACGCAAGGTAAACCATTATAAGCTCCTAGCTAATTAAGCATGGCATAAGCAACTATAATCTCTAATTGTCATTGCAAGCATGTTTATTCATAATAGGCTGAATCAGGAACGATGAACTAATCATATTTACAAAAACAAGAGAGGTCGAGTTCATACCAGCTTCTCTCATCTCAATCGGTCCATCATATATCGTCATTATTGCCTTTCACTCGCACGACCGAACGGGGTGGATAATAATAATACTGGACGTGCATTGGACTAAGCTGCAATCTGCAAGCATTCAATTCAAGGGAGAACAAAAGGTAATATGGGCTCTTGGTTAAATCAACAATCATGCATATGAGAGCCACTAAACATTTTCATTACGGTCTTCTCTTCTCGACCCCCAAAGGAAAGAAAAGAAATAGAACTATTTACACGGGAAAGCTCCCAACAAGCAAAAGAAGAACGAGAAATATTTTTGGGTTTTCTTTTTAATTACTACTACTACAACATGGAAAATAAACTAACTAATTTTTTTTTGTTTTTTCTTAAACTTTATCAAACACACAAGAAGAAAGCTAGAAAAAGAAATTAAACTAGCATGGATAGTACAATGAAAAAGTATGAGCACCGACGACTAGAATGAGTGTGTGAACATGAATGTAATGTCCGTGAGAAATACGTACTCCCCCATGCTTAGGCTTTTGGCCTAAGTTGGTCTATGGCCATGGATAGTCTGACTGATATCCGAAGCTGTAACTGGGGTCATACTGAGATGCAGCAGCCATTGCCTCCTGAGCTGCGGCATGGCAGCGAGCTGCCTCCATCCTCCTCTCGTACTCATTTGCCTCCTCCCTGGTGATAACATATCTTCCTTTTGCCTGATAATCAAAAAGGGCAGGAGCAGGGAGAGTAATATGGACAGCGCGACGTCTGTCAAAGATTAGTCGATACTGGAGGAATTGTTCATTCCTCTCAAGAAAATGATGACTAACCATGGCATTGTAATCTAAATAAGTGGGAGGCAACTCCCTATCATCTTCATGTACAGGTATACCAAGATAATTAGCCACACGGGTCGCATAAATCTCTCCAACTAAACCATTATTATGCAACCTACGTGCGACAATTGCCCCCAAGTTGTATTGTTTATCACCTAATACAACACTCTTGAGAACACAAACATCGGGAACACACATGTGACACGCTTCATCTTTACCGTTAATGCATCTACCAATGAAAAGAGCACAATAATGTATAGCAGGAAAGTGAATGCTCCCTATGGTAGCTTGTGCTATTTCTCTAGATTCTCCCACAGTGATACTAGCAAGAAAGTCTTTATATTCAGATTTACGGGGTTCATTAACATTGCCCCACTGTGGGAGTTTACAAGAAGTAGTGAAATCTTCTAGGTCCATGGTATATGATTTATCATAAATATCAAACAGGACACTTGGAGAATTACCCGAAGATGTAAATTTAAACCTTCTCATGAATGAATCAGTCAAATAGTAGTACTGAGGACACTTATCTTGCATGAAGTCCTCAAGATTGGCATTACGCACATATGCATCAAATTCATCCTTGATGCCCGCATTGACCATAAACTCCTCTGATGGCCATTCACAAGGCTGCACGTCAGCTTCCCTTGGTGGTTCATCGTCCTGCTCATGCATTGCGAACCTGGGTCCTTTCTTCCTTGAAGAACCACCTTGGTACATTTTCCTGGACATATTTCTTCCTCTGATTTTTTTTGAAATTTTTAGTAACTCGAAATAAAAGTGAATCAAACTCAATAAGATTGATAGCAACTACTCCCACAGTACCTAGAGCCTATATCATGCATTAGAATTACTTGGGACCTCATAAATTTGACATGCAAGCTCAAGAATAGGGTCACCTAGGGAGCAAAAATTTGCAATGAATAAAGCACTAGAACAAAAACTAATTGGACCATTGGAGGAGTCACATACCAAAGAACAATCCCCCAAAGCAGTTTTGTGAATGGAGCTTTGAGCAAGGAGATCGAAAATGGCAACAAAGTGAGCTAGAACTCGTGCTTGAGTTGGATGGTGATTTTTTTTGGGAGGAAGATGAAGTGTGTGGGTGCAGGAATAAGTGGAGGGGGCCACCGTGGGCCCATGAGGCAGGGGGCATGCCCTGTAGGGGTGGGTGCACCCTGGACCCTCGTGGCCACGTGCCAGCTCCCCCTGTTGTGTACTCAGTGCCAAATATTCTCAAATATTCCAGAAAAAATCATACTAAATTTGCAGGGCATTTGGAGAACTTTTATTTTTGGGGTATTTTTTATTGCATGCATAATTCAGAAAACAAATAGAAAATACTATTTTTACTTTATTTAATCTAAATAATAGAAAGTAAAAGGAGGGTACAGAAGGTTGTGCCTTCTAGTTTCATCCATCTCATGATCATCAAAAGGAATCCACTAACAAGGTTGAGCAAGTCTTGTTAACAAACTCATTCCGAATAACATGGAATCGGAGAAATTTCGAATAACACTAGGTTACCTCAACGGGGATATGTACATCCCCAATAATAAGAATATCATATTTATTCTTGACAGTAGGAAGAGGAAATTCAAAACCTCGAATAATGATAGTTGGAACTTTTCCAATAGAATTGATGCTATGAACTTGAGGTTGTTTCCTCGGAAAGTGTACCGTATGCTCATTACCATTAACATGAAAAGTGGCATTGCCTTTGTTGCAATCAATAATAGCCCCTGCAGTTTTCAAAAAGGGTCTACCAAGGATAATTGACATACTATCGTCCTCGGGAATATCAAGAATAACAAAGTCCGTTAAGATAGTGACGTTTGCAACCACAACAGGCACATCCTCACAAATACCGACAGGTATTGCAGTTGCTTTATCAGCCATTTGCAAAGATATTTTAGTAGGTGTCAACTTATTCAATTCAAGTCTATGATATAAAGAGAGAGGCATAACACTAACACCGGCTCCAAGTTCACATAAAGCAGTTTTAACATAGTTTCTTTTAATGGAGCATGGTATAGTTTGTACTCCTGGATCTCCAAGTTTCTTAGGTATTCCACCCTTAAAAGTATAATTAGCAAGCATGGTGAAAATTTTAGCTTCCGGTATCTTTCTTTTATTTTTAATAATATCCTTCATATATTTAGCATAAGGATTTACTTTAAGCATATCAGTTAAGCGCATACGTAGGAAGATAGGTCTAATCATTTCGGCAAAGCGCTCAAAATCCTCATCATCCTTTTTCTTGGAGGGCTTAGGAGGAAAAGGCATGGGTTTTTGAACCCATGGTTCTCTTTCTTTACCGTGCTTCCAAGCAACAAAGTCTCTCTTATCATAATGTTGATTCTTTGATTGCGGGTTATCAAGATCAACAGCAGGTTCAATCTCTACATCATTATTATTGCTAGGTTGAGCATCAACATGAACAATATCATTAACATTATCACTAGGTTCATGTTCATCACCAGATTGTGTTTCAGCATCAGAAATAGAAATATCATTGGGATTTTCAGGTGTGTCTACAATAGGTTCACTAGAAGCATGCAAAGTCATATCATTCTTCTTTTTCTTCTTTTTAGAAGGACTAGGTGCATCTAAAGTATTTATCTGAGAATCTTGCTCAATTCCCTTAGGGTGGCCTTCGGGATACAAAGGTTCCTGAGTCATTTTACCAGTTCCAGTAGCCACTCCAACAGCAAAATCATGTTTATTATTTAATTCATCGAGCAAATCACTTTGAGCTTTAAGTACTTGTTCTACTTGAGTGCTAACCATAGAAGCATATTTACTAATGAGTTTAAGTTCACCTTTAACTCTAGCCATATAATCACTCAAGCGTCCAATCATGTAAGCATTACCCTTTAATTCTCTACCAACATAAGCATTGAAATTTTCTTGTCTAGCCATAAAGTCATCAAATTCATCCAAGCATTGGCTAGCAAACTTAGTAGACAGGATTTCAACTTTATCATATCTATAGAGAGAATTTACCTTTACTACCTGTGACGGGTTATCAAGACCATGTGTTTCTTCGATAGGTGGTATATTAAGACCATGTATTTCTTCAACAGGAGGTAAATTCTTAACATCTTCAGCTTTAATACCTTTTTCTTTCATAGATTTCTTTGCCTCTTGCATATCTTCAGGAGTGAGAAATAGAACACCCCTCTTTTTTGGAGTTGGTTTAGGAGTTGGTTCAGGAGTTGGCTCAGGAAGAGTCCAATTATTTTCATTAGTCAACATATTACTCAATAGCAATTCAGCTTGATCGACTATTCTTTCCCTGAAAACACAACCAGCACAACTATCCAAGTGGTCCTTGGAAGCATCGGTTAGTCCATTATAAAAGATATCAAGTATTTCATTTTCTTAAGAGGATGATCAGGCAAAGCATTAAGTAACCGGAGAAGCCTCCCCCAAGCTTGTGGGAGACTCTCTTCTTCAATTTGCACAAAATTATATATTTCCCTCAAGGCAGCTTGTTTCTTATGAGCAGGGAAATATTTAGCAGAGAAGTAATAAATCATATCTTGGGGACTACGCACACAACCAGGATCAATAGAATTAAACCAAGTTTTAGCATCACCCTTTAATGAGAATGGAAATATCTTAAGGATATAATAGTAGCGGGATTTCTCATCATTAGTAAACAGGGTGGCTATATCATTTAACTTAGTAAGATGTGCCACAACAGTTTCAGATTCATAGCCATAAAAAGGATCAGATTCAACCAAAGTAATTATTTCAGGATCAACAGAGAATTCATAATCCTTATCAGTAACAAAGATAGGTGAAGTAGTAAAAGCAGGGTCATATTTCATTCTAGCATTTGGAGATTTCTGTTTCAGTTTAGCTAATAACTTCTTAAGATCAGATCTATCATTGCAAGCAAGAATATCTCTAGTAGTTTCTTCATCCATAACATAATCCTCAGGAACAACATGCAATTCATACTTGGGGGGAGAACCTTCATCATCACTATCTTCAATGATTTCATTTTCAGTAATTTCATTCTCTCTAACCCTAGCAAGTTGTTCATCAAGAAATTTACCTAACGGCACAGTAGTATCAAGCACAGAAGTAGTTTCATCATAGGTATCATGCATAGTAGAAGTGGCATCATCAATAACATGCGACATATCATAATTGATAGGAGAAGTAGGTTTAGGTGTCGCAAGCTTACTCATAACAGAAGGAGAATCTGGTGCAGAGCTAGATGGCAGTTCCTTACCTCCCCTCGTAGTTGAGGGATAAATCTTAGTTCTTTCGTCTTTCAAGTTCCTCATAGTGACCAGCAGATATAAATCTGAAGTGACTCAAAGAATAGAGCTATGCTCCCCGGCAACGGCGCCAGAAAATAGTCTTGATAACCCACAAGTATAGGGGATCGCAACAGTTTTCAAGGGTAGAGTATTCAACCCAAATTTATTGATTCGACACAAGGGGAGCCAAAGAATATTCTCGAGTATTAGCAGTTGAGTTGTCAATTCAACCACACCTGGATAACTTAGTATCAGCAGCAAAGTATTTAGTAGCAAAGTAGTATGGAAATAACAGTAACAGTGGCAAAAGTAACGGTAGCAGTTTTGTAGTAATTGTAACAGTAGCAACGGTAAAGTAAATAAGCAAAGCACAATATGTGAAAAGATCGTATGCATTGGATCAGTGATGGATAATTATGTCGGATGCGATTCCTCATGTAATAGTTATAACATAGGGTGACACAGAACTAGCTCCAGTTCATCAATGTAATGTAGGCATGTATTCCGAATATAGTCATACATGCTTATAGAAAAGAACCTGCATGACATCTTTTGTCCTCCCCTCTCATGGTAGCAGGGTCCTAGTGGAAACTAAGGGATATTAAGGCCTCCTTTTAATAGAGTACCGGACAAAGCATTAACACATAGTGCATACATGAACTCCTCAAACTACGGTCATCACCGAGAAGTATCCCGATTATTGTCACTTCGGGGTTGTCGGATCATAACACATAATAGGTGACTTTAGACTTGCAAGATAGGATCAAGAACTCACATATATTCATGAAAACATAATAGGTTCAGATCTAAAATCATGGCACTCAGGCCCTAGTGACAAGCATTAAGCATAGCAAAGTCATAGCAACATCAATCTCACAACATAATGGATACTAGGGATCAAACCCTAACAAAACTAATTTGATTACATGGTAAATCTCATCCAACCCATCACCGTCCAGCAAGCCTATGATGGAATTACTCACGCACGGCGGTGAGCATCATGAAATTGGTGATGGAGGACGGTTGTTGATGACGACAGCGATGAATCCCCCTCTCCGGAGCCCCGAATGGACTCCAGATCAGCCCTCCCGAGAGAGATTAGGGCTTGGCGGCGGCTCAGTATCGTAAAACGCAATGAAACTTTCTCTCTGATTTTTTCTCTATGAAAACAAATATATGGAGTTGGAGTTGAGGTCGGTGGACGTCCAGGGGGCCCACAAGGCAGGGGCGCGCCCTAGGGGAGGGGTCACGCCCCCCACCCTCGTGGATAGGGTGTGGGGCCCATGACGCTGATTCTTTTGCCAATATTTTTTGTTAATTCTGAAAAGTTGCTCCGTGGATTTTTCAGGTCATTCCGAGAACTTTTATTTCTGCACAAAAAATAACACCATGGCAGTTCTGCTAAAAACAGCGTCAGTCTGGGTTAGTTCCATTCAAATCATGCAAGTTAGAGTCCAAAACAAGGGCAAAAGTGTTCGGAAAAGTAGATACGACGGAGACGTATCACTTCCCCATATGGATTAGAGGGGATCTCACCTACCAAAACACTGGAAATTTCCTTAACTCTTCTTTTCGGCAGATCCAAACATCGCTCCCGATCTGTCGCCCACCGAATGATGCGCCTCGATCTCGCTCGAAAACCTTCCCAATCCCGCGTGCTGAAGAGGGCCCCCTCGCGACACACTCAAGAAGAAAATCCCACTTCCTCTGACGGGGCCACCGGCGTCGAAGCCTCCATCTTCACTCACCCTCAGTCTCCGTCACTGCCAGATCGCCTAAGCGATCGCAGGAGCCCCCGTGTTTTTTTTTGCAAAGTGTCAATACTCAACTATTTAGTCCTAAGAGCGGTTCGACACTCTTACTTATCGAAAGGCTACGATTGATCCCCTATACTTGTGGGTCCAGTCCACCACCCTGTCCACGTCGAGCACTAGATCGTACCACCAAACATCCGGCAGCGGAGGGACGCGGCAATCCGGGGAGGAGAAGCCGTGGATCTTGTCGACGCACCCTGCCCCCGCTTGAGCATCCACAACGCCCATGTGGTCGAGATGTGGGAGACGTCCCACACCCATAGCCAGAACGCGGAATTCTTGGTGTGCCCTCTCTCCAAGGCGTGGCTGTCCAGACGGTCGGTGCGGCCGAAATCTCTGAAGGCCTCGTCCGCCCCCTCCAGTGACCAGAACTGCATCAGCAGGTTCTCCACGACAACACAAACTTGGAGCGGGAGCTTCATGAGCACCGGATGGTCGTTCTCATGCCATGCCCTAATGAAGAACCGGGCGCCGCCCACCTTGATGATGTCACGGCAGACGGTGTTGTCGCGGTGCATCGGCAGGTCAAAGTGTTGGGAATCATTGCATGGAGAACAAAAAAGTTTCTATGCACACGCAATGATCTATACATGGCGATGCATAACAACAAGGGGGATAGTGTGTCTACATACCTAGACCGTAAGCGGAAGCGTTTCACAATGCGGTTAATGTAGTCGAACTTCTTCGCGCTTCAACCAACCAAGTACCAAACAGACTGCACCTCCGCGTTCTGCACACGTTTAGCTCGGTGACGTCCCTCGCCTTCTTGATCCAGCAAGACGTCGAGGTAGTAGATGAGTTCTGTCAGCACGATGGTGTGGTGATGGTGAAGTAATCTCCGCAGGGCTTCGCCTAAGCACTACGAAAATATGACCGGGGGTGTAAACGGTGGAGGGGGCGCCGCACACGGCTAGGCAATTGTCTGGTATGTGCTAGGCGCCCCCTCCTCATATATATAGTTGGGAGGGATAGGGAGAGGCCAAGGGGCTCCCCAAGTAGGTTCAAATCCTACTTGGGCTCCTGCCCTTGGCTGCACCCCCCGCCATGTTTGTCGGAGGGGGAAGGAAAGAGGGGGGAGAGGGAATGAAGGGGGAATCCTAGTCAACTCTTTCCTTTCCCTTCCCCTCTTTCCTTCTCCTCCTAGGCAGGCCCATATGGGGGGAGCACCAGCCCCTTGTGGCTCGTGTGTTTCCCCTCTTGGCCCATAAGGCCCATATCTTTTGCCGGGGGTGCCCGGAACCCCTTCCCGCCTTCCGGTGACCCGATATGTACCTGGTACCCTCTGGAACACTTCCGGTGTCCGAATACCATCATCCTATATATCAATCTTTACCTCTCGACCATTTCAAGACTCCTCATCATGTCTGTGATCTCATCCGGTACTTCAAACAACATTCGCTCACCAAATCACATAACTCATATAATATAATATCATCATCGAACATTAAGCTTGCAGACCCTACGGGTTCGAGAACTATGTAGACATGACCGAGACACCTCTTCGATCAATAACCAATAGCGGAACTTGGATGCCCATATTGGCTCCTACATATTCTATGAAGATCTTTATCGGTCGAACCGTTATGACAACATTTGTAATTCCCTTTGTCCATCTGTATGTTACTTGCCCAAGATTCGATCATTGGTATCTTCATACCTAGTTCAATCTCGTTACCGGCAAGTCTATTTACTTGTTCCATAATACATCACCTCATGACTAACTCCTTAGTCGTTTGCTTGCAAGCTTATGATGTGTATTACCGAGAGGGCCCAGAGATACCTCTCCGATACTCGGAGCGAAAAATCCTAATCTCGATCTATGCCAACTCAACAAACACCTTCGGAGATACCTATAGAGCATATTTATAATCACCCAGTTACATTGTGACATTTGATAGCACATAAGGCACTCCTCCGGTATCCAGGAGTTGCATAATCTCATAGTTGAAGTAATATGTATTTGACATGAAGAAAGCAATAGCAATAAAACCAAACGATCATTATGCTAAGATAACGGATGGGTCTTGTCCATCACATAATTATCCTAATGATGTGATCCATTATCAAATGAAACCTCATGTCCATGGTTAGGAAACCTTAACCATCTTTGATCAATGAGCTAGTCTAGTAGAGGCTTACTAGGGACACGGTATTTGTTTATGTATTCACACATGTATTTAAGTTTTCGATCAATACAATTCTAACATGAATAATTAACCTTTATCATGAATAAGGAAATATAAAACAACAACTTTATTATTGCCTCTAGGCATATTTCCTTCAGTCTCCCACTTGCACTAGAGTCTATAGTCTAGTTCACATCGTCATGTGATTAACACCCATAGTTCACATCACCATGTGACCAATACCCAAAGAGTTTACTAGAGTCAATAATCTAGTTCACATCGCTATGTGATTAACACCCAAAGAGTACTAAGGTGTGATCATGTTTTGCTTGTGAGAGAGGTTCAGTCAATGGGTCTGCCACATTCAGATCCGTATGTATTTTTCAAATTTCTGTGTCTACAATGCTCTGCATGGAGCTACTCTAGCTAATTACTCCCACTTTCAATATGTATCCAGATTGAGACTCGAAGTCATCTGGATTGGTGTAAAAGCTTGCATCAATGTGACTCTTTATGAAGAACTCTTTATCACCTCCATAACCGAGAAATATTTCCTTAGTCCTCTAAGGATAATTTTGACCACTGTCTAGTGATCTACTCCTGGATCACTGTTGTACCCCCTTGACAAACTCATTGGCAAGGCACACAATTGGTCTGGTACATAGCATGGCATACTTTATAGAACTTATGGCTGAGGCATAGGGAATAACTTTCATTTTCTCTTTATCTTCTGCCGTAGTCGGGCTTTGAGTCTTACTCAACTTCAAACCTTGCAACACAGACAAGAACCCTTTCTTTTACTGACCCATTTTTTGAACCTTTTCAAAATATTTGTCAAGGTATGTGTTTTGTGGAAGTCCTATTAAGTGTTTTGATTTATCCTTATAGATCTGATGCTCAATAAATAAGTAGCTTCACCGAGGTCTTTCATTGAAAAAAAACTCTTTTTCAAGTATCCTTTTATGCTATCCAAAATTCTATATCATTTCCAATCAACAACATGTCATCCACATATAACATCAGAAATGCTACAGAGCTCCCACTCACTTTCTTGTAAATACAGGCTTCATAGTAAGTATGTATAAAACCATATTCTTTGATTAGCTCATCAAAGCGTATATTCCAACTCTGAGATGCTTGCACCAGTCCATAGATGGATCTATGGAGCTTGCACACTTTGTTATCACCTTTAGGATCGACAAAACCTTCTGGTTGCATCATATACAACTCTTCTTTGAGATATCCATTAAGGAATCTAGTTTTGACATCCATTTGCCAGATTTCATAATCATAAAATGTGGCAATTGCTAACATGATTCGGATGACCTTAAGCATCGCTACAGATGAGAAAGTCTCATCATAGTCAACTCCTTGAACTTGTTAAAAACCTTTTGCGACAAGTCGAGCTTTGTAGACAGTAACATTACCATCAGCGCCAGTCTTCTTCTTGAAGATCCATTTATTCTCTATGGCTTGCCGATCATCGGGCAAGTCCACCAAAGTCCACACTTTGTTCTTATACATGGATCATATCTCAGATTTCATGGCCTCAAGCCATCTGTCGAAATCTGGGCTCATCGCAGCTTCTTCGTAGTTCATAGGTTCGCCATGGTCTAATAACATGACTTCTAGGACAGGATTACCGTATCACTCTGGTGCAGAACGTGTTCTGGTTGACCTACGGAGTCCAGTAGTAACTTAATCCGAAGTTTGATGATCATCATCATTAGCTTCCTCTCTAGTTGGTATACGCATCACATGAATGGATTTCTCTAATGGGCTACTCTCCAATTCGAGAGAAGGTACAATTACCTCATCAAGTTCTACTGTCCTCCCACTCAATTCTTTCCAGAGAAATCCTTCTCTAGAAAGGTTCCATTCTTGGGAACAAAGATCTTGCCTTCGGGTATGTGGTAGAAGGTGTACCCAATTTTTTCCTTAGGGTATCCTATGAAGACGCACTTCTCTGATTTGGGTTTGAGCTTATCAGGTTGAAGCCTTTTGACATAAGTGTCGCAACCCCAAACTCTAAGAAACGACAGCTTAGGTTTCTTGCCAAACCACAGTTCATACGGTGTCGTCTTAACGAATTTAGACGGTGCCCTATTTAACGTGAATGCAGTTGTCTCTAATGCATTCTTTTGGAAAAGGCAGTGCCTAGGAGGCGCTTAGGCATGCCTAGGCGCTAGGCAATGGCCAAACGCCTCGCCTAGGGCATAAGTGGAGGTCTAGGCAGGGCAAGCAAGGAATTGCCTACCCAAGCAAGAAATCATGCCACATACTGCACTGATATGCCAAACGGGTTATATTCCAATGATTGTAGATGGTAATTAACTTATTTATATGCCCGTAACTAATATCAACACCCATATAATAATCACAAATGCACTACGAGTAAAAACTATACTACCGCCTAGGCCGTGCCTAGGGCGCTTAGGCACCGCCTAGGCACTAGGCGATGGCCAACCGCCTCACTTACGCCTACCGCTTTTTCCAGACATCATAGGTCGCACCATATCTTCTAAAGTACGGTTACGACGTTCGGACACACCATTACACTATGGTGTTCCAGGTGGCGTGAGTTTTGAAACAATTCCACATTGTTTTAAATGAAGTCCAAACTCGTAACTCAAATAATCGCCTCCTCGATCAGATCGTAGAAACTTTATTTTCTTGTTACGATGATTCTCCACTTCACTCTAAAATTCTTTGAACTTTTCAAATGTTTCAGACTTGTGTTTCATCAAGTAGATATACCCATACGTACTCAAATCATCTGTGAAGGTCAGAAAATAGCGATACCTGCCGCGTGCCTCAACACTCATCAGACCGCATACAATGGTATGTATTATTTCCAATAAGTCATTAGCTTGCTCCGTTGTTCCGGAGAGCGGAGTTTTAGTCATCTTTCCTATGAGGCATGGTTCGCAAGCATCAAATGATTCATAATCAAGTGATTCCAAAAGTCCATCTGCATGGAGTTTCTTCATGCGCTTTACACCAATATGACCTAAACGGCAGTGGCACAAGTAAGTTGCACTATCATTATCAACTTTGCATCTTTTGGCATCAATTTTATGAATCTGTGTATCACTACGATCGAGATTCATAAACCATTCACATTGGGTGTATGACCATATAAGGTTATATTCATGTAAACAGAACAACAATTATTCTCTGACTTAAATGAATAACTATATTGCAATAAACATGATCAAATCATATTCATGCTCAACGCAAACACCAAATAACATTTATTTAGGTTCAATACTAATCCCGAAGGTAGAGGGAGTGTGAGATGGTGGTCGTATCAACCTTGGAATCACTTCCAACACACATCGTCATCTCGCCCTTAACTAGTCTATGTTTATTATGCAACTCATGTTTCGAGTTACTAATCTTAGCAACTGAACTGGTATCAAATACCCAGGGGCTACTACGAACACTAGCAAGGTACACATCAATAACATGTATGTCAAATATACCTTTGTTCACTTTGCCATCCTTCTTATCCGCCAAGTATTTGGGGCAGTTCCGCTTCCAATGACCATTTCCTTTGTAGTAGATGCACTCAGTTTCAGGCTTGGGTCCATCTTTGGGCTTCTTCATGGGAGCAGGAACTTGCTTGCCATTCTTCTTGGAGTTCCCTTTCTTTCCCTTGCCCTTTTTCTTGAAACTAGTGTTCTTGTTAATCATCAACACTTGATGCTCTTTCTTGATTTCTACCTTCACCGATTTCAGCATCGTGAAGAGCTCAGGAATCATTGTCGTCATCCCTTGCATATTATAGTTCATCACAAAGTTCTAGTAGATTGGTGATAGTGACTAGAGAACTCTATCAATCACTATCTTATTTGGAAGATTAACTCCCACTTGATTCAAGTGATTGTAGTACCCATACATTCTGAGCACATGCTCACTGGTTGAGCTATTCTCCTCCATCTTGTAGGCAAAGTACATGTGAGAGGTCTCATACCTCTCGACACGGTCATGAGTCTGAAATACCGATGTCAGCTCTTGGAACATCTCATATGCTCTGTGGTGTTCAAAAACATTTTGAAGTCCCGGTTCTAAGCCGTAAAGCATGGCGCACTAAACTATCAAGTAGCCATCATATCAAGCTTGCCAAACATTCATAACGTCTACATCCGCTCCTGCAATAGGTCTGTCACCTAGCAGTGCATTAAGGAGATAATTCTTCTGTGTTGCGATGAGGATAATCCTCAAATCACGGACCCAGTCCACATCATTGCTACTATCATCTTTCAACTTATTTTTCTCTAGGAACATATCAAAAATAAACGAGGAGCTACATCGTGAGCTATTGATCTACAACATAATTTGCAAATACTATCAGGACTAATTTCATGATAAATTAAGTTCAATTAATCAAATTACTAATGAACTCCCACTTAAATAGACATCCCTCAAGTCATCTAAGTGATACGTGATCCAAATCAACTAACCCATGTCCGTTCATCACGTGAGATGGGATAGTCATCAATGGTGAACATCTCTATGTTGATCATATCTACTATATGATTCACGTTCGACCTTTCGGTCTCCGGTGTTCTGAGGCCATGTTTGTACATGATAGGCTCGTCAAGTTTAACCCAAGTATTCCGCATGTGTAAAATTGTCTTACACCCATTGTATGCGAACGTAGAGTCTATCACAACCGATCATCACGTGGTGTCTCGAAACGATGAACTGTGGCAATGGTGCATACTTAGGGAGAACACTTTTACCTTGAAATTTAGTGAAGGGACCATCTTATAATGATACCGCCGTACTAAGCAAAATAAGATGCATAAAAGATAAACATCACATGCAATCAAAATATGTGACATGATATGGCCATCATTATCTCATGCTTTTGATCTCCATCTCCAAAGCATCGTCATGATCTCCATCGTCACCGGCTCGACACCTTGATCTCCATCATAGCGTCTTGTTCGTCTCACCAACTATTGCTTCTACAACTATTGCTAACGCATAGTGATAAAGTAAAGCAATTACATGGTGTTTGCATTTCATACAATAAAGAGACAACCATAAGGCTCCCGCCGATTGCCACATATCTTGCAAAACATGATCATCTCATACAATAACGTATATCTCATCATGTCTTGACCACATCACATCACAACATAGCCTTCAAAAACAAGTTAGATGTCCTCTACTTTGTTGTTGCAAGTTTCACATGGCTGCTATGGGTTTGTAGTAAGAACCGTTCTTACCTACGGCAAAAACCACAACGGTGTTTCATCAAGTTTGATGTTTTAACCTTCTTCAAGGACTGGCCCCAATAAAATTTTATTCAACTAAAGTATGAGAAACAGACACCTGCCAGCCACCTTTATGCATAACTAGTTGCATGTCAGTCGATGGAACCGGTCTCATGTGTGTGTACATGTAAGGTTGGCCCGGGCCGCTTCATCCCACAATATCGCCGAATCAAAATAAGACGTTGGTGGTAAGTAGTATGACTATCATCGCCCACAACTCTTTGTGTTCTACCCGTGCATATCATCTACGCATAGACATGGCTCTGATATCACTGTTGGAATCGTTGCATGGAAAACAAAAAATATCTACTCACACACAATGATCTATCCATGGAGATGCATGGCAACAAGGGAGGAGAGTGTGTCTACTGATGTCTACTATGCAACCTTCTTCTTCTAGACTCGTGTTGGGTCTCCAAGCGCAGAGTTTTGTAGGACAGTAGCAACTTTCCCTCAAGTGGATGACCTAAGGTTTATCAATCCGTGAGAGGCATGGGATGAAGATGGTCTCTCTCAAACAACCCTGCAACCAAATAACAAAGAGTCTCTTGTGTCCCCAACACACCCAATACAATGGTAAATTCTATAGGTGCACTAGTTCAGCGAAGAGATGGTGATACAAGTGCAATATGAATGGTAGATATAGGTTTTTGTAATCTGAAAATATAAAAACAGCAAGGTAACTAGTAACAAAAGTGAGCAAAAACGGTATTGCAATGCTTAGAAACAAGGCCTAGGGTTCACTTTCACAAGTGCAAGTTCTCTCAACAATGATAACATAATTGGATCATATACCAATCCCTCAACATGCAACCAAGAGTTACTCCAAAGTCACTAATAGCAGAGAACAAACGAAGAGATTATTGTAGGGTACGAAACCACCTCAAAGTTATTCTTTCTGATCGATCTACTGGGCTATTCCTGTAACTGTCACAAACAGCCCTAGAGGTCGTACTAAAATAACACCTTAAGACACACATCAACCAAAACCCTAATGTCACCTAGATACTCCAATGTCACCGCAAGTATCCGCGGGTTTGATTATACGATATGCATCACACAATCTCAGATTCATCTATTCAAACCAAGACAAAGAACTTCAAAGAGTGCCCCAAAGTTTCTACCGGAGAGTCAAGACGAAAACGTGTGCCAACCCCTATGCATAAGTTCACAAGGTCACAAAACCCGCAAGTTGATCACCAAAACATACATCAAGTGGATCACGTGAATATCCCATTGTCATCATAGATAAGCACATGCAAGTCATACATCAAGTGTTCTCAAATCCTTAAAGACTCAATCCGATAGGATAACTTCAAAGGGAAAACTCAATCCATTACAAGAAGGTAGATGGGGATAAACATCATAGATCCAACTATAATAGCAAAGCTCGCAGTACATCAAGATCGTGCCATATCAAGAACACGAGAGAGAGAGAGAGAGAGAGAGAGAGAGAGGGGAGAGAGAGATCAAACACATAGCTACTGGTACATACCCTAAGCCGAGAGGGTGACCTACTCCCTCCTTGTCATGGAGAGCGCCGGGATGATGAAGATGGCCATCAGTGATGGTTTCCCCCTCTGGCAGGGTGCCAGAACACGGTCCCGAGAGGTTTTTCATGGCTACAGAGGCTTGCGGCGGCGGAACTCCCGATCTAGGTTTATTTCTGGGGGTTTCTATATATATAGAATTTTTGGCATCAAGAACAAGAAAGGGGGGTCCACGAGGAGCCCATAAGACCGGAGGGCGCGCCCTCCACCTTTGTGGAGGCCTCGTGGCTCTTCTGGCCCAACTCTTTTGCTTCGGGGGCTTCTTCTGGTCCATAAAAAATCACCATAAATTTTCAGGTCATTTGACTCTGTTTGGTATCCTTTTCTGTAAAACTCAAAAACAAGGAAAAAACAGAAACTGGCACTGGGCTCTAGGCTAATAGGTTAGTCCCAAAAATCATATAAATAGCATATAAATGCATATAAAACATCCAATATGGATAATATAATAGCATGAATACTTTATAAATTATAGATACATTGGGGACGTATTAGCATCCCCAAGCTTAGTTCCTGCTTGTCCTCGAGTAGGTAAATGATAAAAGAAATAATTTATGAAGTGTGAATGCTAGCAAGTGCACAAGTTTGATCAATGATAATTTCAATCACTTTTTCTAGCATCATTATATATCATAACAGTAGCTCATATCATAAAGCTTCTCATGATCAAGTAACAAGCTATTCACATGTTAAAGCATAGACCATAAACTTTCTTGAAAACTAACAAAGGATGTTCTCAGTCATCAAACAATTGCCATTCATCTTATTTTCAGGAAGCGTCTATGTAAGAGCTTTGATTTAGCAAATCCCACATACTCAACTATCATATAGTCTTCCATGATTTCTACCACTCAAAACATATTTTTAGAACAAATAGCAGCCATTGAACACAGAGAAAGATAGGGGCTTAATGTTTCGCCTCCCAACTTATTTATCATAAAGATAATTGTCAACAATAATAATTTATGATCAAATATATTTGAATGGTCATATATGCTTAGATCTTTCCCCACCACATGATGCTTGCCAACTAAATATTAGGTTGGAATGAAAAGGAGTACTACTGACTCTTGCATAAAAGTAAAAGATATGCCCTTCACAGAGGGAAGCAGGGATTTGCAGAGGTGCCAGAGCTTGGAGCTTTTAAAACAGAGATGAAAATAATTTTGAGAGGTATGCTTCATTGTCAACATAACAACCAAGAGTCCCCAATATCTTCCATACTAGATACATTGTAGGAGGTTCCCAAACAGAAAGGTAAAGTTTTTGCTCCCCCTCCACCAACAAGCACATTCCACGGCTGGTCCTAAACAACGAGTACCTTCCAACTATCAACAATCCTGGGTTTATTGCATGAACCTCTAAAGGGTACAGCCGAGTTTACTCCTTTGGGTAGTTCAAAGATAGTCAAATATGATGTAAGATATGAAAAATTACCTCTGTACTACGAGTGCTGTGGGATTGTAGGTCATACATCCGAGAGATTTTGTAACATCCCAAGTGATAAGAGAGTAGCTAGCTATCCTAAAAATCTTAGCATAGAAGCCTACTGGAAAGGCCAAGGTGCAAGTAAAAGAGTTCTTATGTTTGGGAACTCATCTCGTGGTGAGAAGGCTCCGATCACCGGCATCGACATCAACAAGGCTGCCAGGACGATGGACCTTGTCAAGGTGGCCTCGGCCATGAGCTGTCTCACAGTCTCCAAAAAGGAGGCTGTTGATCCCGCAAAATCGGCAGCAATGGCCATCTTCACGCCAGCCTGGAGGTCCGGGATGCTGGCGCTCCCTCTTCGGCGCTCTTGGGTGCTGCTACTGGTCAGGTGAACCAGGTAGTGGCGCCCTCTGCTCTAGCCGACCTTGTCCAGGAGGGCCAGGGGGTGGCAACGCACATGGCTTCGCATGGCCAGGAGGGCCATGCAAGAGAGTGAATGTACAGTACCACTACCCCACGGGTGAACGTTGTTGCTGCTGGGAACCACTATATTGTACAGAAGTATCAAGAGAAGACACTGGCCGGCTGGCCCAATTTCTCTTCTGTAGGTGCTCCGGCCGCTACTGAACAACCCATTGTGGCGACTAAGTTTCAGAAAGATTAGTTGTTGTTCCAGCCAGGCGTCCTGGAAGCTCTTTTGGGAGATGTGACAGCCCGCCTTACTGCCTCATCCAAGGTGGACCAATCAGCTGATATTTGTTTTACTTTCAACGCTGCAAAAACTAGTATGTAGGGTCACCAAAACAAGAAAGGAAAAAAATATTGCAGGAGTGGTTGTGGGATCTGAGGAGGCCCGCAAAAAACCATAGGAAAGAAGAGGAGACACGCAGTAGACGCTCGCCGTACGGGTAGTGATATAGAATTCTCTTTTGAGAAACATATGGACAGTTATGAGCGCATACTATATGGCGACATGGACGCTATAGACGTTTCATCCAAGTGTGTGTGTACAGGTAGGGTGGAGACAGTTAAGAATGCAGAAGGTGTGATCACATATGTAACGAAGGAGACAGATGAGAAGGAGGAGGACTTTCAACAGAAGGAGAGGGAATCAGTTGGGGAAGAAAAGGGAAATGTTGGCGCTTCGGCGGCCTCCGAGGAGGAGGACCGCCGAGCCAAATGAAAATCATAAGTTGGAACTGTCGTGGTATCCTCTCCTCCACGGCGGTTCGTGAGCTCTTGGATCTACAAGAGAGAACCAAGCCATAGTTAATTTTCCTTTTTGAATCTCATTTGAATAAATGTAAAGCCAATGAGTTGTGTCATATTTAAATTTTGATTCGATGTTTGTAGTGGAGAGTGATGGTCGGACCGGTGGCCTCGTTTTGTTTTATCATAAGATGAATAAAGTCGTTTTAAACTATGTGTCAAATAATTTTATTGATGTGCTTTTTATGAGTGAGAATGTAGTACAATGTAAATTTACAGGTTTCTATCCAAGTTGGAGTGAGCGTACACGATCTTGGGATGATATTCGCAATTTGCACCAGAAGGGCTACCACCCATGGATGATTTTGGGAGATTTTAATGAGATTTTACTTTCTTCAGAAAAGGAAGGAGGTAATGTGAGGCCTAATGCTATGATGTGGGACTTCCGCAATTGTTTGGGAGGATGCAGTCTGGAAGACATGGGGTGTATTGGTGATCTGTTCACTTGGAGGAGAGGCGAAATTAGGGAAAGATTGATCGTGGGGTCTGTAATGCGGAGTGCACAAACAAATTTCCTTGGGCTGCAATTGTAAATGAAGAACATATACACTCTGATCATCGGCCTCTCATCCTCGATACGGAATATTATGACGGAAATATTTTTGAACAACCAAAGAGACGAGTAAAACAGTTTGAAGCCCGATGGCTAAAAGAAGAGACGGTTGGGGAAATAGTACGTATAGCCTGGGATAAAGCAAAGATGTTCGGTATTGGACCGCCCCTCACAGATCGTACTTGGGCGGTGCATATGGATTTGCATACTTGGGACCGTGATACGCTGAGGGGACTGAAAAGAAGATTAATAAACTCAAGAAAGAGTTAGATAAGTTTAAAAGAGGACCAATCAACACGGAGTCTCAAGCGCGACAGAAGGAGATTCTAGTCCTTGTCGAAAATCTACTAGAGCAAGAGGAGATCTACTGGGTACAACGGGGCCGTGCAAACTGGCTACTACATGGCGGTCGTAATACGTCCTTTTTTACAATGCAACAACAGCTAGAAAAAAAAGAAATCGGATTAAAAAATTGCTTGATGAAAATGGTGTCTGGGTGCAAGATTGGGAGATGAAGAACCATATTATGGTATACTTCTCAAGACTCTTCATCTCGGAAGTTAATCAACCTGACCCGATGGTCCTATCTCTTGTCAAAAGGAAAGTAACAGATGAAATGAATAATGCTCTTTTGGCCCCTCATACGGCGGAGGAGGTCCGAAAGGCACTTTTTGATATTGGAGATTTAAAAGCCCCGGGTCCAGATGGGTTACATGCTATTTTTATAAAAGATTTTTGTCCAAGTTAGGGGATGACCTAATTCAAGAGGTACTCTGGGCGATGAATAATTGTACTATTCCTGATGGTTGGAATGAGACTACAATTGTAATGATCCCAAATATTAATTCTCCTAAAAAGGTAACTCAGTCGACCAATTAGTCTGTGTAATGTCGTGTATAAGGTAATCTCAAAAATGATTGTGGCCCATTTGAAGATAATCCTCTCAAATATTATTAGAACAACTCGGAGTTCGTTTGTGCCAAGACGAATGATTACAGATAATATATTAGTGGCATATGAATGCTTCCATACTATTAAGAAAAAAAGGAATGGTAAAGAGGGTCTGTGTGCTATTAAACTGGATATGCACAAAGCTTACGACCGAGTAGAGTGGTCTTTCCTCAAGGAGATTATGCTCAGATTGGGATTTCAAGAAACCTAGGTAAAGTTGATTATGCGATGTGTAACCTCAGTGGAGTACCGGTTCCGGTTTAATACAGAAGAAACTGAGGGTTTTAAACCTACTAGAGGATTAAGGCAGGGAGATCCTCTATCTCCATACTTATTCTTGTTATGTACAGAGGGGTTGACCGCTCTACTAGCGAATGTAGAGGAGAATGGGAACATCTCAGGAATAAAGGTTAGCAGGGATGCACCATCGATTTCAAACCTTCTCTTTTGCAGATGATTCGTTGATCCTTATGAAAGCAAATGTTATGAACGCGGAGGCGTTGAAATCGGTTTAAAATCCTATTGTGCGGCCTCGGGGCAGATGGTGAGTGTTGAGAAGTCTAGTATATTCTTCAGTCCCAATACCAAGGTAGAAGACAAGGCGCAAATCTGTACAATTTTGAATATTATGACTAAAGCACTTAACGATAAGTATTTGGGTTTGCCTGCAAATGTGGGTATGGACAAAAGTGACTGTTTTCAATTCCTTATTTATAGAATTATTATGAAAATAGGTGGAGGGAAATAAAAATTGCTATCCACGGGTGGAAAGGAATTTTTTCTCAAATCTGTTGTACAAGCTATCCCAGCTTATTCCATGTCCGTCTTTAAAATTCCTAAAAAAAACTTGTAAGGGAATAATTGACGCGATGTCGCAATTTTGGTGGGTGGCGAGGACAACTAGAAGAGAATGCATTGGATGGTTGGTGGAAGATGTGTGTCCCAAAAACCAAGGAGGTATGGGGTTCTGAGATATCCACTGCTTTAATCTGGCATTGTTAGCCAAACAAGTATGCGTCGACTTGATAATCCTGAGTCTTTATGTGCTACTATCTTGAGAGCTAAATATTTTCTGGACGGCGATTTAATGAGTGCAAATCTAAAAAAGGGCTCCTCTTTTACTTGGCAAAGTATCATGGCAGGAGTGAACTGTCTGAAAACGGTTATATTTGACGAGTTGGAAACGTACATAATATTGATATTTGGAAAAATTATTACGCATAGAAGGGGACAACTACTATCAAAGGTTTGTGATCTTATTGACCAAGCCATGAATTCTTGGGATGAAGATTTGGTGAGACGAACATTTTGGCCAATTAATGCTCAAAGGGTATTAGCAACTCCACTTCCCATGCGTAATATGCCTGACTTTATTGCTTGGAGCCGTACAAAAAATGGTAAGTTCACTGTTCGATCGGCTTATTTGGAAGAATGGAACCAACAACATGGGAAAAAATCAAAACACACAAACGGAATGGGTAGAACCAATGTCAACCCTATATGGGGTAAGATCTGGAAACTATCCTGCCCGGCAAAAATTAAAATTTTCCTATGGTGTACATTGCATGGTACCCTCCCATGCCGAGTTACACTTGCCAACAGACATATAAAAGTTTCACCCATTTGCCCTTCATGCTTGAATGGACCGGAGGATACAAAACATGTCTTGTTTCGGTGTCAGAAGGCGAAAGAAGTTTGGGAATGTAGCGACCAGACCTCAAACAATCTAGGATTTATAAGAGAGTTTCAGTCACACACTTATTACATCGAATGTCTCAAAACAGAACTTATTACAATAATATGGCTTAAGGCCATCTATAAATGATAACATCGGAAGGCTTAGAAGATAGAGTGATTCCATTAAACTCCAACGGCATAGCTGAGTGAACGACAACGACCAATGGCACCTAGCTCGTCGTCTGAAAAGTCTGCAACATGAAATGTTGCAGCCCGAAACGGGTCAGCACATGGAATATGCTGGCAATGTAACACACAGAGTAATGAACAGAATAAATGCTATCACTACATGCATATATGACTCGTGGAAAGCCATATGGTTACAGTTTTGTATAAAGCCAATTTTTCCCTTCAACAAAGGAATAAATTTTGTTTAACTATCATGGTGGTTGTTAAACATTGAGAAGGTTCCTCCAACTCAATCCCAATTAAGCATCATCATTAAACCCAACAAATTAATTTAGAGTGATGAGATCAACATGATAATCCAAGAACCAGATACTCAAGATGTCCATAACCGGGGACACGGCTAACCATGATTAGTTTATACACTCTGCAGAGGTTTGCGCACTTTTCCCCACAAGACTCAAACACATCCATGATCGGAGGATCGAGACATAGTCTTTCTGAAGCATTAACTCCCTACTCTAGGTAGATAGTACCACCTACAACCCACTACATCTGCTAGTCTACCTCTTAAAGAGCTCACGCAACTTACTCAACTATGCCAGAGCCCATATTGGCTTGTGGCTGCACACGGAAGTTTCTAGCATGAATAATCTTATGATCCCTTTGAGCCTGGGTGGCGAATCGTAGGACAATCACACGGGTACTCCGGGATATCCTAGGACAGCACTGGATTCTCCAGGTGCCTTGACAACCACTGGGTACTCCAGGGTGCCTCAACCAATCCACCCAGATGTTTATTTAAGTATCCATCTTAAGTTAACCATTAATTAACAATACTCACATCTGTCATGGATACACTCACCCAATCCACGTCTACGAGCATAGCATAGCAATATAAGCATAACGTAGAGGTAACTCCCAAAGGTTTGATAATAAAAGGGCAATAGGTTCTACCTCATCATCTACTTCCCAAACCCACATGTTATAACAGATCCTAACCATGCAAATGTTTGAGGGTTGATCTAATGCATAAAAATTGGGTAGTAAAGAGGTATGATCAAAGTGTTACTTGCCTTGCTAATGATCCGCAAAACCTAGAGACTCGTAGTAGCACGCTTCGCACTCCGGGTACTCTATCGCAAACAAACTGTAACATACATAAGCACTCAACTAGAATCATGGGTAAAACTCAAATAAAAAGATCTAACCCGAAAGTTCAACTGAAGAACTCCGGTTTACAAAAAGAATCAAATCAAACGGAGCAACGAAACTCAAACTACGAAAGAAACAAGATCTATTTACTAATCTAGACTAAAGTCAAATTTTATAGTACCAAAATCTTGTTCAAGTTGGTTAAACAAAAAGAGGGCTTCGAGACGAAGATCTAGGCGCCTGTTTCACCTGAAACAGATAAACGAGCGAAAAGATAAACTAAAACGAAGATCACGGCAGAAATCGCGATCGAAAATAATCGTGAAAAAACCCTGAAAAATAAAATGCGACAAACAGGCTAACAAACGAACGTTCGCTGTCTGCAGCTAACGAACGGACAATGTTTGTTAAAACGAACGTACGGATGAACGTCCGCTATTTAATTAAACCGAAAAAAACTGAACAGGATATAAAAAAATAAATCTAGGGTTCCAAAAAAAACCGATGGTTACCCGAGAAAAACTATACGGCGGCAGCGGCAAGGCAAGGCAACGGGCGGCTCCAGCGGCGGGGCGATGGGGAGGCGGCGGTGGATGGCGGCGGCGGTGCGGCGGCGGCGCGGGGCTAGGGTATCGGCGGGGCGGGACTGGCGGCCTGGCGGGGTCGGGCCCCCGGCTTATAAGGCCGATCGGGCGCAGTGTCCAGGTCGGACACGGCCCGGTAAGTCGGTTCACTTTTTAAAAAAAATCCTCACGCAGAAAAACTAATGAAAGAAATACTAAACAGAGTCCAAAAATCCTGAAATAAATTTTAACGGTCCTCTAATAATATTGCGGACAAAGTGAACATTTATTTGGGCCTCTAATGCAATTTTGTGAAACGCATTTTTTATCTAATTCAAATAAAATAGCAATAAAACTCCAAATGAAAATTCTTATTTGATTTTAATATTCTTTCCCCTAATATTTCTTTATTTTGGATAAGTCGTTTATCCCCTCTCTTTTATTTCCATATTAGAAATATTCGAAGAGAAAAATAATTAAAACCAATGATCCTCTTTTTTCAAAATTTGAGAAAACTAAAATATGAAAATAACGAAATCCCCAACTCTCTCCGTGGGTCCTAGATTTGCTTAGAATTTCTAGGATCAACCAAAATGCATTAAAATATGATATGCAATGATGACCTAATGTATAACATTCCAAATTGAAAATTTGGGATGTTACAAACCTACCCCCCCCCCTTAAGATGAATCTCGCCCTCGAGATTCGGGTTGGCTAGAAACAAGGTGCGGGTGGTCCTTCAGTAGGTCTTCCTCTCGTTCCCAGGTGGCTTCATCCTCGGTATGGTGGCTCCACTAACCTTTGCAGAACTTGATAACCTTACTGCGTGTGACTCAGCTGGCAAACTCGATAATCCTCACTGGTTTCTCCTCGTAGGTCAAATCGCTATCCAGCTTAATCGCTTCCAGTGGCACTGTATCTCATAGAGGGATGTCAGCCATCTCTGCATGGCACTTCTTCAACTGGGAAACGTGAAACACATCGTGAACTCCTGACAATCCTTCTGGTAATTCCAACTTGTAAACAACTTCTCCCATACGCTCCAAAACTTTGTAGGGTCCCACAAAACATGGTGCTAACTTTCCCTTAACTCCAAAACGCTTAACTCCTCGAAGTGGGGACACACGAAGATATACTCTGTCTCCGACTTCGTAAACTGTCTCTTTGTGTTTAGAATCCACATAGCTCTTCTGCCTGGACTGGGCTGCCTTGAGTCTATCGCGAATCAGTTTAACCTTCTCTTTAGACTCCTTAATCAAATTTGGTCCAAACAACTGATGGTCTCCAACTTCATCCCATAGCAACGGTGTCCTGCACCTCCTTCCGTACAAAGCTTCGAAAGCGGCCATCTTCAAACTGGCTTGATAACTGTTGTTGTAAGAGAACTCTGCATACGGCAAATTGTCATCCCAACTAGATCCATAATCTAGTGCACAAGCTCTCAACATGTCCTCCAGAATCTGATTGACTCTCTCGGTCTGTCCACCTGTCTGTGGATGAAAGGCTGTACTGAACTCTAGCCTGGTACCCAAAGTTTCGTGCAACTGATTCCAGAACTTTGAGGTAAACTGGGTTCCTCTATCTGATACAATGGTCCTTGGAACTCCATGCAGGCATACGATCCTGGTCATGTATATCTTTGCCAACTTAGCACTGGTGTAAGTGGTCTTTACTGGGATGAAATGAGCTACCTTCGTCAACCGATTGAGCACTACAACCCATATCGAGTCATAGCCTGCACGAGTCCTGGGCAAACCCGTGATAAAATCCATGCCTAGCTTATCCCACTTCCATTCGGGTATCGGCAATGGCTGTAGCAAACCTGCTGGCTTCTGATGCTTTGCCTTTACTCTCTAACATACATCACATACTGCTACATACTCAGCAATATCTTTCTTCATTCCGGTCCACCAGAAACTGTCCTTCAAATCCAGATACATCTTGGTATTTCCTGGGTGAATATAATACGGTGAATCATGGGCCTCCTGCAGAATCAACTTCCTGATCTCGGGGTCATTAGGCACATATACGCGATCCTCAAACCATAAGGTATCGTGCTCATCCTCACGAAATCCTTTAGCTTTTCCTTTGCTCATCCTTTCCTTTATCTCAGCAATCTCTTTATCAGTCTTCTGAGCTTCTCTGATCTTATCCATCAAGGTAGACTAAATTTCCAACGCTGCTACAAATCCTCTCGGAACTATTTCCAAACATAGCTCGCGAAGTTCCTCGGCTAACTCCTTGGGTAACCCTCCGGTCATGAGTGTATTGACATGACTCTTGCGACTCAACGCATCGGCTACTACATTAGCCTTTCCGGGATGGTAGTGCAACTTCATATCATAATCCTTTATGAGATCCAACCATCTCCTCTGCCTGAGATTCAACTCCTTCTGTGAAGATATACTTCAAACTCTTGTGATCCATGTACACCTCGCAATGGTTTCCGATGAGAAAATGTCTCCATGTCTTCAATGCGTGCACTACGGCTGCTAACTCCAAATCATGTGTAGCATAATTTTGCTCATGAGGTTTAAGTTATTGTGAGGCATATGAAACAACTCTTCCCTCCTGCATAAGCACCAAGTCGTCGACGAGAAGCGTCTTAATACACTTGATAATCCTTGCATTGATCTGGGAGAATCAACACTGGGGTTGTAACCAAACGTTTCTTCAACTCCTGGAAACTGGCTTCACACTCCTCAGTCCATATGAACTTGGTGTCCTTCTTCAACAACTCTGTCATGGGCTTTGCAATCTTGGAGAAATTCTCAATTAACCTCCGGTAATATCTTGCGAGTCCAAGGAAACTCCGGATCTCTCCAACCGACGTGGATGATTCTCATTCAGTCATAGTGACAACCTTGGTGGGGTCTACTACTATTCCTTCTTCGGATATAACATGTCTGAGGAATCCAACTTCCTTCAACCAAAACTCACACTTGCTGAACTTGGCATATAACTGATGTTCCCTGAGCTTCTCGAGAACCAAACGCAAATGCTCCTTATGCTCCTCTTCATTCTTCGAGTAAACCAATATATCATCAATGAACACCACGACAAGCTTATCCAAAAACTCCATAAACACCTTGTTCATCATGTTCATGAAATATGCAGGTGTGTTAGTCACACCAAATGACATAACAGTATACTCGTATAGCTCGTACCTTGTGGTAAAAGTTGTCTTAGGTATATCCTGCTCTCGAATCTTCAGCTGGTGGTATCCTGATCGCATATCGATCTTGGAAAATACTTTAGCTCCTTGCAACTGGTCAAACAAATCATTGATCATCGGCAGTGGGTACTTGTTCTTGATGGTCACTTCATTTAGCGCACGAGAATCAACAACCATCCTCAATGATCCATCCATCTTCACCACTAGAAGTACTAGGGATCCCCAAAGTGACGAACTTGGGAGAATATAACATTTATCCAGTAACTCCTTAATCTGCTTCTTAATTTCCTCCAAATCCTAGGCGGACATCCAATACGGTCTCTTAGATATTGGCCCTGTGCCTGGCAAAAGCTCAATCAAAAACTCAATATCTCTATCCGGTGGCATGCCTGGCAACTCCTCTGGAAATGCATTAGGGAAATCCTTCACCACTGGTACTTCCTCTTGTACAACTCCTGATAAGGAATTCACTTGAGTCCTCTTCGGCAAATGCCGGGATACATACTTAATCCTTCTTCCTTCTGGGGTGGTGAGCATAATCGACTTACTGGCACAGTCAATGTTCCCTCCATACTTTGATAACCAATCCATGCCTAATATTACATCCAGTCCTTGTGATTCCAAAATGATTAGGTCTGAGGGAAACACGTAGTTACCAATCCTTAATGGTAACCAATCACACAATAGGCTAGCCATATACTCTGCTCCTGGCGAGGTTACTAACATGGGTGACCTAAGGGCTTGGGTTGGCAGGTTATACTTATCCACAAATCCCCTTGATATGTATGAATGCGATGCACCAGTATCAAAAAGAATGATTGCAGTAAATGACTTGACCAAAAAATTACCTATAACTGCATCAGGTTGAGCTTCAACCTCCTCCACGCTAACGTGGTTCACTTGTCCCCTGTTGAAAGGGTTGGGCTTCTTCCCAGAGCTTCAGTTGCCATTTCCATTCTTTGCTTCAGAACACTCCGTGGCGTAATGTCCATTCTTCCCGCACTTGAAACAAGTAATGTGACTTAGATCCTTCTTGGCGGGCGTTGCTGGGTTGGAACGGTTCTAGCCGTTTCTTCCTCCATCCCCATTCCCATTCTTGGGGCCACTATGATTATGCGAACTTCCTCCATTGAAATTATGTCCTCCATGGTTGTGGTGAATGTGTGCTCCCGAGTTCGGGGTAAAACGAGGCCTCTGCTGAGCTCCTGAATTATACTTCCCTTGTCCATACTTCCTCTTGTGATTGTCTATCTACTGCTACTTCCATTCAATCATGAGAGCTCTATCTACCAACTCCTGGTAGTTGTTGAAAGTTGCCACCATCAACTGCATGCTTAGCTCATCATTCAGTCCTTCCAGAAACTTCTCCTGCTTAGCGGCATCTGTAGCAACGTCAATTGGGGCATAACGTGCTAACTTACTAAACTCATCCACATACTGCCCCACTGTGCGTCCTCCTTGGCGTGAGTTGTGAAACTCGCGCTTCTTCATGTTCATAGCTCCAGTTGAAACATGGGCCGTGCGGAAAGCCTGCTGAAACTAGTCCCATGTAACAGTGTCAATGGGGTAAGTGGTTGTGAAATTCTCCCACCATGATGATGCGGGTCCATCAAGCTGATGTGCGGCAAAACGCATTCTCTCCGCATTTGTGCATCCTGCAGTGGTCAGCTCCCTTCCAATCTTGCGGAGCCAATCATCTGCAACAATCGGCTGGGTACTACTAGAGAACACCATCAGATTCAACCTTAGGAAGCGGGCTAAGTGATCAACAGGTGGTGGTGGTGGTGGGTTGTTGTTCCCCTGATTCTGATTCTTGACTAGTAGATGCATCAAGGTATTTTGCTGCTGGATCAACTAAGTGAGCTCCGGTAGGAAAGCAAATCCATTGTCACTTCTCGGAGGCATCTGATGGGTTTAGAAAAGGTGAGGAAACAAAATAGAATGAGGTCTAAAGGGAAAACACAACCCATACGCACATGAGACAAACACAATCATATCACTTCAATCAATTCAAATAAGAGCATACAATCGATCTAACTATCGTTACAAAAGTGCTCGGACTATACTTGATGAGGCACGGACTACCAAGATGCTAATTCGCGCGCGTAGACGGCCCGATCTTTCACGGCGATACTCGATCAACAGTTCGTCCCCTTGTTCTTCCTTGCAACCTTCAAGATAATTTTCACCTGTGTACGAAAATACACAAACGAAAATAATGACCCCCTCGGATCAGCACGTAGGTGTCGATGTGATTATCAACCCTCCGGCGCTAGTAAATTTTCACGATGGGAAAATCACACATAATACACAAGATATGGCCGCCCGTAACTCGGACGTTTTTCTGTATATCTCATACTCGAAATAAAACTCCAAAACTCCTCTGATACATGGACGCCATCTTCACTTTTATATAACGAACACATGGCCTAAGGCCCACACCACCTGGACTCCTACCTATACGTAACCAACAAAACTTGCCCTCACAGTTTGTATGGCACGTAATTAGCACCAGGGAAACTACTAACTAACAAAAGGATATACTTCCTATATTAAAAGGACACAACCATACGTAAGGTAAAGGGACTAAAAATAAACTAATCTCCATGCAATTAGGACCCAACATGCAGCTTCATGGTCCCAATTTTAACCCATCGTGGAGGTGTACGAAAGGTGGGCGTGATCTCTTTTGGCTTAGGCTCTTGATTGTATCCCTTGACAAGTTGATTCAAACTGTATAATATTTTATCTCTTGGTTTAATTGGTTCCAAGCCTGTGTGCATGCACACGCTCGTATGTATGGGTTGGCTGCAATTTACTCCTTGCTTCAATCTTGGCTGCTGTGTAATTTTGACCCTCTTGTATATTGCGTCTCCACAACTAATCGCACAAAAACCAGGTCCACATAGCTCACGTTTCTTGCCATCTCTACCACGGTGCAATATATTTGAACGTTTGGTAGTTCCTCCAACATTCTCGAATAAGCTCTTCTCCCTCGACTCGGTTTGTTTAACTTCAATAGCAGCCACACTCTTTGATATACCAGACGTTGTCGTGTTCATATCAATACTATATACATGGGGGAATACTACTACTAATATGGTGGTCGACTAGAAGTTTTTAATCGGTGGAAGACTCCATGATATCTGCTCCAGCTTCATCAACATAGTCATCATCACTGTCGTCGGGGTCCGAGTCGGTGTCGTCGATGATGATGTAGTCCTCTGAGCGAATGTCCTTGGAATCGTCGTCATCTCCTCCTAGCGCGGGGTCTCCCATGAATACTCCTAGCTTCCTTGTCAGGTCGTCATTCTTCTCCACGAGTATCATCATTTCCTCCTCATATCCATCACGTGTAGACTTGAGTTCTTCCTCCAGCTCTGTGATCCTGGTCATTGCCTTCTTCAGATCTATCATGCCTGCGCACATCTGGTTCTCCTGGCGACGAATGTGTTGGTTTAACTCTTGGATGAAAGCTGCAATGGACCTATCCCTCCCGATGCTGATCATCTCCCATTGCTCATCTCGGCGCCCACAAATCTGGTAGATAGTATCCTTGAGATCCTTGGGGTAAACTTCTCCAATGCGTCCCATAGTGATGTGGGCCGCCATGCTCTTTCCTAAACTCCAGGTTGGTGCATCAAAGGAAAACTCTATGGGCTCAGTGACTGGCATGAACGTCCTTCCTGGAACTTGAACTCGAATCATCCAACGCCCCTCTTCTGGTAAAGTGGCGATGTAGGTCCCGGTGAAGCTTGGTATTTCGATGTTCAGGTACCTAGTAACTTTTTTCAAGTGTCGTCCAAAAGGAGTGTCTTCATCCGGTTGTGTAAACTTGTTCCTTGAGTCCGCCATACTATAGAGTCAGAAATCAGAAGAGAGTAGTGACCTATGGTTTTAACTTAGTGGTCGTGTCCTACAGTCAGCGTGTGCTCTGATACCATCTTGTAGGGACCAGACCTCAAACAGTCTAGTCTCTGTGCATCAGTGTCATCCCTGGATCGGTAATGCTGACACGCACAGTACTTGAGGATTTATAACGGAGTTTCAATCACACACTTATTACATCGAATGTCTCAAAAGAGAACTTATTACAATAATATAGCTTAGGGCCATCTAAAAATGATAACAGTGGAAGGCTTAGAAGATAGAGTGAGTCCATCAAACTCCAATGGCATAGCTGAGTGAACGACAACGACCAATGGCACCTTACTCATCATCTGAAAAGTCTGCAACATGAAATGTTTGTAGCGACCAGACCTCAAACAGTCTGATCTCTGTGCATCGGTGTCATCCCTGGATCGGTAATGCTGACATGCACAGTACTTGAAGAATTTATAACAGAGTAGCAATCACACACTTATTACATCGAATGTCTCAAAAGAGAACTTATTACAATAAATGTGGCTTAAGGCCATCTAAATACGATAACAGCGAAAGGCTTGGAAGATAAAGCGAGTCCATCAACTCCAACGGCATCACTTAGTGAAAGATCACGACCTAAGGCACCTTACTCGTCGTCTGAAAAGTCTGCAACATGAACGTTGCAGCCCGAAAACGGGTCAGCACATGGAATATGCTGGCAATGTAACACATAGAGAGTAATGAATAGAATAATGCTATCACTACATGCATATATGGCTGGTGGTAAGCTCAATGGTTACAGTTTTGCATAAAGCCAATTTTTTCCTACAACAAAGGAATAAATTTTATTTAACTACCATGGTGGTTGTTAAACATTGAGAAGGTTCACCCAACTCAATTCCAATTAAGCAACATCATTAAACCCAATCATATTAAATTAAGAGTGATGAGATCCACATGATAATCCAAGAAACTAGATACTCAAAACATCCATAACCGGGGACACGGCTAACCATGATTAATTTTTACACTCTGCAGAGGTTTGCGCACTTTTCTCCACAAGACTCGATCTCCTCCGTTGGATTCCTCGCACTACAAGGTGTTTGAGAAATGGATGACCGAGACACAGTCTTTCAGAAGCATTAACTCTTTACTCTGGGTAGACGGTACCAACCTACATCACCTACATCTGCTAGCCTACCACTGAAAGAGGTCACACAACATACTCAACTAAGCTAGAGCCCATAATAGCTTGTGGCTGCACACGGAAGTTTCTAGCATGAATAATCTGATGATCCCTTTGAGTCTGGGTGGCGGTCCATCAGAGAATCACAAGGTACCCCGGGATTTCCAAAAATACAGGCAACACAGGGTTCCCCAGGTGCCTCAATCCACCCAGATGTTTATTAAAGTTGCCACCTTAAGTAAACCATTAAATAACAATACACACATCTGTCATGGATACACTGACCCAATCCACGTCTACAAGCATAGCATGGCAATATAAGCAACATAGACGTAACTCCCAAAGGTTTGAATATAAACAGGATAATAGGTACTACCTCGTCTACTTCCCAAAACCCACATATTAATCAGATCCTAACCATGCAATTGTTTGAGGGTTGATCTAATGCAATAAAACTGGGTAGTAAGAGGTATGATCAAAGTGTTACTTGCCTTGCTGATGATCCGTGAAACCTAGAGACTCGTAGTAGCACGCTTCGCACGCCGGGTACTCTATCGCAAGCATACAATAAGCACTCAACAAGAATGGGTAAAAACTCAAATAAGAGATCTAACCAGAAAGTTCAACTTAAGAACTCTGGTTTGCAAAAAGAATCAAATCAAACGAAACAACGAAACTCAAACGGCGAAAGAAACAAGCTTCGTTTACTAATCTAGACTTAAGTCAAATTTTACAGTAGCAAAATCATATTTAAGTTGGTTAAATGGAAAGGGGGTTTTGAGACGAAACTCTAGGCACTTTAATCGCCTAATTCCGATAAACGAGCGGAAAGATAAACTAAAACGAAAATCATGGTAGAAATCGCGATCGAAAATAGCGGAAAATCCCTGGAAAAAGAAAACTGACGAACAGGCTAACGAACGAACGTTGGCTGTCTTCGACTAAACGGTGAAAATCGTTCGTTAAAATGAACGAACAAACGGGCTTTCGTTAAATAACTAAACCGAAAAAAAATAAAACCGATCTATTAAAAAAACTAAAACACGGTTTCTAAAAAAACCGACGTTTTTCTTAAAGAAAACCGCGGCGGCGGCGGCTACCTCTGGCGGGTCTGGTGAGGGCGGCGGCGGGTCCAGCGGGCGGCGGGGCGATGGCGGCGGGGCTCCGGGGGGGCGGCGGCGGCGGCGGCGGCGGCGCACGGGGCAGCGGCGTCGGCCGGCGGCGTGGCGGCTGGCGGCTAGGATTAGGGTTTGGGCGGCGTGGGCTTCGGTGGGCTGGGGGGCTCGGGGCGGCGCTATATAAGAGGGCCGGCTGGGGGAGTCCTGGCCGGTTACGACCCGGAGTTAGTTCGTTTTTTTAATAATCCTATGCAGAAAAATAAATAAAAGAAATACTAAACGGACTCCAAAAATCCTGAAATCAATTTTCCCCGTCCTCTAAAAATATAGCGGACAAAGTGAACATTTATTTAGGCGTAAAATTCAATTTTGAAAAACGCATATTTTTACTAATTCAAATAAAATAGCAATAAAACTCCAAAATAAAATCTTATTTGATTTTAACATTAAATCTCCAATATTCCTTTATTTTGGGAAGGCCATTTTATTCCCTCACTTTTATTTTTATAAAAGAAATATTCGAAGATAAAATAATTAAAATCAAACGATCCTCTTTCCAAATTTGAGAAAAAATCAAATATGAAAATAACGAAATCCCCAACTCTCTCTGTGGGTCCTTGAGTTGCGTACAATTTCTAGGATCAAGACAAAATGCAATAAAATATGATATGCAATGATGATCTAATGTGGGAATTTACAAACCTACCACCCTTAAGATGAATCTCGCCCTCGAGATTCGGGTTGGCTAGCAAATAGGTGAGGGTGGTCCTTCCGTAGGTCTTCCTCTCGCTCCCAGGTGGCTTCATCCTCGGTATGGTGGCTCCAGTAAACTTTGCATAACTTGATAACCTTGCTGCGTGTGACTCGGCTAGCGAACTCGAGAATCTTGACTGGTTTCTCCTCATAGGTCAAATCGTTATCCAACTGAATCGCTTCCAGTGGCACTGTATCTCTCAGAGGAATATCGGCCATCTCTTCATGGCACTTCTTCAGCTGGGAAACGTGAAACACATCGTGAACTCCTCACAATCCTTCTGGCAATTCCAGCTTGTAAGAAACTTCTCCCATACGTTCCAAAACTCGGTATGGCCCCACAAAATGTGATGCTAATTTGACCTTAACTCCAAAATGCTTAACTCCTCGAAGTGGGGACACTCGAAGATAAACTCTGTCTCCGACTTTGTAAACTGTCTATTTGCGTTTAGAATCCGCATAGCTCTTCTGCCTGGACTAGGCTACCTTGAGTCTATCGCGAATCAGCTTAACCTTCTCTTCGGACTCTTTAATCAAATCTGGTCCAAACAACTGACGATTTCCAACTTCATCCCACAACAACGTTGTCCTGCACCTCCTTCCGTACAAAGCTTCGAAAGGGGTCATCTTCAAACTGGATTGATAACTATTGTTGTAAGAGAACTCTGCATATGGCAAATTATTATCCCATCTAGATCCATAATCTAGCGCACAAGCTCTCAACATGTCCTCCAGAATCTGATTGAATCTCTTGGTCTGTCCATCTGTCTATGGATCAAAGGCTGTACTGAACTCTAGCCTGGTACCCAAAGTTCCGTGCAACTGATTCTAGAACTCTGAGGTAAACCGGGTTCCTCTATCTGATACAATGGTCCTCGGAACTCCATGCAGACATACGATCCTGGTCATGTATATCTTCGCCAACTTAGCACTGGTGTAAGTGGTCTTCACTGGGATGAAATGAGTTACCTTCGTCAAACGATCGACTACAACCCATATCGAGTCATAGCCTGAGCGAGTCCTGGGCAATCCCGTGATAAAATCCATGCCTAGCTTATCCCACTTCCATTCGGGTATCGGCAATGGCTGTAACAATCCTGATGGCTTCTGATGCTCTGCCTTCATTCTCTGACATACATCACAAACTGCTACATACTCCGCAATATCTTCTTCATTCTGGTCCACTAGAAACTATCCTTCAAATCCAGATACATCTTGGTATTTCCTGGGTGAATCGAATATGGCGAATCATGGGCCTCTTGCAGAATCAACTTCCTGAACTCCGGATCATTAGGCACATATACGCGGTCCTCAAACCATAAGGTATCGTGCTCATTCCCATGAAATCCCTTAGCTTTTCCCTTGCTCATCTTTTCCTTTATCTCGGCAATCTCCTTGTCAGTCTTCTGAGCTTCTCGGATCTTATCCATCAACGTAGACTAAATCTCCAATGATGCTACATAGCCTCTCGGAACTATCTCCAAACATAGCTCGCGAAGATCCTCGGCTAACTCCTTGGGTAACTCTCCGGTCAAGAGGGTGTTGACATGACTCTTGCGACTCAACGCATCGGCTACTATGTTAGCCTTTCCTGGATGATAATGCAACCTCATATCATAATCCTTAATGAGTTCCAACCATCTCCTTTGACTGAGATTCAGCTCCTCCTGCGTGAAGATATACTTCAAACTCTTGTGATCCGTGTACACCTCACAATGGTTTTTGATGAGAAAATGTCTCCATGTCTTCAACGCATGCACTACGGCTGCTAACTCCAAATCATGTGTAGCATAATTCAACTCATGGGGTTTAAGCTGTCGTGAGGCATAAGAAACAACTCTTCCTTCCTGCATAAGTACTGCTCCAAGTCCTCGATGAGAAGCGTCGCAATACACCTCATAATCCTTGCGTTGATCTGGCAGAATCAACACTGGTGATGTAACCAAACGTTTCTTCAACTCCTGGAAACTGGCCTCACATTCCTCAGTCCAATTGAACTTGGTGTCCTTCTTCAACAACACCATCATGGGCTTTGCAATCTTTGAGAAATTCTCAATGAATCTCCGGTAGTATCCTGCGAGTCCAAGAAAACTCTGGATCTCACCAACTGACGTGGGTGCTTCCCAATTTGTCACAGTGACAACCTTGGTGGGGTCTACTGCTATTCCTTCTCCGGATATAACATGTCCGAGGAATCCAACTTCCTTCAACCAAAACTCACACTTGTTGAACTTGGCATACAACTGATGTTCTCTGAGCTTTCCAAGTACCAAACACAAATGCTCCTTATGCTCCTCTTCATTCTTCGAGTAACCATAATATCATCAATGAACAGCACGACGAACTTATCCAAAAACTCCATAAACACCTTGTTCATCATGTTCATGAAATAGGCAGGTGCGTTAGTCAGACCAAATGATATAGTGGTATACTCATATAGCCCGTACCTATGGTAAAAGTTGTCTTAGGTATATCCTGCTCTCGAATCTTCAACTGGTGGTATCCTGATCGCAGATCGATTTTGGAAAATACTTTAGCTCCTTGCAACTGGTTAAACAAATCATTGATCATCGGCAGTGGGTACTTGTTCTTGATTGTTACTTCATTCAATCCTTGATAAACAACAACCATCCTCAACGATCCATCCTTCTTCTCCACTAGAAGTACTGGTGATCCCCAAGGTGACAAACTTGGGAGAATATAGCCTTTATCCAGTAACTCCTTAATCTGCTTCTTAATTTCCTCCAAATCCTTTGAGGGCATCCTGTATGGTCTCTTTGATATTGGCCCTGTGCCTGGCAAAAGCTCAATCAAAACACAATGTCTCTATCCGGTGGCATGCCTGGCAACTCCTATGGAAATACATCAGGGAAATCCTTCACCACTGGTACTTCCTCCTGTACAACTCCTGATAAGGAATTCACTTGAGTCCTCTTCGGCACATGCCGGGATACATACTTAATCCTTCTTCCTTCTGGGGTGGTAAGCAAAATCGACTTACTGGCACATTCAATGTTCCCTCCATACTTCGATAACCAATCCATGCCTAATATCACATCCAGTCCTTGTGACTCCAATACTATTAGGTTTGAGGGAAACACGTAGTTACCAATCCTTAATGGTAACCGATCACACCATAGACTAGCCATATACTCTACTCCTGGCTAGGTTACTAACATGGGTGACCTAAGGGTTTGGGTTGGCAGTTTAAACTTATCTACAAATCCCCTTGATATGTATGAATGCGATGCACCAGTATCAAAAAGAACGATTATAGTAAATGACTTAACCAAAAACTTACCTATTACTGCATCTGGCTGCGCTTCAACCTCCTCCATGTTAACGTGGTTCACCTGTCCCCTGTTGAAAGGGTTCGGCTTCTTCCCAGAGCTTCCATTGCCATTTCCATTCTTAGCTCGGGACATTCATTGGCATAATGTCCAGTCTTGTGGCACTTGTAGCAAGTAATGTGGCTCAGATCCTTCTTAGCGGGCGTTGCTGGGTTGGAATGGTTCTATCCGTTGCTTCCTCCATTACCATTCCCATTCCTGGGGCCACTATGGTTGTGCGTACTTCCTCCATTATGGTTGTGACCTCCATGGTTATGCTGAAACGGCCCTCTCGAGTTCGGGGTAAAACGAGGCTTCTGCTGAGCTCCAGAATTGTACTTTCCTTGTCCATACTTCCTCTTGCAGTTGTCAAGATGCTGGTGCTTCCCTTCAACCACGAGAGCTCTATCTACCAAGTCCTGGTAGTTGTTGAAGGTTGACGCCATCAACTGCATGCTCAGCTCATCATTCAGTCCTTCCAGAAACTTCTCCTACTTAGCTACATCTGTAGCAACGTCATCTGGGGCATAACGTGCTAACTTACTAAAATCATCCACATACTGGCCAACTGTACGTCCTCCTTGGCGCAAGTTGCGAAACTCACGCTTCTTCATGGCCATAGCTCCTGCTGAAACATGGGCAGTACGAAAAGCCTGCTGAAACTGATCCCATGTGACAGTGCCGATGGGGTAAGTGGTTGTGAAATTCTCCCACCATGATGATGCGGGTCCATCAAGCTGATGTGCGGCAAACCACACTCTCTCCGCATATGTGCATCCTGCAGTGGTCAACTCCCTTCCAATCTTGCGGAGCTAATCATCTGCAACTATCGGCTTAGTGCTACTAGAGAACACCGGTGGATTAAGCCTCAAGAAACGGGCTAAGTGATCAACAGGTGGTGGTGATGGTGGGTTGTTGTTGTTGTTCCCCTGATTCTGATTCTGGACTAGTATCTGCATCAACGCATTCTGCTGCTGGATCAACTGAGTGAGCTCCGGTGGGAAAGCAAATCCATTGTAGCATATCAGAGGCATTTGAGGGTTTAGAAAAGATGAGGAAATAGAATAGAATGAGGTCTAGGGAGAAAAACAGTACCCATATGCACATGAGACAAGCACAATCAATATCACTTCAATCAATCAAACAAGGGCACACAACGGTCTAACTATCGTTACAAAAGTGCTCGGAATATACTATATACATGGGGGAATACTACTACTGATATGGTGGTCGATTAGAAAAATTGATCGGTTGAAGACTCCATGATATCTGCTCCAGCTTCATCAACATAGTCATCATCACTATCGTCGGGGTCCGAGTCGGTGTCATCGATGATGATGTAGTTCTCCGTACAGGTGGAATCGTCGTCATCTCCTCTTGGCATGGGGTCTCCCATGAATACTCCGATCTTCTTTATCAGGTCAACATTCTTCTCCAATAATGTTATGATTTCCTCCTCATATCCATCGCGTGTAGACTTGAGTTCTTCCTCCAGCTCCGTGATCCTAGTCATTGCCTTCTTCAGATCTATCATGCCTACGCACATCTAGTTCTCCTGGTGACGAATGTGCTGGTTTAACTCCTGGACGAAAGTTGCAATAGATCTATCCTTCCTGGTGTTGATCATCTCCCATTGCTTGTCTCGGCGCCCACAAATCTGGTAGATAGTATCCTTGAGATCCTTGTGGTAAACTTCTCCAATGCGTCCCATGGTGATGTGGGCTGCCATGCTCTTTCCTAGACTCCAAGTTGGTGCACCAAAAGAAAACTCTATGGGCTCAGTGACTGGCATGAACGTCCTTCCTGGAACTTGAACTTGAATCATCCAATGCTCCTCTTCTAGTAATTAAAGTGGCGATGTAGGTCCCGGTGAAGCTTGGTACTCTGATGTACAGGTATCTAGTAACTTCCTTCAAGTGGCGTCCAAAAGGTGTATCTTCATCCGGGTGCGCGAACTTGTTCCTTGCATCCGCCATCCTAAAGAGTAGAAAAGGGAGAGGAGTCGGAAATGAGAAGAGAGTAGTGATCTAGGGCTTTAGCTTAGTGGTCGTGTCCTACAGTCATCGTGTGCTATGATACCATCTTGTAGCGACCAGACCTCAAACAGTCTGATCTCTGTGCATCAGTGTCAGCCCTGAATCAGTAATGCTGACACGCACAGTACTTGAAGGATTTATAATAGAGTAGCAATCACACACTTATTACATCGAATGTATCAAAAGAGAACTTATTACAATAAATATGGCTTAAGGCCATCTAAATACGATAACAGCGGAAGGCTTGGAAGATAAAGCGAGTCCATCAACTCCAACGGCATCACTGGGTGAAAGATCACGACCTAAGGCACCTTACTCGTCGTCTAAAAAGTCTGCAACATGAACGTTGCAGCCCGAAAATGGGTCAGCACATGGAATATGTTGGCAATGTAACACATAGAGAGTAATAAACAGAATAATGCTATCACTACATGCATATATGGCTGGTGGTAAGCTCTATGGTTACAGTTTTGCATAAAGCCAATTTTTCCCTACAACAAAGGAATAAATTTTATTTAACTATCAGGGTGGTTGTTAAACATTGAGAAGGTTCACCCAACTTAATCCCAATTAAGCAACATCATTAAACCCAATCAAATTAAATTAAGAGTGATGAGATCCACATGATAATCCAAGAAACTAGATACTCAAAACGTCCATAACCGGGGACACGGCTAACCATGATTAGTTTGTACACTCTGCAGAGGTTTGCGCACTTTTCCCCACAAGACTCAATCTACTCTGTTGGATTCCTCGCACTACAAGGTGTTTGAGAAACGGATGACCGAGACACAGTCTTTCAGAAGCATTAACTCTTTACTCTGGATAGACAGTACCAACATACATCCCCTAAATTTGCTAGCCTACCACTGAAAGAGGTCACGCAACATACTCAACTATGCTAGAGCCCATAATAGCTTGTGGCTGCACACAGAAGTTTCTAGCATGAATAATCTAATGATCCCTTTGAGCCTGGGTGGCGGTCCATAGGAGAATCACACGGTACCCCGGGATTTCCAAAAATGCAGGCAACACTGGGTTCCCCAGGTGCCTCAATCCACCCAGATGTGTATTAAAGTGTAACACCCCAGATGTAAAACTTCCTTTTTTGGCAATATATCCATGTTGGTCTCCATCCAATTCCATTCGGGGTTCCATCCTTTGGTATCTTTTTGTTTTGTTGTGTTGTTCTTCTCATTTCATTGCCAGGCTTACCTGGTCATATTGCATTTGTGCTTCTTGTCATATTCCTTTTAGCCATCATATGTCATCATCATATAGTGCATATTCATCTCATGCCATCCTTGTCTTATTGCATCTTATTCTTACATGCTCAACATATGCCTTGAGATGCCCATAATTTTGTTCTATGCATCACCACCTCCTCCTTCCCTCTACTTCCTTCTTTTGACAAGTGTCATTTTCCTTTCTCTTTTAATGTTCATCTTCTCCCTGTAAATCTTGCACCATGCCTACATCCTCTCTGCCAATTTTCAACTCATTTGAATATGTTTTGGTTAGGTTAAAAATTGACTCAAGTTTGAATTTAATTCAAACTTGATTTAATTTTCTTCTTTTAAAAATCCCCAAAGAAATTTATTCAAATGGCTCACAATTCCAGGAGCTTGAGCATATTTTCTTTATACTCAAACTCCTCTCCTTTTACCCTGTGCTTTTCTGTTTCTTTTCCTGTTTGAGCAAATAGGAGATAGGATGAGCAGCAGCCAGCAGCCTCAGCCCAGCCGAGGCCTTTTTCCACCCGCCATCCCAACCAGCGCAGCCAGCCAGGCCGCGGCCGCGATCACCTGCTCCCGCATGCGCGCATGCCGTTTCTCACCTAGCCGCCCCGCTACCCAGGAGCCCGTACGGCCACGTGTCCCTCGCGACCCCACTAGCCAGCCTCTGGCTATAGCTCACCCGCCCCTCACCTTTTCGTCAAGCTCGTGCCGGGCTCGCACATGGTCACGGCCGCGTCGACGCCGTGCTACACCCGTCGCTCTGGCCCCCCCTTTTAACCCCTCTCCTTGTCCACACACCCCTAGGGTTTCCCTCTTCCTCTCATCGCCGCCGCCAGGTGCAAAGAACCACCAGATCCACCGCAACAGCTCTGTTCAGAGCGCACCTGAGAGCGCGACCTCGTCGCCGGCATGCTCTCCGGCTTCCCCCACCCCGTAGATCGTGTTCTTATTCTTCCTCGTCGTCGTCTTCATCCACGACGTCGACTACGGTGCCCCGGACGACAAGTTCCTCGACGTCCTCTGCTTCCATCTTCCTCTCGGTCAGGACCGCGCCAAGGTTCAGAGCTCCACTTCGTCGCTGCCGGCTCGTCTCCGTCGACCCCATCGTGTCCTTGGGTGAGCTTGGTAACGCACCTCCCTCTCCCATGGCATGTAGGCACCCGTAGGACTCGCCTGGTCCGTGTCTTTGTCGCGCCCGTAGTGCTCCGGTGAAGCCTGAAGTTTATTGTTGTGCGTATCTTTGCTGTAGCGCACCCGCACGTCCCAGCGCTCCTGTTCTAGCCTAGCCACGTTTCTCCTCACTGCGCTTGCCTCACGCGCTCGCCTGCGCTGGAAAGCAAGGAGCAGCGGCCTCGTCCAGTTTTGCCGTTGTCGTACCCGAGGCGAGATCGAGCTCGTGCTCGAGTCCCGCACGCACACGCCTTCCATAGCCGCGCCGTTGCACACCCCGGCCCCGGCTCCCAATCCCGCATGCCCACCGCGTCCTCTCAGGCCTGCCATCGCCATGGCTGCCCTCGCCAGCGCCGTCGTCTTCTCTGTTTGTAACAGAGGAGCTCGAACTGGGATATCTCTAAAAGAGCCGAACCCTTCTGTTTATCAGTAGTGCCTAGCTAGCCCAGTGGTTGACTATGCAAACCTGCACCGGGGAGACCTGGGTTCGATCCCCCGTGGGTGCATAAATCCTCCCCTTTTTTCTGTTTTACTTGTGGCACTCACGCCTCGGTCCCACCTGTCAGCCTCCCTTAGCCCTTGTTTTTTTCCTTTTTTTTATTTCCCAGCGAATAATCCATTCCTGGCATTTGGAATCTATCCATTTCGGGCAAGTCCATTTCTGGACGTTTCCAAATAAGGAAAACATCATTTCTGTCATATTCCACTTAGGGTAGGTTTTAACTTATTGCACTTGTGATGATTTTTCTACAGCAACCCCAACATATTATATATGTTTTTGGGGTAGAAAAATCCCACCAATCCAGTGGTGGCATTAGTTTCTGCATTTGAGCAAGTTCATGAACATGTCATTTTACATCATGATGTTGTCTTGTCATTTTTGTGTGGTTTATTTCAAGCATGCTATGAGGTTGTTTTTCACAAGGATAGCTTCATTTTCATGCCTACTTCATGCTAGATTTATTTCATCCCATGATAGGATATGTAGTGAGTTAATCAAGCTTGTTAACATGCCAACATGATTCTGTTTTTGCCATGCCATTAAATTTCACTGTCTGAACCTGTTACCGATACTTGCTATGTTTACATGGGTGCCATCATATCTTCTGATCCTTTTTGGCTCATGGTCACTAAGGGACTTTTGATCTATGCTTTGAGTAGATTCATGCCATGTCTTGTTTTGCTATTCTAAGTTCCTGTAGCATGTTGATAACTTGCTCTGAACATTGCTTCCTGATGCTGTTTATGCCATGTCCTAGCTGATAATTTTTGCACTTTCGCCATGCTTGTTTGAACCTGTTGTGGTGTGATTTAGCCGTAGCTCAGTGTTCCTCTTTTGTTAAGCATCTCCTGTAGGTCACTGCCATATGCTTTATTTTTATGTTGGGGTGTTGTAGCATAGTTTGTTGTTGCATGCTAAGTAGCATCGTGCTATTAAACGCAGATTTGCGTCATTCTTGTTTTGCTTGCCATTTGCAAACCGTGCATCCGTTCCCGGTGATCTTTATATCGATTTCAACTGAAATCATCTCATCCTTCCAGCGGCATTCTTGGTTTGCCAAGTTGATGCCTTGTTCATCATTTTCCCTTCTGAAGCCCGCATATGCATTGCATATCACATCTCGCATATCATGTCATGTATTGCATCATGTTGCTTGTGCATTGCTCCATGTTTGATTGTGGTTCCATTGCTTGTGTTCTTGCTTTGGGTAGAGCTGGGAGACGAGTACGTGAACGAGGAACCCGTTGAGAACGCTTACGAGGATCAAGCCTTCGACAACTCTGAGAACTTTGCAGGCAAGATGACCATACCTTCGATATCACTTCTATCTTTGCTTTGCTAGTTGCTCGCTCTATCGCTATGTTAGCTCTACCTGCCACTGTTTATCATGCCTCACGATTGCCATGTCAAACCTCTAACCATCATGTCCTAGCAAACCGTTGTTTGGCTATGTCACCGCTTTTGCTCAGCCCCTCTTATAGCGTTGTTAGTTGTAGGTGAAGATGAAGTTTGTCCCTGGTCGGAACATGGATATTTTGGGATATCACAATATCTCCTATTTAATTAATGCACCTTATATACTTGGTAAAGGGTGGAAGGCTCTGCCTTATGCCTGGTGACTTGTTCCACTCTTGCCGCCCTAGTTTCCGTCATACCGGTGTTATGTTCCTTGATTTTGCGTTCCTTACACGGTTGGGTGATTTATGGGACCCCCTTGACAGTTCGCTTGGAATAAAACTCCTCTAGCAAGGCCCAAACTTGGTTTTACCATTTGCCACCTAAGCCTTTTTCCCTTGGGTTTTCGCGAGCCCGAGGGTCATCTTTATTTACCCCCCCCCCCCCGGGCCAGTGTTCCTTCGAATGCTGGTCCAACCTGGGCGATGTCCGGCGTCCCCCGGGCAACCAAGGTCTATACCAACCCGATGTCTTGCCCATCTGGTGTGCCCTGAGAACGAGATACGTGTGACTCCTATCGGGATTTGTCGGCACATCAGGCGGCTTTGCTGGTCTTGTTTTACCATTGTTGAAATGTCTTGCGAACCGGGATTCCGAGGCTGATCGGGTCTTCCCGGGAGAAGGTATATGCTTCGTTGACCGTGAGAGCTTATGATGGGCTAAGTTGGGACACCCCTGCAGGGTATATTATCTTTCGAAAGCCGTGCCCGCGGTTATGAGGCTGATGGGAATTTGTTAATGTCCGATTGTAGATAACTTGACACTTGACTTCATTAAAATGCATCAACAGCGTGTGTAGCCGTGATGGTCTCTTCTCGGCGGAGTCTGGGAAGTGAACATGGTTTGAGTTATGCTTGACGTAAGTAGTTTCAGGATCACTTCTTGATCGCTTCTAGTTTCTCGACCGATGCTTTGCTTATATTCTCGCTCTCACTTGCGTATGTTAGCCACCATATATGCTTAGTGCTTGTTGCAGCTCCACCATATTACCCCTTTTTCCTACCTATGAGCTTAAGTAGTCTTGATCTCGCGGGTGTGAGATTGCTGGGTCCTCGTGACTCACAGATTCTACCAAAACGGATGCAGGTGCCGAGGATACCAGCGCAGATGGCGCAACCGAGCTCAAGTGGGAGTTTGACGAGGACCTTGGCCGTTACTATGTTTCGTTTCCAGATGATCAGTAGAGGAGCCCAGTCGGGATGATCGGGGATCTAGCATTTGGGGTTGTCTTCTTTTCATTTGGATTTGACCGTAGCCGGTCTATGAGTGTATTTTGAATGATGTATGATCTTAATTATGTATTGTGTGAAGTGGCGATTGTAAGCCAACTCTCTTTATCCCATTCTTGTTCATTACATGGGATTGTGTGAAGATGACCCTTCTTGCGACAAAACCACCATGCGGTTATGCCTCTAAGTCGTGCTTCGACACGTGGGAGATATAGCCGCATCGTGGGTGTTACATAAAGTTGCCACCTTAAGTTAACCATTAAATAAGAATACTCACATCTGTCATGGATACACTCACCCAATCCACGTCTACAAGCATAGCATAGCAATATAAGCAACGTAGAAGTAACTCCCAAAGGCTTGAATATAAACAGGACAATAGGTACTACCTCATTTACTTCCCAAAACCCACATATTAATCAGATCCTAACCATGCAATTGTTTGAGGGTTGATCTAATGCAATAAAACTGGGTAGTAAGAGGTATGATCAAAGTGTTACTTGCCTTGCTGATGATCCGTGAAACCTACAGACTTGTAGTAGCACGCTTCGCACTCCGGGTACTCTATCGCAAACAAACAAGCATACAATAAGTACTCAACTACAAGCACGGGTAAAAACTCAAATAAGAGATCTAACCAGAAAGTTCAACTTAAGAACTCCGGTTTGCAAAAAGAATCAAATCAAATGAAACAACGAAACTCAAACGGCGAAAGAAACAAGCTTTGTTTACTAATCTGGATTTAAGTCAAATTTTACTGTAGAAAAATCATATTTAAGTTGGTTAAATGGAAAGGGGGTTTCGAGACGGAACTCTAGGCGCTTGAATTCGCCTGATTGCGATAAACGAGCGGAAAGATAAACTAAAACGAAAATCAAGGCGGAAATCGCGATCAAAAATAATCGCGGAAAATCCCTGGAAAAAGAAAAACTAACGTACAGGCTAACGAACATTCGCTGTCTGCGACTAAACGGTGAAAATCGTTCGTTAAAAGAACAAAATGGGCGTTCGTTAAATAACTAAACCGGCAAAAAAATAAAACCGATCTATTAAAAAAACTAAAACGCTGTTTCTACAAAACCGATGGTTTTCTTAAAGAAAACCGCGGT
>NC_041383.1:331100680-331123505 GCF_002162155.2 Triticum dicoccoides | reverse complement strand
CGGCGGCGGGCGGCGGCTGGCGGTTAGGGTTAGGGTTTGGGGCGGGGTGGGCTTCGGTGGGCTGGGTGGCTCGGGGCGGCGCTATATAAGAGGGTCGGCTGGGGGAGTCATGGCCGGTTACGGCCCGGAGTCTGTTCATTTTTTTAAAATAATTCTGCACAGAAAAACAAATAAAAAATACTAACCGCACTCCAAAAATCCTGAAATAAATTTTCCCCGTCCTCTAAAAATATAGCGGACAAAGTGAACATTTATTTAGGCCTAAAATGCGATTATGAAAAACGCATATGTTTCCTAATTCAAATAAAATAGTAATAAAACTCCGAAATAAAATCTTATTTGATTTTAACATTAAATGTCCAATATTCCTTTATTTTGGGAAAGCCATTTCATTCCCTCTCATTCATTTTTATAAAAGAAATATTCGAAGATAAAATAATTAAAATCAAACGATCCTCTTTTCCAAATATGAGAAAAACTCAAATATGAAAATAACGAAATCCCCAACTCTCTCCTTGGGTCCTTGAGTTGCGTAGAATTTCTAGGATCAAGCCAAAATGCAATAAAATATGATATGCAATGATGATCTAATGTATAACATTCCAAATTGAAAATTTGGGATGTTACAATGTTGCATCCCGAAACGAGTCAGCACATGGAATATGCTGGCAATGTAACACATAGAGTAATGAACAGAATAAATGCTATCACTACATGCATATATGGATGGTGGAAAGCTCTATGGTTACAGTTTTGCATAAAGCCATTTTTTTCCTACAACAAAGGAATAAATTTTGTTTAACTATCATGGTGGTTGTTAAACAGTGAGAAGGTTCCTCCAACTCAATCCCAATTAAGCATCATCATTAAACCCAACAAATTAATTTAGAGTGATGAGATCAACATGATAATCCAAGAACCAGATACTCAAGATGTCCATAACCGGGGACATGGCTAACCATGATTAGTTTATACACTCTACGGAGGTTTGCGCACTTTTCCCCACAAGACTCGAACACATCCATGATCAGAGGATCGAGACATAGTCTTTCTGAAGCATTAACTCCCTACTCTAGATAGACAGCACCACCTACAACCCACTACATCTGCTAGTCTACCTCTTCAAGAGCTCACGCAACTTACTCAACTATGCCAGAGCCCATATTGGCTTGTGGCTGCACACGGAAGTTTCTAGCATGAATAATCTTATGATCCTTTTGAGCCTGGGTGGCGAACCATAGGATAATCACACGGGTACTCCGGGATATCCTAGGACAACACTGGATTCTCCAGGTGCCCTGACAACCACTGGGTACTCCAGGGTGCCTCAACCAATCCACCCAAATGTGTATTTAAGTAGCCACTGACGGTGTCCTGGACTAGGGGGTACTCACCACGTCGTCTCTCGATCAGTTGGATTGGGTCGAGGACCCCCATGGCCGTATACTCATGGGCCAGTTCGAATAGTTGCTGCATACAAGGAAGATTCCACAAGACTTGGTGATCAAGACAAGGACTCCTCCCCCACCGGCATATTCGGCTAGGACTCATGTTATCTTAGGCCTCTAGTGCATTATATAAACCAGGGCCAGGCTAGTCGATACAGATATACAACAACAATCATATCATAGGCTAGCTTCTAGGGTTTAGCCTCTCCGATCTCGTGGTAGATCAACTCTTGTATTACCCATATCATCAATATTAATCAAGCAGGAGTAGGGTTTTACCTCCATCGAGAGGGCCCGAACCTGGGTAAACATTGTGCCCCTTGCCTCCTGTTACCATTGATCCTAAGACGCACTGCTTGGGACCCCCTACCCGAGATCCACCGGTTTTGACACCGACATTGGTGCTTTCATTGAGAGTTCCGCTGTGTGATCGGCGAAAGGATCAATGGCTCGACTGCAGTTCAACTGCAACGTCGGCTTCTTCATCACCAGCTCGACTGGTCACCTTGGTTTAACCGAGGACTGCGCCCTACCTCCAATCGTCATGTTCAGATGAAGGCCTTCATCAACACCAACTCTGATCTCTATCAAGATCATGGAGGAGTCATCCATGGAGCTCGGGGGCTCAACATCAACATTGCCCTCAGGCGACCGTGCTGTTTTTCTGGACAACAAACTTGTATCCGCCGCCACCGCCTCCTCGAGTGTCTCTTAAACGATTACTTTGGTGGAATTGTGCGGAATTAAGTCTACAACAACTCTGCAAAAATTTCGTCGAGTTCCGATGAGGAATCTCCGGCAATCTCTCATATACCGGAGCCCTGTTGAATCTGGATGAGAATCCGGACGAGTTTAGGGCGTGGTATCCAGCATCTAGCTCGGATGTCCTTTGGAGGATCCAACCGTTGATTTGCTGAAGAATTCACATATCTACCACCTGCCAAAAATTCAGCTCGATCCGACCGTCCAAACTCCGGGAAACTTCCGATTAGTGCATCACTTTTTGGATCTGTTTTCTGCGCGAGAACGAATCCGACCCTAATTCATCTTCTTTATGAATGGGATCTCGGACATCCCTTTTGAAGGAAGTTTTCATATGGAGTGCTGTGTTTTATTCTCAAACACATCCCAGTAGTATTGAAAGTATTCTTGCAATACGAACTTCACCGTCGCGCCGGTGTCAAACCAGCCCGACAACATCACTCCACGGCGGCCGACCTACGTTAGACACGTCGTCGCTTTGTTGAGCCGAGCTCAGTTTCTTCGGATCATCATCTCGGCCAGACGAACAATAGTTCGGCATCGCGAAGGATAAATCGTCACCAACATCGCCTCCCCACGGATTACACGGAGCGGGCACACCTGCATCGCCACACGGTCACTTCATCAAGCCGGCATCGACCACGTCACGACCTGCATTGCTAGACCGGGGGCTTCATCATCTCTTCATCAACCTACTCCGGAGACTTCGGCGTCGCTGGCCGACCAGCTCCGTCATGTTAGCCGGACCGAGGGCTTTACCTCGGCGAGCCAACCTTTGCCAGGATCGCCATGCCGTTGCTTTATCGCCCATCAGGTGATAGGTGTGCGGATCGAGTCCCAATTTTGGGAATCACCTTTCTTCGGATTGCTACAACAAATAAGCCAGGTGCTATTAATCCTAGTATTTTTTGCTTGTTTGGATTCATTTTTTTCCAATGAATTATTACTCTGGTTTGTCCGTCATATGTACGCAGGTCTATCAAATGGTGGCCGCATTAATGACGGTCGCATGGTGGTTCGGTCAGTTTTCGTATATAGTCCGGCGAACGCCGCATCCGGAACTCGAACCGACCTGTGAATTCAGGCCTTACCATGCCTTTACCGCATCACGCCGCCGCCCTGCATCGACATTGACTTCGGCGCCAGGCCATATTTCTTTTATTACTCACTTTGCATAAATTATTTGTTATGCAATGATTTTTTTTACTATTATCTCCGGTTTGCACCATTTTTTGTGCACAGGAAAATGATCCGGGGACTTCGGCGTCACTCTGCCGGACTGCATTGACCGTGCTATGTCAACACTTCGGTGTGTCGAGCTCTCCGCTCCGCCACCTCGGGACCGGCTTGGGGGATGGAACCTTGTCCCTATCAAGCTCGGACCGCGTCATCAATACCGAACACATTAGCCACCTAAGTCGCTTTCATGCTCAAAGCTTTAATTTTTAACTTGTGTTCAGCTCGACCAAGCATTATACTTTTTTGGAAAAAAAATTGCTTGTAAAAATTTCCTTGTCCAAACTTCGTTTGTGATGCGCAAATTCGAATACCCCGTTTACTTGGGGGCTTCCTTCACGAAGCTTTTTCCTCTTGCATATGATTATACTTGTACAGCTTCGTTCCTTGTTCGTGTATTACGCCACAATATGCACCATATTGACTTAGGTGATTTGCAAGCTGGGTTGCCTGGCTCCCGTGCTTACCCCTACGTTCCCGATTGTTCAACTAGGGAGTAAAGGGACCACCTCTACGATTGTCACGATAGGGTCACCCGAGCCGGACCTCAGACTGGGTGAAGCCGAAAGCTAGCGCTCTTATTGTTTTCAATCATGGTCGGCACACAACGGAACTCATGAGTACAAAAAATCTATTGCATAAGTCTCATAATAACAATGAGCACCGAAGAAAGGTATCGGTAGGGGTACTATTTTCTTCGAAGATGCTTCTTACACTTTGCAGTAATATAGCATAAGTTCCCTGAGCGCGCTTTGTCTGTTACAGCCTTATGGCCTGATTGCCTGTTATTGGAAACACTGTTGATATTCTCGAAAGATGGAGTACATAACACTTTTTGGTCCTTGACCGAAGAGGGAGAAGTCGACGGTCGGTTAAGACGCGTTTAAAGTTCGGTTGAACATAGATATGATATAAGTACTTCGGTACATGCAATCATTCTTTTACCCAAGTCACTTGGGGGTTCTTAAATTTATATGAGCCATTTTATGATAAGTATTCTTCTTCTTAGTCGTTGCAAAGTTTTATTATTATTATTAAAGCACGACAGAAGCACTTCTTTTGCTAAGGCCAATTTTCGGATTGGCACCAAACACTTGATCTCGTTCGGACGTCAAGTTTTTACTGACGGTTTTTGGTTTTCCAAGCTTATGGCACTTTTTAAACTATTTGTGTGTTTTCAGCACAAGTCTCGCAGTGCAACGCCGGACACCTTTAGAGATTCGGCAAAAACATTCTCGGATATTGCTATATATGCATCGGTTTCGAATTGTGTCTTCGGTCAATAGTTGGGTTGCTCGGCTCCTGCGCTTGCCTCCTATGTTCCGCTTTGTTCGGCTAGGTGTGCAAAGGGAGAACCACTGCGATTGTGCTTCTAGCTCACATGGTTAAGCACCTGAGTGGAGAAAGCCAAAAATTGACTGTCACAATAAGCGTAAACTGGTCAGCGATCCGATGACGGTGTTAAATGATGGGCCATTCATAACAATGGCCGAAGTGTTTATGGCTTGACCTCGACTGTCGCCGAACACTACCGGGGGCTATTAACTGGCCTCCCAAACTAAATCCTTGATATTTTGCTCTTACATTGGAGCTGAGGTTTCATGATCATGCTTAGCATGACAACCCAAAGACAGGAACCGATAGCAGGACTATTTTCTTTGGAAGACATTTCTTCTGTTAAATAGTCATATAACATATCTCTCTGCGTACCTTTTTTTATAAAACCGTATGGCCAGATTGCCTTGTTTGTTGTAAATCTTTGCCCTCATAAAGGCTTTATAAAGTAGGACAAACACTCCTCAGCTATTGGCCGAGGAGGTGGAAGCTGATGGTCGGTCACCAAAGTTTTGTACAATGCGGATCCGAGAATTAATGACGTAAAGTACTTGGATACATAGAGTCATTACACATAATTTGTGATTTTACTATTGATATCAATCCTTAATTCGGCCACCCGTGCCCGCATTAAGGCTCGGGGGCTACTGGGCTTCGGGCTTATTATTCACAAATATTAAAGGGGCACATCGATCCCCTGATCTGGTGTTGCCACCCGACCAGTGTCTCGGGGGCTACTGCATTGCTTGTTCTATGCAGAAAATTTTAAGTGCAATACAGTTTCGAGGAGATTTTGATCCTCAGGTTGGTCGGCCGCACCCAACCTGAGTCTTGAGGACTGAGCACACCGCTTTTTGTGTCCCGAAGTATTCTGCCGAGCTAGGACTTGATCCTTAGACCGATTTTGCAAATCAACCTGAGTCTCAGCGGCTACGGGGATCAGCGGTCTTATGTCATCCTTCAGGTGCATCTCGGGTTTTAGACCGATACCCACCTTGAGGGCTACTGGCTATGTATCTCGACAGAGAATAAATTGCATCAATCAAAAATATTGACAAAAATCGGCCCACATTCGGGTGGTGCACCACCTCGGAAGTAGTTCAGCATAAAGCTCGGGCACTAGTGGCTGGCTCCATAGAGGGCATTTCCGGCATTAAGCTCGGCTAAACTCCTTCAAAATTCTTTGAACCAAGGTGATTTACGACACCTCAGATACAGTCCGATGTTGGAGCTCGGATACATAGTCCAGCGTTGGAGCTCAGATACAGTCCGGCGTTGGAGCCCGGATACATAGTCCGGCGTTGGAGCTCGGATACATTCCGGCGTTAGAGCTGGGAAGCGGTCCGGCGTTGGTGCTCGGCTGCAAAAGATACCTCGAATGTAGTCCGGCGTTGGAGCTCGGACGCAAGAGGACGCTGCCGCCCGGGAACAACTTCAAACCCGAGGTGTGGCATAAAAATAACAAGGCATTGATAAAGGCCGGAAACTTAAAGGGGCTCCTCGGATACCCGACGTGTAAACTCGTCGAATGCATTTTGGTGATCCTCAAGATAAGAAGATGAGAAGATTTGTTGAACCAGTTTTCAAGACCGGCAACCGAAGATGAAGAATAGTTCGGAAGAATCGAGGAGCGTCCCTAACTTGAAGACCGGTTCAGGGGCTACTGATGGTGTCCTGGACTAGGGGGTACTCACCACGTCATCTCCCGATCAGTTGGATTGGGCCGAGGACCCCCATGGCCGTATACTCATGGGCCAGTTCGGACAGTTGCCGCATACAAGGAAGATTCCACAAGACTTGGTGATCAAGACAAGGACTCCTCCCCCACCGGCGTATTCGGCTAGGACTCATGGTATCTTAGGCCTCTGGTGCATTATATAAACCAGGGCCAGGCTAGTCGATAGAGATATACAACAGCAATCATACCATAGGCTAGCTTCTAGGGTTTAGCCTCTCTGATCTCGTGGTAGATCAACTCTTGTACTACCCATATCATCAATATTAATCAAGCAGGAGTAGGGTTTTACCTCCATCGAGAGGGCCCGAACCTGGGTAAACATTGTGCCCCTTGCCTCCTGTTACTATTGATCCTAAGACGCACTGCTTGGGACCCCCTACCCGAGATCCGCCGGTTTTGACACCAACAGCCACCTTAAGTTAACCATTAATTAACAATCCTCACATCTGTCCTGGATACACTCACCCAATCCATGTCTACGAGCATAGCATAGCAATATAAGCATAACGTAGAGGTAACTCCCAAAGGTTTGATAATAAAAGGGCAATAGGTTCTACCCCATCATCTACTTCCCAAACCCAGATGTTATAACAGATCCTAACCACGCGAATGTTTGAGGGTTGATCTAATGCATAAAAACTGGGTAGTAAAGAGGTATGATCAAAGTGTTACTTGCCTTGCTGATGATCCGCAAAACCTAGAGACTCGTAGTAGCACGCTTCGCACTCCGGGTACTCTATCGCAAACAAACAGTAACATACATAAGCACTTAACTAGAAGCACGGGTAAAACTCAAATAAAAAGATCTAACCAGAAAGTTCAACTGAAGAACTTTGGTTTGCAAAAAGAATCAAATCAAACGGAGCAACGAAACTCAAACTACGAAACAAACAAGATCCGTTTACTAATCTGGACTAAAGTAAAATTTTACATTACCAAAATCTTGTTCAAGTTGGCTAAACAGAAAGAGGGCTTCGAGACGAAGATCTGGGCGCTTGTTTCACCTGAAACGGATAAACGAGCGAAAAGATAAACTAACACGAAGATCAGGGCAGAAATCGTGATCGAAAATAATCGCGGAAAAACCCTGGAAAATAAAACGCGACGAACAGGCTAACAAACGAACATTCGCTATTTGCAACTAACGGACGAACAACATTCGTTAAAACGAACGTACGGACGAACGTCCGCTATTTAACTAAACCGAAAAATCCGAACCGAATCTAAAAAAACAAATCTAGGGTTTAAAACCGACGATTTCCCGAGAAAAACCGTATGGCGGCGGCGGGATCGGTGGTGGCGGCGAGGCAACGGGCGACTCCGTCGGTCGGGCGATGGGGAGGCGGCGGTGGACGGCTGCGGCGATGTCGCGGCGGCGGCGGCTCCGGCCGTGGCGGCTGTGCGCGGCGGCGGCGGCGCGGGGCTAGGGTTTTGGCGGGGCGGGGCTGGTGGGGTCGGCCCCCCATCTTATGAGGTCGGCCGGGCGCAGTGTCCAGGTCGGACACGGCCCGGTAAGTCAGTTCACTATTTTTTTAAATCCTGACGCAGAAATACTAAACGGAGTCCAAAAATCCTGAAATAAATTTTCACGGCCCTCTAATAATATTGCGGACAGAGTGAACATTTATTTGGGCCTCTAATGCAATTTTGAAAAACACATTTTTCCCTAATTCAAATAAAATAGCAATAAAACTCCAAATAAAAATTCTTATTTGACTTTAATATTTTTCCTCCAATATTTCTTTATTTTGGAGAAGTCATTTCATCCCCTCTCTTTTATTTTCATATTAGAAATATTCGAAGAGAAAAATAATTAAAACCAATGATCCTCTTTTTTCAAAATTTGAGAAAACTCAAATATGAAAATAACGAAATCCCCAACTCTCTCCGTGGGTCCTTGAGTTGCTCAGAATTTCTAGAATCATCCAAAATGCATTAAAATATGATATGCAATGATGACCTACAAGAGGTGATCCATAAAGCATGTGTTGTTGATCATGTGGAAGAGGCGGTGCTATAATTCTTACTCCTTATGAAAGATCAAGAATTAAACATTAAGGGCATCTAGAGCGCACGTGAGTTAATAGCTATTACAGCTTGGTATCTATGGTGGGATAGACGTCAATTGGTCCATGAAGGAAAGTTACATGATGCAAATCAAACTTCGATGGGGGATCATGCTATAATGGCAAACTATGTCTATGCATACTCCCCTAAGGCAACTCGCAAAACAGGGGATGGAGTATCCCTCCTAGGGGATTTGTGAAGTTGAATGTTGATGCCGCTTTCGATCATGATCTTCTTCAAGGTGCAGCTGGGGCGGTCCTGAGAGATGATAAGGGAAGGTTCATTGTTGGAGGGAACTGGAGGATTGACTGGTGTGATGATGTATTAATAGCAGAAGTTCTGGCTCTTAAATTTGGTTTATTCCTAGCACAGAAGGCGGGCTGCAATCGCCTTGTTGTAAACTCAGATAACATGGAAGTGATCGACATAATGAAGAATGGAGGACACTCAGCGGGAGCGGCAGCTGCAGTTTTTGATGATTGTTACTTTTTGGCTTGTGATTTTCCTATAGTTAAATTTGAACACTGTAATAGGGAAGCAAATAGAGTGGCCCATGAAATAGCTAGGTTAGCAAAAATTTCAGCCACTGGGGATTGATTTGAGGAGCCTATGAAGGATATTGTACCTCTTCGTATGGACGATGTAACAATTATTTCTAATTAATAAAGTTGAAGTTTTATTTCAAAAAAATCCTAGGGGAGTTTTGTTTGCAATTATATTTGATTTGATTTGAGTATGGAACTAGGCATCCTGGTTACCAGCCATTTTCTCGTGAATGAGGAGTGGAGTTCACTCATCGTGAGAATAACCCACCTAGCATGGAAGATAGTGACAGCCCCTAGTTGCTACATGAGCGATTCGGGCATACAAAACAGATTATTATTTGAAGGTTTAGAGTTTGGCACATACAAATTTACTTGGAACGGCAGGTAAATACCGCATATAGGTAGATATGGTGGACACACATGGAAGTAACTTGGTTCAAGGGTTTTGGATGCACAAGCAGTATTCCTGCTTAGTACAGAAATTCTGGCTATCAAAAGATTCTAAATAGCAAGCACCACATGTTGGAGGATCCATAACAATATAACTTATGTACAAATATACCCAAGCATAACTCATTATGTTGTCTTGCTTGTTCAACTTCAACTAATTTGTTCAAATTTGGAAATAATTAATGGGGCTCACAATCATAGAAGATGTCCAAGATAGTATATTTATATGTGAAATCTCTCTTCCTTCAATATTCTTTCATGAATTGTTCAAGTGACCAATACTATGTTTGCTAACTTTCAATAAATTTACCACCTATACTTCTTATATGTGAAGGCATTACTCCCCATGGGATAAGCATATGAAACATATATAATTTCAGTTTTATTATTCAATTCATTCAACCATTTACTCATAGGGTATAAGTGAAGCACACGAGTAAATGACAAACTACTCCAAAATGATATAAGCGAGGATCAATGAGTAGTCAAATAATTATTTAGTTATGTGAAGACTCTCTCTCATTTAAAAATTTCAGATCTAATGTATTTTATTCAAAAAGCAAGCAAAACAAAATAAAATGACATTGCAAGGATAGCACATATCATGTGAAGAAGCAAAAACTTAGGCTCAACCAAACTAACCGATAGTTGTTGAAGAAGAAATGTGAGATGCCAACCAGGGCATCCCAAGCTTAGATGCTTGAGACTTCTTGAAATAATAATTAGGGATACATTGGGCATCCTCAAGCTTGAGCTTTTGTGTCTCCTTATTTCCTCTCATATCACCATTTCCCTAAATCTTGAAAACTTCATCCACACAAAACTCAACAAGAACTCGTGAGATAAGTTAGTATAAATCAATGCAAAACCTTATCATTCTCTACTGTATCAAATCACTAAAATTATTATTTGATATTGCCTACTAAATGCCTCTGCATATTTAATAGTCCTATCCTCAAATAGAATCATTAAACATGCAAACATATGCAAACAATGCAAACATAACAGCAATTTGTCTAAACAGAACAGTCTATAAAGAATGCAAGAGGAATAATACTTCCCTAACTCCAAAAAAATTGAAAAATTACCAAACTGTTGAAAATTTGTTGTACCTTACTGTGTAAAAATTTCAAGATTCTATCATGTTCTGACTATTCACCAATATTCAAAACATAACAGTAAACTTTCTATTTTCAAATAGCAGCATAAAGACTTGTAAAATAAGCATGGTAAATGCTATACTTGACCTTTTTATTGAACAAAACTATAAAACATGTCTCTGAATAACATAAAGCAAATATAAACAAAAGAAAATGACGCTCCAAGCAAAACACATATCTTGTGGTGAATAAAAATATAGCCTCAAGTAAGGTTACCGACGAACGAAGACGAAAGAGGGGATGCCATCTGGGGCATCCCCAAGCTTAGTTGCGTGTTTGTCCTTTAATATTGCCTTGGGGAGCCTTGGGCATCCCCAAGCTTAGGCTCTTGCCACTGCTTGTTCCTTAGTCCATCGAAACTTCACCCAAAACTTGAAAACTTCACAATACAAAACTCAACAGAAAATCTTATGAGATCTGTTAGTATAAGAAAGCAAATCACCACTTAGGTATTATTGTTAAATCATTCTAAATTCATATTGGTGTTATATATATTCTATTCCAACTTCTCCATGGTTCATACCCTCCGATAATACTCATAGATTCATCAAAGTAAGCAAACAACACATAGAAAACAGAATATGTTTAAAACAGAATAGTCTGTAGTAATCTGGTAACTTTCCATACCTCTGTAACTCCAAAAATTCTGAAAATTAGGACAACGTAGGCAATTTGTATATCAATCATGTCTAAAAAATTCAGATCCAAAGCACGTTCGAGTGAATTTTTAAAATTCCTGGACTGAGAGCAAAAGTTTATGTTTTTGCACAGAATCAAGTCAACTATCATCCACACTATCCCAAAGGCTTTACTTGGCACTTTATTGAAACAAAAACTATAAAACATGATTACTACAGTAGCTTAATCATGTGAACACACACAAAAAGTAGGGTAAATATTGGGTTGTCTCCCAACAAGAGCTTTTCTTTAATGCATTTTTAGCTAGGCATGTTGATGTCAATGATGCTCACATAAAAGATAAGAATTGAAACATAATGGGAGCATAATGAAGCATATGACTAGCACATTTAAGTCTAACCCACTTCCTACGCATAGGGATTTTGTGAGCAACAACTTATGGTAACAAGAATCAACTAGCATAGGAAGGTAAAACAAGCAAAACTTCAAGATTTTCAACACAAAGAGGGAAAACTTGATATTATTGCAATTCCTACAAGCATATGTTCCTCCCTCATAGTAACTTTCAGTAGCATCATGAATGAATTCAACAATATAACTATCACATAAAGCACTCTTTTCATGATGCATAAGCATAGATTTTTTATTACTCTCCACATAAGCAAATTTCTTCTCATGAATAATAGTGGGAGCAAACTCAACAAAATAACTATCATGCGAAGCATATTCCAATTGAAAATTAAAATTAAGATGAGAAGTTTCATGGTTATCATTATTCTTTATAGCATACATGTCATCACAATAATCATCATAGATAGCAACTTTGTTCTCATAATCAATTGGAACCTCTTACGAAATAGTGGATTCATCACTAAATAAAGTCATGACCTCTCCAAGTCCACTTTCATAATTATCACAATAAGATTCAACACCCCAACATAGTGGGATCATTACTTCCTAAAGTTGACACTCTTCCAAACCCACTTTCATCAATATAATCATCATAGATAGGAGGCATGCTTTCATCATAATAAATTTGCTCATCAAAACTTGGGGGGCTAAAAATATCATATTCGTCAAACATAGCATCCCAAACTTGTAGCTTTGCATATCATTAGCATCATGGATATTCAAAGAATTCATACTAACAACATTGCAATCATGCTCATCATTCAAATATTTAGTGCCAAACATTTTATAGACTTCTTCTTCTAACAATTGTGCACGATTTTCCTTTCCATCATTTTCACAAAAGACATGATAAAGACGAAGCATATGATGCAACCTCAATTCCATTCTTTTGTAGTTTTATTTTATAGACTAAACTAGTGATAAAACAAGAAACTAAAAGATTCAGTTGCAAGATCTAAAGATATACCTTCAAGCACTCACCTCCCTGGCAACGGCGCCAGAAAAGAGCTTGATGTCTACTACGCAACCTTCTTCCTGTAGACTCGTGTTGGGCCTCCAAGCGCAGAGTTTTGTAGGACGGTAGCAAATTTCCCTCAAGTTGATGACCTAAGGTTTATCAATCCGTGGGAGGCGTAGGATGAAGATAATCTCTCTCAAACAATCCGGCAACCAAATAACAAAGAGTCTCTTGTGTCCCCAACACACCCAATACAATGGTAAATTGTATAGGTGCACTAGTCCGGCGAAGAGATGGTGATACAAGTGCAATATGGATGGTAGATATAGGTTTTTGTAATCTGAAAATATAAAAACAGCAAGGTAACTAGTAACAAAAGTGAGCAAAAACGGTATTGCAATGCTTAGAAACAAGGCCTAGGGTTCATACTTTCACTAGTGCAAGTTATCTCAACAATGATAACATGATTGGATCATTTAACAATCCCTCAACATGCAACAAAGAGTCACTCCAAAGTCACTAATAGTGGAGAACAAATAAAGAGATTATTGTAGGGTAAGAAACCACCTCCAAGTTATTCTTTCTGATCGATCTATTGGGCTATTCCTATAAGTGTCACAAACAGCCCTAGAGTTCGTACTAAAAGAACGCCTTAAGACACACATCAACAAAAACTCTAATGTCGCCTAGATACTCCAATGTCACCACAAGTATCTGCGGGTTTGATTATATGATATGCATCACACAATCTCAGATTCATCTATTCAAACCAACACAAAGAACTTCAGAGTGTCCCAAAGTTTCTACCGGAGAGTCAAGACGAAAACGTGTGCCAACCCCATACATCAAGTGGATCATGTGAATATCCCATTGTCACCACAGATAAGCACATGCAAGACATACATCAAGTGTTCTCAAATCCTTAAAGACTCAATCCGATAAGATAACTTTAAAGGGAAAACTCAATCCATTACAAGAAGGTAGAGGGGGAGAAACATCATAAGATCCAATTATAATAGCAAAGCTCGCGGTACATCAAGATCATGACATATCAAGAACACAAGAGAGCGAGAAAGAGAGATCAAACACATAGCTAATGGTACATACCCTCAGCCTCGAGGGTGAAATACTCCCTCCTCATCATGGAGAGCACCGGGATGATGAAGATGGCCACCGGTTATGGTTTTCCCCTCTGGCAGGGTGCCGGAACAGGGTCCTGAGAAGATTTTCGTGGCTACAGAGCCTTGCGGAGGCAGAACTCTCGATCTAGGTTTATTTCTAGGGGTTTCTATATTTATTGGAATTTTTGGCATCGAGAACAAGTCAGGGAGGTCCACAAGGAGCCCACAAGACCGGAGGGCGCCCTAGGGGGTGATACGTCTCCGTCGTATCTACTTTTCCAAACACTTTTGCCCTTGTTTTGGACTCTAACTTGCATGATTTGAATGGAACTAACCCGGACTGACACTGTTTTCAGCAGAACTGTCATGGTGTTATTTTTGTGCAGAAATAAAAGTTCTCGGAATGACCTGAAAATCCACAGAGCAACTTTTTGGAATTAATAAAAAATATTGGCGAAAGAACCAACGTCAGGGGGCTTGTGTCAACGTACAACCTTTGTCGCGGCACATTGACCATGTAGAGTGGGTATCCTGGATTTTCTGAGGCGATTAGGCTTTTCTCTCTCAGTAGCACATCATCATGAAGTCTCCTCTGATCACCGTGTATGGCCTGTACCAATGCCTTAGGTAGAATTGGTTCACCGGCTATATGGTATTTCACTGCACCATGGACAGGTATACGGTCTTGAACCCGAGGCTGCGGAGACGGCTGGATCATAGCATCAGCTTTATTGCTGCCTTTCCTCGCTCTCTTCTGATGCTTCTTTGGTGGAAGGTCGTCTACAGTACGTTCAGGCTCCGGAGGCGGCAATTCAGGCACCGACTCATGACGCTCAAACCCTGAGTACTCATACTGCTGAGCCATCGATCCTCCGTCATCAATGGCGCCAGTATTGAGATTCTGTTGAGTGTCATCCTCATCCTCATCCTCATCTATGGCACTGTCATCAGCGACTAATGGAGCCTCTTCCTCACCCAGTCCGCTATCACCCAGCACGACAGGCGACGCTAATTGGGTAGGTGGGGTGCTGATGTTCATACCTTGCGGAGGCTGCGTGGTCGTGGGTGTGCTCTCGGCCGCCTCCAGACGAAGCAGACTCCTTGGCCACAACAGGACCCACATCTTGCAATCACCAAGCCGGCGTAGGGTCTCGTCGCCATCTCCCCTAGTACCGGAGAAACCAAATTCTCGTGGCCTGGTTTGACACTAGCCACGGAAACCTTGAAGTTGTCAGGGGTGATCGGCCGACTGTGGAACAATTGTTCCTTCGGCTTCATTATCATCACCTTCCCCACGTCCACCTTCTGGCTGTTGATGTCATAAAATATGGTGCATGGGGCGTCGGCCTGCAAAGACATGTCTGCGATGTGAGACATCCGAAAGGCAATGGAAACGGGAGATTATACATTTATTGAAGAGGGTCGGTGTGACAGGTACCGTGAGGGCATCGAGCTCAGCCAAAGATGAAGCAGGTGGGGGAGCTAGTGCAGGAGCAGGTGCAGGTGCTGGTGCAATGCTAGTCAAGCTGCTCCTGAAGAAGTCGTCAAGGGGAAAGTCCGCTGCATCTTTTTCTGGATTTCGCCTGCTCCAACCGACGATAGCCAGAACCAAGACTGTCAGCTCCCGTTTTACGGCATCTACCGCTATTGCGACTGTATTAGCTAAATTCTTTTCAACCCCAATCTCAACCTTCTTGTCGATGCTTTCTTTAGTTAACCTTCGTCTTTCCTTTCTCTCCTCCGTGGTCTCACTGTAGTACTTCTTCCATGTGGAGTTGTCTCCAACATCGTGCACGCATCCATATGACGGTCAAGTGTCCATCGGGAGTTGTTTCAATATGTTCAACGCCCGGTTGAATGGGGTGTCCCACTTGGGCCTCGCCAATGCCTCAAACGGCGATTCGCTTTCCGCCACAATCCCGTGCTGCTCTCTCTGCAAAAGGAACAAGGATCATTTACAAATGACTAAACGTGCAGTCGAATTGATCAAAAAACTAAAATTACCAACAGTCTCATGAACTCCGTTGTGAACGGGTCCGTCTCTAAAACCTTCTTGACTGGGTCCCAATGGCACCGGGCCATGAGGACGTCATACTCCTACGGGACGGTGAACTCTGCCAAGGGGTCTGGGATGCCTAGACTTTCGCATTCCGCGTCCTCCTTGGCCCATATGGACCTCTTCCCCGCGTAACCACGGCTTCCGAGGTGGTGGCGCCCCATGTTCCTCTCTTGAAGCCCCTTCATGTACTTTGAATTTTTTTGGCATCTTCGACATCGCAAGCCGCCTTGAATAGTTCAAACTGCTCTTCCGTGATTGTCAGATTTTTCTTCACAATCTCGGAGTAGGGTTCCTTTTTATCGATGGCGCGTTTCACCCTTACATTCTAGGCAGACAACGCGTCGCTACACTTGGTCATGGCGCGTTTTTTTATCTGTTTCATTGCCAGGTCTTTCTGTGGATCTTTATATTGGATTTCATCCTGGCCCAGGAACAAGAATATCTGGTGCAGCAGGGTTAGGATGGAGTGCTTCATATTTGGCCTCTTCTTTAGTTTCTTATCATTGATGGTGGCGCACGCCCGTACGATGCATCCTATCTGATTGCCGTAGTAGGAGTGTGCTTCCACAGGCAGTTTTGGCTCAAAATTGCCGCCATCCACCTCCGTGACCACTAGTCTAGTAGTGAGGAGCTAGTTTGGGCGTCGACATCTCCTCTTCGATTTTGGTTCTATGGCTTTGCCAGTCTCGGTGTCGGTCTCGGTGCTGGTCTGGGTCTCAACGCCAGTCTCGGCGCCGGTCTCAATGTCGGTCTTGGATGAGACAGGTGGGCCCAGCAACAACAACCGTTGATCATTGGCAAGGCTCAAATATTCGTGTGCCGCTAGGTAGACGTCGTCGCAATCACCAGAACCCTGTCCTTCATCGTTGCTAGCCATGTTTCCTACGATTAAATCTAGTCAATTAATTCTAGACCTAATAAAATGAACAATGACATAAAAAAGGCCTATGTTTTGCTAGAACGTTGATTCCTTCCCGGTGCCGCAAATCCCGGGCACTTGATATGTCCTAGTTTGTAGCACAAGTCATCCCCAAATTCACAGAAAATTTTGGCATGACCTTTGCTAAAAAGTGGACAAATTGAGCACCTGAAATTTGCCGGAATGGAAATGAATCAACATTCCGGCAAAACATAGGCCACTCGGCTTCATTCCCTAGAAACAACAAAAGGCCACTTGGGCACAATCGAACCACTTCAATGAAAAGATATAACATGACCACTTCAATGAAAAGATATAAACAATAAAAGTCTAGGAAGGGATCATCTTTAAAATAAAACTTGCCTAAATTCTTTTCCTTGAAAAATAGTGGTCTTTTCAAAAATCAAAAACCTTTGCAAAATGACCTCATTAAACACTTCTCTGCCTAGGACAGAACCCAAATTATGTTGATCTAGCTATTCCTCTCTCTCTCTCTCTCTCTCTCTCTCTCTCTCTCTCACACACACACACATTATTTTCTCTAACCCTTCTCTGCCTAGGACAGAACCGAATTAAATTGCAAAGGAACTCCATTTCTCTAACCCTTCTGACCTAATGCTCTAAAATAAAGTTTTGCTCTAACCTAGCCAACCTACTTAACCTAGCTTGTTAACCTAATGAACCTAATTAACCTAGTTATTTAACCTAGTTAGTTAACCTAGCTAGTTAACCTAGTTTACCTAGATAATCAACCTAATTAAACAAGTTAACCTAGCTAGTTCTCTCTCAAAGCCCTAAAAAATTTGCACTAACCTAGATAATTAACCTAATTAAACTACTTAACCTAACTAGTTCTCTGTCAAAGCTCTAACTAAATTTTTGCACTAACCTAGATAATTAACCTAATTAATCTAGCTAACCTAACTAGTTCTCTGTCAAAGCCCTAACTAAAATTTTGCACTGACCTAGATAATTAACCTAATTAAACTAGTTAACCTAGCTAGCTAGTTCTCTGTCCAGTGTTTCTGCTATGGATGAGAGAGAGAGAGGAGGGGTGGGGACTTACAGAGGATGGCTCCTGTGGTGGCGAGGGAGGCAGTGGTGGCGAGGGAGACAGAGGCGTCTCCGGTGACGGCGAGGAAGGCAGTTGTGGTGAGGGAGGTAGGGGCGTCGAGGGTGGCTCCTGTGGCGCCGAGGGCGGCTCCGGTGGCGTTGATGAGGTCGCGCGGCTCCGGTGGCATCGACGGCGCGCGGCTCTTATGAACATACGCTACTGCTATGCCTCGACATCGGCAGGAGACGGCGGCGAAGTGGGGCGACGGTGAATTGGGAAGACGGCGGCGAAGTGGGGCGAGGGCTTTGGGAGAGAAGTGGTGACCGGTGGGAAACTGTTTTTGGGTTAAGTCAAACTTAGCGGTAGCGCGTTTTGCAAAACGCACTATAGCTAAGATAGCTATAGCGATTTTTACGAAACGTGTTACTGCTATAGCTATGTATTTTCCTTTTATTTTCATATTTCCTTTTCTGTTTTTATAGCGGGGGTCTAAGAAACGCGCTGCTGCTATATTATCTATAGCGCCTCTTATGAACATACGCTACTGCTATGCCTTTCTCCTTTTTTCCTTTTAATTTATTTTTATTTACATTTTATTTTTTTCCTTTCTCCTTTTTCTATTTGTTTCATTTTCATTTACTTTCTATTTGTTTTTCTTTTAGTTTATTTCCATTAGCAGTAATGCTTTTCATAGTAAACGTGCTGCTACATAGATCCTAGCGGTAACGCGGTTTTTACAAGACCGCTACTACTATGTGTAGCCTATCGGCTTAGTGATGGGAATATTAGTAGTAGCGCTTTTATAGGAACACGCGCTACTACTACATTTTTATCTGTAGCACTCTTATCCCGCACGCACTACTGCTATGTAGCACTAGCGCCCTTTTTTAACACGCGCTACTGCTAAAGTTCTGTGTATAAGGTTTTCCCTAGTAGATGGATAATATAATAGCATGAATACTTTATAAATTATAGATACGTTGGAGATGTATCATCTACGTACCCGCATAGACCATAAGCGGAAGCGTTTCACAATGCGGTTGATGTGGTCGAACTTCTTCACGCTTCAACCGATCAAGTACCGAACGCACGACACCTCCGCGTTCTGCACACGTTCAGCTCGGTGATGCCCTCGCTATCACACGCAATATGCGACCCTATCCGAGAGGAACTCGAAGGTCCCACAAAGGATAGAAGCGCATATTGAAGACACTTTGCAAGGTGGATATCATTACAACGTACCATTACACAATAGATGGGGATACATACAAAAGGCATACAATGCCACATGAATACAACAACATCATACACAAGAGCAACATCCGACTAAGGATGAAACACAAAAAGAAACTCAAACAACATCCATCCTACTAGCCCAACCTACCGACCAGGAACCTATCCCCTGAACAAAGAGGAAGCAGAAGAACTCCCAAAACAAGAAAACATCGCTCTCACGTCAGATCATCGCATTACCTGTACCTGCAACTGTTGTTGTAGTAATTTGTGAGCCACGAGGACTCAGCAATCCCATTACCATGGGTATCAAGACTAGCAAAGCTTAATGGGTATGGAATGGATAAGTGGTGAGGTTGCAGCAAGCGACTAAGCAATGTATGGTGGCTAACTTACGAGTACAAGAATAAGATGAGAAGCTACGCAAACGGTCGCAAACTAGTAATGATCAATAAGTGATCCTGAACTACTTATGTTCAAACATAACCCCACCATGTTCTCTTCTCGACCCACTCTAAAGAGACCGTCACAGTTACGCACATGGTTGGTGTATTTTGATTCGAGTCTGGTGTCAAGTTTTCTACAACCGGATATTAAAAATTCCCATCTGCCACATAACCGCGGGCACGGCTCTCAAAAGTTTAACCCCTGCAAGGGTGTCCCAACTTAGCCCATGACAATCTCACAATCCATGGAGACAATCCTCCATCTCGGGACATCCGATCAGACTCGTGATCACGGTGCACAAGACATTTTGACAATGGTAAAAAAATCCAGCAAGACCGCCCGATGCACCGACCTAGCCTGATAGGAGTCGCACGTATCTTGTTCTCAGGGTACACCAGACCTCGAGTAAAACCAGACCTCGAGTTTCCCCGTGGTGGCCCCGCAGGCTGCCCGTTTGGGACCAACACCATCAGCACTGGCCCCCCTGTATTGTGTTGAATTAAGAATCCTCGAGGACATGACCCCCTATGCAAATTAATTAATTAATTCAATATTATTGTGTTCGCAAATGTTAAAACCAATGTTGGGCCTTGCTGGAAGAGTTTTATTCAAAGCAAACTGTCAAGAGGGGCCCATAAACCCTCACCGTGTTAGGGACGCAAAATCAAGGAATATAACACCGGTATGACAAAAACTAGGGTGGCAAGAGTGGAACAAAAGACCAGGCATAAGGCCGAGCCTTCCTCCCTTTACCAAGTATATATGTGCTTTAATTATAATAAGAGATATTGTGATATCCCAAGATATCCATGATATCCATTGTTCCAACATGGAACAACCTGCAACTCCACCTACAACTAGCAACGCTATAAGAGGGGCTGAGCAAAGTAGTAACATAGTCAAACAACAATTTGTTGGGATGGTTGGAAAGGTTAGAGGTTGTTTCATGTCAATTTGGGAGGCTCGATAAACAAGTGGTAGGAAGCGTGACATAGCGATAGCATCGAGACAACTAGCATAGCAAAGATAGTAGTGAGATCCAAGGTGACGGTCATCTTGCCTGAAATCCCGCAAGGAAGAAGAACGAGTCCATGAAGAAGATGAATGGGCGTAGGCGAACCAAGCGTAGTCAAACAAATCCTCACGATCGCAACGAAACAGGAACTATCGAGAAGAAGCACAACCGGAAAGGAGCAAACAACACGGTAAACACACAACACATAAACATGGCATGATGCTCAACCAAGTATGATGCATGACAAGTCTATATGATGCTACTCATGGCAAGAGATGATGCATACAAGAATACCACATCAAGGCAAATTTAAATGAGGCCGGAAACAACATATAACAATTCCGGTAAGTCCTCATATGCAAATTTCAAAATTGGTCCAGATCTGAATAACACATCATGTTAAAGTTGTTAAAAAACAAGTTAAAATACACCATGAAGATCTACACGTTTTTCTAATAAAGTTACATATCAAGTTCATTTAACTTGGAGCTACGGCCTAGAAGATATGAGCAACACAAGTTAAATATGGCATTGATGAAAAAGCAAGCAAAACACAATCACAAACACTTCAAAATATGGATGCAACAAGATAATATGAAACTACATGCAATTCTAAGCAAGATTCATATAGAGTGTTCAAAATGGAGCAACGGTTCAAAACATACACTCCAAACAAGTTATAACAACAATCTACCCAAAATAGCAAGTAGGCACTTTGCAATCATCAAAATACAGGAAACATATGAACACAAACTTTATACGCACTCAAAGTACAGATAACATGCTTCAAATATCATTAAGGTTTTGGTTCATAGGCATCAAGATTAAACCAATATGATCAATGCAAAATGCAACTTGATAACGCAGATTATGACAGTGAAAAACAGGGCATATGCATGAGCAGAGTTAATATGATGACATGTTGGAGGCATGAAACAAAGATGCTACAGCAACTATACATAGCAAATGAGGGCATGGCCTCAAATTAAACATAAAAAGGAGAAAATAACATCCAGGCATCATATGCATATGGCTCATGGACTAGTGGGAACCAACAAGACAAGTTTGAATGTTGTAACAGTTCCAGCGTGTAAAACAGCAACATCATGATAGCATGTTTGCAAGCTTGGAACAGAGGTCATATGAAGTTCAAAATTATCAACCATGACATGTGGACAAAGTAATCATAGCATACTTCAATTCATATAATTGGAGCATCTCCAAAAGGGGCATAGATTAATTAATCTCAAGCTCACAACATGACATCATGAAGTTAACAGAAAACTGAAACATCATTTAGGCAAGTTCACAGCAATGACAACATATGCTACGGGACATATATGAGGCATCAAATGGCATATCATGATAGAGCATAACATGGAAATCAAAACATGTCAACAAGGCATCTCCAGATTATGCATGGATTTGATGGTAGCATCAAGCAAACATAGCAACATAATATAACAGATTCAGACTTAGCAGAACAGTAACAGCAAGTAGCCCACTTCACAAGCTTGATGCTCTTACTACAGGGCATATCAAAATAAATGGAGTGCACCACTGCAAATATGGCATGATTATGCTCCTAAAACATGTTGACATGATTCTTAAAAGAAAATTACACAAAAAATATAAAAATGACAAAATGACAAGTTATAACAGTTTTCAGCAGTTAACAACACTTAGCACTTTTGCAACAATGATTAAGGCATCAATATGAATAGTAACATGAATGAAAAAACAACCATCATGTAGAGCATCAAGAGATGAACATTTTTACATATCATACACGCTAATCGGAGCAACATGCACAAAGTTATGACATGATGAAGATGCACACATAATGTTTGAAAACTGAGACGGAGAAAAGACAACCTCCCGGAAAAACGGGCGGAGACGTGCGGGGACAGAGCGACTCAGGACGGCGCTCGTGCCATTTGGTTCGAGGGTCGAGCCGATCCGGGACGCGGTCGTCCTGGCAGCGGGCAGATGAGGCCATGGTCGCGACGTCTTAGCGCAAGGGCGGCCGCCGGCGTCGGGGCAGGCGCGGGCCAACCGGATCTGGCCGCGGGGGCGCCGGATCCGTCGATTCTCGGGGCCGTCTGGGCACCGGCACCGCGGAGCTCGGAGCTGGGCGGCGAGGAGGCGGCGGTCGACGACCTGGCGCGGGGCGGCGGAGAGACGGGATTGGGAGGAGCTCGGGGCGGAGCTCCGGTGAGCGGGCGTGG
>NC_041383.1:331099041-331100095 GCF_002162155.2 Triticum dicoccoides | reverse complement strand
TCGAGCGGCGGAGGTGGTCGGCGGCGCGGGGGCGGCGGCGTTCGGCGATGGACGGCGGAGGAGGCCAATGCAGGCGCGGGTGGCCCGGTTCGGCACGGGGGCGGGGCGGCTACGGGCTCCACGGGCCGCGGCGGCGGGGAGGAGCGGGGAGCCATGTGGCGGGTTCGGGTTGGCTGCGGAGGCAGCGGTGGACATGTCCGGTGGCGGGGCGGACGTGTCCGGCGGCACGAGGAGGAGAAGGCTAGGGTTTGATCCGGAATTTCAGCGAGGGAGGTGTTTATATAGATTCTGGGAGCTAGGAGAGGGCTATGGAGGTGCAGTTTTCGCCCACACGATAGTGATCCGACGGCAAAGAGCAAGGAGGGGGTTTAGATGGGCTAGTGGGCTGCTGTGGAGGGGTGCTGGGTTGCAAAGAGAAAGGGGTCCAGCGCTTAACGCGGTTAACTATTGGGGCATCAAACGACATCCAAATGGAACGAAATGTTGACAGGCGGTCTACTGGTGATACACCAAGACCACTCGTCAACTCTCGGCCCATTCGAGAACGTTTTTCTCCCGCTCACGAAACAAGATCTGGGAGGTGCGACGGGCGCGTGCGAGTGTGGTTGGACTCAGAACGGACAACGGAGAGAACTGGGAGACCCGGGCAGATGCAAGTTTTGAAAACATGTAGATGAAATGAACATGATGACATGGCAAAATGCAACACACAAGCAAATGGCATGGAAACGACGGCGAATAACTGGAAGACACCTGGTGCATCGGTCTCGGGGTGTTACACTCGCCTTCTTGATCCAACAAGACGTCGAGGTAGTAGATGAGTTCCGTCAGCACGACAGCGTGGTGACGGTGATGGTGAAGTAATCTCCAGGGCTTTGCCTAACCACTACGAAAATATGACCGAGGGTGTAAACAGTGGAGGGCAGCGCCGCACAGCTAGGCAATTGTCTCGTATGTGCTAGGCGCCCCCCCCCCTCATATATATAGGTCGGAGGGAGAGGGGATAGGGCAAGGGGTGCCCCAAGTAGGTCTGAATCCTACTTGGGCTCCTGCA
>NC_041383.1:331068792-331098816 GCF_002162155.2 Triticum dicoccoides | reverse complement strand
ATGTTTGTCGGAGGGGGGAGGAAAGAGGGGGAGAGGGAAGGAAGGGGGAATCCTATTCCACTCTTTCCTTTCCCTTCCCCCCTTTCCTTCTCCTCCTAGGCCGGCCCATATGGGGGGTGCACCAGCCCCTTGTGGCTGGTGCGTTTCCCCTCTTGGCCCATAAGGCCCATATCTTTTGTCGGGGGTGCCCGGAACCCCTTCCGGTGACCCGATGTGTACCCGGTACCCGAACACTTCCGGTGTCCGAATATCATCGTTTTATATATCAATCTTTACCTCTCGATCATTTCGAGACTCCTCGTCATGTCTGTAATCTCATCCGGAACTCCTAACAACATTCGGTCACCAAATCACATAACTCATAATATTATATCATCATCGAACGTTAAGCATGCGGACCCAGCGGGTTCGAGAACTATGTAGACATGACCGAGCCACATCTCCGGTCAATAACCAATAGCGGAACTTGGATGCCCATATTGGCTCATACATATTCTACGAAGATCTTTATCGGTCGAACTGTTATGACAACATACGTAATTCCCTTTGTCTATCGGTATGTTACTTGCCCAAGATTCGATCGTCGGTATGTTCATACCTAGTTCAATCTCGTTATCGGCAAGTCTCTTTACTCGTTCTATAATACATCACCTCATGACTAACTCCTTAGTCGTTTGCTTGCAAGCTTATGATGTGTATTACCGAGAGGGTCCAGAGAACCTCTCCGATACTCGGAGTGACAAATCTTAATCTCAATCTATGCCAACTCAACAAACACCTGTGACGCCCCGTTACGTCCGATAGAGTCAGGCGTAACGGAAGCCGTCACTTTAGAGTTGCGCCAGGATCAGTTAAGGAGAACAGTATCATGTACAAGACGGTACAGCTGCCATGAGTAGGCAAGCTTTTATTACATTGACACCTCAAGTGTCGACTAAACCTAAGCGACCATGATGATAGATCGTCATCTACTTCCAGTTACGAGCCTTCTAGACCAACCATGGAGGGCATCTACTCTTCATAGCCTTGATTGTCGACTTCCTCATAAACATACTCCACTTCAGAATAACCGAAGTCATTAAGATGACCAGACTCATCATAAGTACCATTCTCTATCGCCTCAGAGTTCTCATAACTCTCTTGTTCTGAAAAACAACATAAGTGCAGCTGAGTACATATAAAATACGTACTCCGCAAGTCGCCGGGAAAAGTGGATGCATGAGTTCTTTAAAGAGGAAAACTTTATCGGCCACGGCTACAACCAGCGAGCCATTAGCTCAAAAATACTTTGTAGGTAAAAATATTTTCCCTTAACCCTTTTTGTTGGAAACCAAATTTTATTTATAAAATCTACTGGCGACAGAGCGACGTGGGATCTTACATCCTGTGTTAGAGGAAAACCCACACGACGCACTTCCAAACCCGGAAGCTGGGAGTGATATCACATTTACTTTGATCAGAGGTGTACTGCTTTGCCCATAGCATCACTTTGTCCAAGTCGTCCATGCGCTACCCGTGCGCACGACTAGACCAAGGAACCAGAACCTTTGACCAGCCCGTACACTACCTCTGCTTTTCCACCTTGCCTTACTAAAGGCCCGCGGGTCGAGACCCCTGACCAGCGGTCCCGCCCTAGGGTGACTGTACCTACCCGGCTACAGCCACCTTCTCACCCATGCAGAGGCAGCTACTTGGCATGGGTAGTTGGTTCAGCCCGTCCCATTCCAGGTCTATGGTCAGTACGGTTTGCGCCGCTTTTGAAGTAAGCGCCAGTTGGTTGTGTCCTAATGTGATACCCTATGTAGAGGAGCCCGCCATCCAAGCTGACCCTCCCTGGGTTGCTTTCACCAACATGAGCTCCCCTACCCACCAAATATTTATTTATATTGTAACCCTACCCGGGTCACAACTACTTAATACAGATGCTTCACCTGATCTGGTCCAATTGCCAAATCAGTGGATCCACCTGATCCAAATTTCATTTTATTTATGAAAAATATTTATTTTAAATTCTTATGCAAAATTTTGGAAATGACCCATAGCCCGGAAAACATTTATCAAGACATGGTCAAGGAGATGACGACTTGCCGGATAGTGCTTCGGTCAACTCGGAACCACCAGACGTGGCTCCTACGGGTCCGAGATCGACTCCTGGTAATTATTTCAGGAACATGTTTATATTATTATTTATCTTCCTAACTAAAAATCTAACATCCAGCAACACGGCCATGTTGAGCAAGCCACATGTAATTAACTAAGTGGTGATACGTCCTAGTGTTCCATTGAGAGATAAAATGCATTAAGCCATCCAAAACAGAGTAGCATGCACGTATGTCATCCAGTCTACAGAATGGTAAAAGAAATGATAAGTAAAAAGAACAGTAGCCTAGTACTGTACTACTAGTACTACCCGGGTTGAGCCCCAGCCCGAGTCTAAAAAGACTACTCATCTTCTCTGCTGTCCCACGAACAGAACCAGCCCACTCACCTCTCTCTCTTCCACAAGAACAGAGCAAGGCCGCCGTCGCCTCGATCTGCCCCGTCCGGGCATCTCCGGCGACACGGCGGACACCTATAGATTCCCCTCGTCTCCCTCTACCATTTCCCCCTATTTATTTGATCCGCCGCCGCCAAAAACATCGCCACCACTCAATCCTAGCGCCGCCTGATCCAGGTCCGGTGGGCTTGCCACCGGCTGCAGCGGCAACAAAGTCTCCATGCCTACATCCTCCGCCAGCGCAGCCACACGCACGAGGCGTGCAGCCATGTGCGTCGGGCGTGTGCGGCTTCACCGGCGCTGCTCGGTCGCCATGGCTCTGCTGCTAACGGTGTGGACTAGCCACATCCTACTGCTACTGCTGGTAAGTACTAATCCTAATTCCTTCTCCATGAAGTGCTCCAAATTTCACAACAAGTGCCTGCTATATGTGAACGTGGGTGTGCATATATTGTTCATTTTATCTCAGGCCCTACTATTCCCCTCTCAGCCATATTGCCTTCTTTCTCTTTGTTTATCTCCAGGCCATGAAATTAATCAAGATTTAATTTATAGTGTGGTCATGGTATTGCTACTGATTAGATCTAAATGCTGTTCCTAACTAGTGCTACTCATCCTTGAACACCATATAGAAGTAAACAGTGGCAGTGAAACTCCAAAAATAATAATTACTTGTGAGTAGATTATAAACATCAATCTCTCAGTTTGCTACAGATTGGCAGGGATTAATAAATAGGACAAGGTAGTATACACAGGAAGGTTGATCTTTTTGGATACATACATACATGTCTTAGCAAGTTACTAGTACCTAGGATTTGATTCTTGGCATGTTAGATCTAGTACATACCACGGATGTCATTCACATAAACTTTTACAAGCTTTTGCAATTGATCTAATTAGTTTTGACTAACTTGGGTGTTTACGCAAACATTTTGTTCGTTTTACTGCAAGGTAAATAGATCAAGGCGAATAGATGCTTATGGACTGATTCAAACCGAGGTGGAGATAGATAAGAAATCAAGCAAGAAGGGCTAACACAACAAGGTACTTGATTAGCACCTGGTGGCGCATGCAACCCAAAGATCTTCACCGCAGTGAAGGACAGCAGTGTGGTAGAAGGTGAAAAGGCAAGTGGTGGGGGTACTCCAACGTATGTGTGTGTGAGGTAGAATGGTCCAGTGAAAGGGATGGCTCCTATTTATAGTGGGGTGAATAGCTATGTCGGTTTGAAGACACATTACATCTGGCATGCATGTGTGGTTAGTCTTGCATGCATACCTCCACCTGTGTCTCTTATGGGCTGTACTATGGACAGGTGTAATTTGTTTGGCTGGCCCTTAGTTGGCATTTACTTTATGTGAAAGAAATGAGACAAGGGTCTATAAAATATATGGAGGTTTGGAGAAGAATTTGTTTTGCACGACTAAATGCTATTTGTTGTAATAATAAATGTAGTTGTCTCTATTATTTTAATTAATGTTTTGGCAACGCCGTTGAAATTATCGTTATCTAACTTATTTATTATATATATATTTTTTTACGGTTTTTACATCCTTTCCCCCTTAGAGAAAATTTCGTCCTCGAAATTTGTTGAGTCGCACCTCGAAAATGTAAGGATATTTTTCTCGGAGGTCATCTTCTTTTTCCCAAGTCGCTTCTCGCACCGGATGATTTCCCCATTGCACCTTGCAATATTTAATTGTTTTACTCCTGAGTTTCTTTTCCTCGGTGTCCAGAATACGACTAGGATGCTCCTCATAAGTTAGGTCCTTTCGGAGGGTCAACTCTTCCTCCGAGACTCTCTCAAACGGTGGCTTTACCCTCTTGCGTAATTGAGAAACATGAAATACATCATGAACCCCTTGTAGGTGCGCTGGCAATTCTAATTTGTATGCCACCGTCCCTTTTCTTTTTAAGATCCGATAGGGACCAATATATCGCGGACTTAGTTTTCCTTGTACTCCAAAGCGCTTGACCCCTTTAATTGGTGAGACTTCTAAATAAACAAAGTCTCCGGGTTGATATTGTATATCACGTCGTCTCTTGTCTACATAACTCTTTTGCCGGCTTTGCGCCGTCTTGAGCCGCTCTCTAATTATGCGAACTTTTTCCTCGGTCTCTTGGACCAAGTCGGGTGCTAAGAGTTTCTTTTCTCCGGTTTCCACCCAACATATTGGGGTTCGGCATCTTCGACCGTATAAGGCCTCAAATGGGGACATACCAATACTAGCTTGGTAGCTATTGTTATAAGCGAACTCTGCTAAGGGTAAGTGCTTGCTCCATGAGTCACCAAAATCTAGCATGCAAGCCCTTAGCATGTCTTCTATGATTTGGTTCACCCTCTCGACTTGACCGCTAGTCTGGGGGTGGTAAGCGGTACTAAAATCCAATTTTGTTCCTAATGCTTCTTGTAATTTTTCCCAGAACTTGGATGTAAACATAGATCCACGACCTGACACTATTCTGGAAGGTGTTCCATGTAGAGCTACTATCCTGTGGATATATAGCTCAGCCAATTTTTCTCTGGAGCAACCTGGGACTAAAGGGATAAAATGGGAAGATTTAGTGAGTCGGTCAACCATCACCCATATGATCTCCTCACGTTTTCTTGTTTTGGGCAGTCCGGTGATAAAGTCCATGTGGATTTCCTCCCATTTCCATTGTGGAATTTGGAGAGGTTGCAATAAGCCTGGTGGTCGCTGGTGTTCTGCCTTGACTCTCTTACAAGTGTCACACTCGTCCACATACCGAGCAATTTCTCTTTTCATATTTCTCCACCAAAATGTACCCTTGACATCTCGGTACATTTTTGTGCTACCAGGGTGTATGGTGTACGGAGTGTTGTGTGCCTCCTGGAGTATTATCTGCTTAATATCCAAGATATTTGGCACACATACTCGGGTTTTATACCAAAGTGATCCGTCTTCTGCTATTTGGAATTCTGATGGTTGACCATCTTGTATTCTGCGCTTTTCCTCACAAATAAACTCATCTTTGGTTTGTTTTTCCTTGATTTCGTCCAACAAATTGGGTCTGATAGCTAATGTGGCTAGGATTTTCTCAACCGGTTTATGTATGAATTCAATTACCATCATCTCCAGCTCATGTATCAGATGCTTATCATAGGTTGGCATCTTGACATGATTGCATGAGGTTTTTCGGCTAAGGGCATCTGCCACCACATTAGCTTTTCCTGGGTGGTAGTTGACACTAAGGTCATAATCCTTAATGAGTTCCAACCATCGTCTTTGTCTCATATTCAATTCCTTTTGCGTGAAGATATACTTGAGGCTTTTATGGTCCGTGTATAGTTCACAACGGTTTCCATAAAGGTAGTGCCTCCACATCTTCAACGCAAATACAACGGCAGCTAACTCAAGGTCATGGGTGGGGTAGTTTTGTTCATGGGGCTTTAACTGGCGAGAGGCATAGGCTATGGCTCTCCCATCTTGCATTAACACACATCCCAAACCAACTCTAGAGGCATCGCAATATACTATGAATGCTTTGCCTGGTTCGGGTAGAGCCAATACCGAAGCGGTTGTGAGCCGTTTCTTTAACTCCTGAAAACTTTGCTCACACTTGTCATTCCAGTCAAATGGAACTCCCTTCCTTAGTAATTTGGTCATAGGGGCTGCTTTCTGGGAGAAGCCTTCTATGAACCTTCGATAATATCCAGCTAAACCAAGGAAGCTACGAATCTCTGTTACGTTGGTTGGGGATTTCCATGCCAACACTGCATCCATTTTAGCAGGATCTACGGCTATCCCTTTCCCTGATATAATGTGTCCTAAGAAGGACACTTCTTCTAGCCAAAATTCACACTTTTTGAATTTGGCATAGAGTAGTTTTTCCCTCAAGGTCTGTAGTACTATCCGGAGGTGTTCAGCATGTTCCTCAATACTTCGAGAGTATATGAGGATATCATCAATGAACACTACCACAAACTTGTCTAAATAGGGCATGAGGACTAGGTTCATCAGGTTCATGAAAACTGCTGGTGCATTTGTGAGCCCGAAGGGAACAACCATGAATTCATGGTGACCATATCGGGTTATGAAAGCAGTCTTAGGTATATCTTCTTCCTTTACTTTTAGTTGGTGGTACCCTGACCTGAGATCTATTTTTGAGAATACAGTGGCTCCTTTCAATTGGTCAAATAGATCATCTATCCAGGGTAGTGGGTACTTATTCTTAATGGTCGCCTCATTCAAGACTCGATAATCCACACATAGCCTCATACTTCCATCCTTTTTCTTAACGAATAAGACTGGTGCTGCCCAAGGTGACACACTTGGTCGAATAAACCCCTTTTCTTCTAGTTCATCCAATTGTTTTCTTAATTCCTTTAGTTCTTCCGCGAACATACGGTATGCTCGGGTGTCGTACCTGGGATGATATCAATAGTGAACTCTATCTCCCTGTCTGGTGGCATCCCGGGCAATTCTTCCGGAAATACGTCCAAAAATTCTTGTACCACGGGTACATCCTTAGCCTCCTTTTTGTCCAAAGTGGCTACTGAGGCTGGGTTTGATTTCGCTCGGGTTCTTCTACTATTAAAGGTTATCCGTTTATTTTCTGGGCTTCTCAAGGATATGGATTTTTCTGCACAATCCATTCTTGCTCCATGACTCGCTAACCAGTCCATTCCAAGAATAACATCTAACCCTCTTAGGCTAATGACAAATAGGCTAGCATTAAAGGTTATGCCCTCAATGCAAATGGGACGGTTGTGGCAGACATGCTCAACAATTATTGGGCCTCCGGGTGAATCTACTTTTATGGGTTTGGCTAGGGGGGTCCGGTCCAGATTATGCGTCTCAACAAAGCGTTGCGATATGAAAGAATGTGTTGCTCCTGGGTCAAACAATACTAGTCCTACTCCAGGAGGGATTAGTAGGTTACCCGTCACTATGTCTGAAGCCGACTCCACTTGTGCCACATCCATATGTGCCAGGCGGAATGGTCCACGTGTGAGACTGCCACGACCACGCCCGCGGTTGGCAGTAGACGCATTCCCGTGTACTTGGGCTGAATTAGCCTGCCGCTTATTTTGAGGTGGGACAGCTCCATTTGTACCAGATTGTGGTTGACTCTTGCTTGGGCACTGGTTTTTGTAGTGTCCCTTTTGCCCACAACCAAAACAAACAACACTCGCCTTTGGGCAATCTCGAGCCAAGTGTGGTCCACTGCACACGTGACATTTGATAGGGGCTCTTGGAGGCATAAAAGGTGGTCTAGGAGATTGACGGAAAGGAGGACGGACGGGCCCGACCATTGGCACGCGGACTAGGCCAACAGGACGATTTCCACTTTTCACGGCAAACCTTGGGTCCATCCTAGCTTTCTTCCTGCGCTCTTCCTCTACGGCGATTTGCCGGTTCTCGATTGTAATGACTCGGTCTACTAGCTCCCGGAACTCAGTTATTTTTATAGGAGCTATAATAAGTTGTATGGATGGGTTCAATCCTTCTATGAACCGGTACACCTTCTTGGTCTCAGTGTTTGTGTCCTCTGGTGCATAGCGGGATAGTGAGTTAAACTCATCTAGGTACTCTGCGATGGTCTTAGACCCTTGCTTGAGGTTCAGGAATTCCTTCCTCTTTATTTCCATCGCACTTTGCGGAACATAGTTATCTCGAAATCTCCTCTTAAATTCGTCCCAAGTAACTATGTGGTTTTCGGGTATGATAATTTGGACATTTCTCCACCATGTGGCAGCGGGACCAATTAACTGATGGGATGCATACCGAACTTTTTCTTGGTCCGTGCATCCCACAGTGTTAAGTTTCAGCTCTATGTCCATCAACCAATCATCTGCAGCTAATGGATCTGTGGCGGTTGAAAAGGTTGGTGGTCTAGTCTTTTGGAAGTCTCCAATCGTGACACCTTGTTCTGGGTTTTTAGTCAGTTGGCCTCTCATCATACCGAACATCTGCTCCATGAATTTATTCTGGTGTTCTAGAGAGTCTCGACGAGACTGCTCCATCCATTGATACATTAGAGAAAGTTGATTGGATCCTAGGGCATGATGGGGTAATGGTGGAGGTGGAGGTAACGTCGACGGCAAATCTGCCATGTTCCTTAGCGACTCGGGTGCTAAATCTGATGGGTTCCCATTGTCTTCGAACGACTGACTACCAGATGCCATCGCTACCGATCTGGTGGGCAAGGCATAGGTTATAACGATAGCTACTACATGTGAAAATATTTTATTTATTTGATTAGAGGTGAGGTTTTAGCTCAAATAATACACTTCATGCTTCTTGTTTTGGAGCATCAATTTTAAACAGTGCACTTAACAGCGGCATACTACAAAATTTTGCGATTTTTTTTTCATGGCAGAGGCAAGAGATTAATCACAAGTCAAAAATAGAGCCACTTGCACATGCACATGCACACACAAGTTCTTCACGTACTGGATTAAAAGCATGCAATCATCAAGTGTCTGACATACATCAGTTGAACTCATGAAGTGCTAGGGAAAGGGTAGCAGTATCAGCACATAATATATATACTAGCCCAACACGTGATATACCAAGGCATGTACTTGAATGAAGAGATCACCAGAAAGAAATCTACCATACATCAGACGCCATTATGAGGCAGTGGCAACAATGTGGCAACAACATCACATACAGTATTCCATCATTCAGAGCAAGGAGCATAAAAAGAACCAGAATTTAAAATGAATATGGAGGCATGGCATATGCATCACACGAGATCATCTAGTAATAGAATATCAGTACATCCATAAGTCCACCATCCCACATGGATACATCACATAACATAGTAGCAACACCACACATGACTCTATGTCGTGCATCATCAGGCTACCACGGCTATCTACATGTGTACCTGGAACAAAAGTATACCTGCCGACCTATCTGTCCGTCGGAACTAGTCTGACTAACTACGGCTGTGCAAACTCTGGAAGGGTAGCTACGGCTACAAGACCTTTCCAGATATGTACAAGATCCAAAAGGACAGCCTCCATGCATCTGCCTAAACATCTAATAAGTGGCGGAACTAACTCTGGGAGGAGTAGCTATCTAGCACGATGCTACAACCTTGCCAGAATACTAACTACTACCACTACTGGTAGCAAGTCAATCCTCCCTGACAAGAGGACTAGGTGAAACGGTGAGGAGCAAGTCGGGGTCGAGGGCAGAAGTCGGTGCAGGCAGAGACACACTCGGTGCGGCAGCATCAGACTTGGGTACGCTGATGGTGCTAAGCGGGTACTCAGAAGGAGTGTGCTCAGAGGGTGTGACATCGGAAGCGACACGAAGGTACTCCGGGGGCTGAGAAGACACCTGGCGGGAGTCGAGTGCTAGAAGCTCTGAGTAAGTGACGCCAATCACTGAAAAGTCGGGGGTGCCATCGGGAGAAGGTGGAGCAGGGTCAGTAGCTGGAGAACCTGGTGGAGTGTGGGGAGTGTGCTCTGGAGGTGGTGGAACTACAACGGAACTCAGAGTAGGAGCAACCTGAGAGGAAGGCTCGTCGGCGACAAGAGACTCCTGGTCAATCGGGTACCCTACCCGGCCTGGAGAGGCAGAAGGTGAGCTGTCGATCTGAAGAGGGTTGAGGGCCATACCCGGATGGGTGTAGTCCCTCAACACAGTGGACATCTCGCTGTTCGCCCGCTCAAGCTCGGAACAGCGCCTCTGAAGAGTGTCAACCTGATCTAATAGGTCCTGAACAAGCTGAGGTGCAGGTGGACGCTCGTACGGTGTGGAGGGACGCGATACTGCACGAGAGGAGGAACCCCTGATAACTCTAGGAGCTGGGTGGTCTGCACGAGTGGGTGGGACTGTCGGGTAAAGAGGTGGACGAGCGGCAGTCGAAGCTGGTGGTGGTAAAAATGTGGGAGGTATAACAGGAGGACGTGGTGAAAGTGGAGGGTAAGTGGAAGTGGACGCAAAAGGCGAAGGAGCGACAATGGGCATAGGTGTAGACGAACTCCTTGCCTCCTCTAGCTGATGAGGCCACTCGCCTCTGCCCAGGTACTGAAGGAGAGGGTGGTAGGCGTGGAAAAGGTGTAAAGCGGCATCCCGTGCCGCACCCTGAAGTGCTGAAACAAAGTCGTAACGTGCAACACTGTACCTAGAAGGGACATCTAAGCTCTCAGGAATGTGCACTGTGACTAAGTACCCCGTGGAACACGGGTCGTGAAATACTGTGTAGTACGGTGCAATCAACACACCCAGAAGACCAAGAAGCTCAACCAAGAACAGAGCAAAACCACCATACTCAGCACCCGTACCAAACATCCTACCACTCGTCATCCTACATTAAGCAATTTAAGAATTTAGTTAGTTATAACACAGTGTAAAATTAATTTTACCAAGGACGGTAAATAAATAATTAAACACATTTTTCTTGCACAATTGTGTGGTCTAAATTATTTAATCTTCACTTGACTTGAGTCATTTTTTTAAGAAAACTTTTAGTTTATTTTAGGTAAGGAGGAAACCTATCTTTCCTAGGGCTCAGACGGTCTCCAACCAAGCACATGACTGTTTCCTTAACGGGGCTCTGATACCACCTCTTCTGTGACGCCCCGTTACGTCCGATAGAGTCAGGCGTAACGGAAGCCGTCACTTTAGAGTTGCGCCAGGATCAGTTAAGGAGAACAGTATCATGTACAAGACGGTACAGCTGCCATGAGTAGGCAAGCTTTTATTACATTGACACCTCAAGTGTCGACTAAACCTAAGCGACCATGACGATAGATCGTCATCTACTTCCAGTTACGAGCCTTCTAGACCAACCATGGAGGGCATCTACTCTTCATAGCCTTGATTGTCGACTTCCTCATAAACATACTCCACTTCAGAATAACCGAAGTCATTAAGATGACCAGACTCATCATAAGTACCATTCTCTATCGCCTCAGAGTTCTCATAACTCTCTTGTTCTGAAAAACAACATAAGTGCAGCTGAGTACGTATAAAATACGTACTCCGCAAGTCACCGGGAAAAGTGGATGCATGAGTTCTTTAAAGAGGAAAACTTTATCGGCCACGGCTACAACCAGCGAGCCATTAGCTCAAAAATACTTTGTAGGTAAAAATATTTTCCCTTAACCCTTTTTGTTGGAAACCAAATTTTATTTATAAAATCTACTGGCGACAGAGCGACGTGGGATCTTACATCCTGTGTTAGAGGAAAACCCACACGACGCACTTCCAAACCCGGAAGCTGGGAGTGATATCACATTTACTTTGATCAGAGGTGTACTGCTTTGCCCATAGCATCACTTGGTCCAAGTCGTCCATGCGCTACCCGTGCGCACGACTAGACCAAGGAACCAGAACCTTTGACCAGCCCGTACACTACCTCTGCTTTTCCACCTTGCCTTACTAAAGGCCCGCGGGTCGAGACCCCTGACCGGCGGTCCCGCCCTAGGGTGACTGTACCTACCCGGCTACAGCCACCTTCTCACCCATGCAGAGGCAGCTACTTGGCATGGGTAGTTGGTTCAGCCCGTCCCATTCCAGGTCTATGGTCAGTACGGTTTGCGCCGCTTTTAAAGTAAGCGCCAGTTGGTTGTGTCCTAATGTGATACCCTATGTAGAGGAGCCCGCCATCCAAGCCGACCCTCCCTGGGTTGCTTTCACCAAGATGAGCTCCCCTACCCACCAAATATTTATTTATATTGTAACCCTACCCGGGTCACAACTACTTAATACAGATGCTTCACCTGATCTGGTCCAATTGCCAAATCAGTGGATCCACCTGATCCAAATTTCATTTTATTTATGAAAAATATTTATTTTAAATTCTTATGCAAAATTTTGGAAATGACCCATAGCCCGGAAAACATTTATCAAGACATGGTCAAGGAGATGACGACTTGCCGGATAGTGCTTCGATCAACTCGGAACCACCAGATGTGGCTCCTACGGGTCCGAGATCGACTCCTGGTAATTATTTCAGGAACATGTTTATATTATTATTTATCTTCCTAACTAAAAATCTAACATCCAGCAACACGGCCATGTTGAGCAAGCCACATGTAATTAACTAAGTGGTGATACGTCCTAGTGTTCCATTGAGAGATAAAATGCATTAAGCCATCCAAAACAGAGTAGCATGCACGTATGTCATCCAGTCCAGAGAATGGTAAAAGAAATGATAAGTAAAAAGAACAGTAGCCTAGTACTGTACTACTAGTACTACGCGGGTTGAGCCCCAGCCCAAGTCTAAAAAGACTACTCATCTTCTCTGCTGTCCCACGAACAGAACCAGCCCGCTCACCTCTCTCTCTTCCCCAAGAACAGAGCACGACCGCCGTCTCCTCGATCTGCCCCGTCCGGGCATCTCCGGCGACACGGCGGACACCTATAGATTCCCCTCGTCTCCCTCTACCATTTCCCCCTATTTATTTGATCCGCCGCCGCCAAAAACGTCGCCACCACTCAATCCTAGCGCCGCCTGATCCAGGTCCGGTGGGCTTGCCACCGGCTGCAGCGGCAACAACGTCTCCATGCCAACATCCTCCGCCAGCGCAGCCACACGCACGAGGCGTGCAGCCATGGGCGTCGGGCGTGTGCGGCTTCACCGGCGCTGCTCGGTCGCCATGGCTCTGCTGCTAACAGTGTAGACTAGCCACATCCTACTGCTACTGCTGGTAAGTACTAATCCTAATTCCTTCTCCATGAAGTGCTCCAAATTTCACAACAAGTGCCTGCTATATGTGAACGTGGGTGTGCATATATTGTTCATTTTATCTCAGGCCCTACTATTCCCCTCTCAGACATATTGCCTTCTTTCTCTTTGTTTATCTCCAGGCCATGAAATTAATCAAGATTTAATTTATAGTGTGGTCATGGTATTGCTACTGATTAGATCTAAATGTTGTTCCTAACTAGTGCTACTCATCCTTAAACACCATATAGAAGTAAACAGTGGCAGTGAAACTTCAAAAATAATAATTACTTGTGAGTAGATTATAAACATCAATCTCCCAGTTTGCTACAGATTGGCAGGGATTAATAAATAGGACAAGGTAGTATACACAGGAAGGTTGATCTTTTTGGATACATACATACATGTCTTAGCAAGTTACTAGTACCTAGGATTTGATTCTTGGCATGTTAGATCTAGTACATACCACGGATGTCATTCACATAAACTTTTACAAGCTTTTGCAATTGATCTAATTAGTTTTGACTAACTTGGGTGTTTACGCAAACATTTTGTTCGTTTTACTGCAAGGTAAATAAATCAAGACGAATAGATGCTTATGGACTGATTCAAACCGAGGTGGAGATAGATAAGAAATCAAGCAAGAAGGGCTAACACAACAAGGTACTTGATTAGTACCTGGTGGCGCATGCAACCCAAAGATCTTCACCGCAGTGAAGGACAGCAGTGTGGTAGAAGGTGAAAAGGCAAGTGGTGGGGTACTCCAACGTATGTGTGTGTGAGGTAGAATGGTCCAGTGAAAGGGATGGCTCTTATTTATAGTGGGGTGAATAGCTATGTCGGTTTGAAAACACATTACATCTGGCATGCATGCGTGGTTAGTCTTGCATGCATACCTCCACTTGTGTCTCTTATGGGTTGTACTATGGACAGGTGTAATTTGTTTGGCTGGCCCTTAGTTGGCATTTACTTTATGTGAAAGAAATGAGACAAGGGTCTATAAAATATATGGAGGTTTGGAGAAGAATTTGTTTTGCACGACTAAATGCTATTTGTTGTAATAATAAATGTAGTTGTCTCTATTATTTTAACTAATGTTTTGGCAACGCCGTTGAAATTATCGTTATCTAATTTATTTATTATATATATATATATATATATATATTTACGGTTTTTACAACACCTTCGGAGATATTTGTAGAGCATCTTTACAATCACTCAGTTACGTTGTGACGTTTGACAGCACACAAGGCGTTCCTCCGGTATCCGGGAGTTGCATAATCTCATAGTCGAAGGAATATGCATTTGACATGAAGAAAGCAATAGCAGTAAAACTGAACAATCATTATGCTAAGCTAATGGATGGGTCTTGTCCATCACATCATTCTCCTAATGATGTGATCTTGTTATCAAATGACAACTCATGTCCATGGTTAGAAAACCTTAACCATTTTTTATCAACAAGAACCTTTATCATGAATAAGGAAATATAAACTAACAGCTTTATTATTGCCTCTAGGGCATATTTCCTTCACAAAGTGCACGAGGAACGCCTCGGGGTGGTGAAGGGGCATGCAGAGCTGCGCCTCGATGGCCTTCCCCACTGCCACGGGATTGGTGGCATGGACCCGGTCTGTGGCGGAGAGGGAGACCGCGTGCTAGCGCAGAATGTGAACTTCATGCTTGAGTGCATGGGACGTCACCACCATCTTGTTGCTGACCCGAGGGCGCCGCACCGGATCGCGGTGGAGGAAGCACTGCATGGCTGGGGGCGGAGGCGGCAGCGGGGACGGGAAGCGCAGGCGTTGATGGACCGGGGCCCTGGGCAGCGCCGGACGGAGACGGTAAGGCGCTGCCCATCCTGGATAATACGTAGTACATGAGTTTTACAGCAGGCTAGGAACTGCAGCACATTATTATTGTCGCGGTTGAGTTCTCAGGTCCGTCTAAATACAAGAACACACTTATAAATTGCAAACACTAGAACAGTGTCTCGTTCAAGAACACACGAATAAATTGCAAACACTAGAACAGTGTCTCGTTTTGGCCAGAACAGCACGGCTAGGGATTCATGCCTCTTATGGTACGTTCATCACCTGGATGGACTGCAGCATGTCGGAGAGGGCGATCACCAGGTCACCGGGCTTGATCATGCCTCTCGCCTTGAGCAGGGAGAAAGTACGGTTCAGGTTACTCTCCATGTCGTCGGAGAAAGTGAGGCGGAAGGGGATGAGGCCCCATTGGAGGTTCAGTCGTCTCCTCATGGATGTCGAGTTCGTGAAGGCGAAGATTGGGCAGTCAGGGCGGCACCGTGAAAGCAGGGAGGCCATATGGCCACCCTTCGTGTAGACGAAAACGGCATCCACTTCCAACTTGTTAGCTGCAAGTCAAATTGGTTAGATATTATAGACCAAGTGAAAGGGCCAATTGAGCAATATTTCCAGGACATAAAGTGACAGCAATATTTACCCATTTTAGCAGCAGAAATGCAGATCTCTTCTGATATTTTGTCAGCGAAAGAAGACGAAACGTCCTCAAGTTCTAGTGGCTCATGGTGCTTCTCCTCCCTCCACCATCTTTCAATCCTTAAGCTAACACTACTGAGGACACTGAGTGCCTTGTCCGGATATCTACCCATTGCTGACTCGCCAGAAAGCATCAGAGCATCCGCACGTTGGTGGACTGCTTCAGAAACATCAGCAACTTCAGCCCTGGTGGGTATAGGGTACTCGATCATTGATTCGAGAAGCTGGGAAGCAACAACGACTGGCTTGTTTAGCTGCCTGCACAGTTTAACTATCTTTTGTTGTATTGAAGGGACCTGCTCCAAGGGAATTTGTGCCCCTAAGTCCCCTCTGGCTACCATGGCACCATCTGATGCACGGATGATCTCCTCCAAGTTTGTCAAAGAGTCAATGCTCTCGATCTTTGCAATGACCGCTATATCACTGATCATAGACAACGAAATAATAATGATCAGGATGGAACAATTTGAGTCAAACAAAACTAATGTTTCAGAAACACAGCATGTGGCTCATTTCTATTCATAATGCATATATAATCTATGTTGGCCTTTTCAGAAAATAAGGCGTATAGATCAACTTCAGAAAGACTACAAAATACCAACAGAGTGACGGCTATTTTCTTTTGCCATTCAGCTTCATGCAATTCTTTACCATGCCCATTCATTTAGCCACAAACAAAATACACACGGAGTGAGCAGAAGTTGTGACTTAAGGGGTTCAAATATAAACAAAGATTCATGCAGCCCCAACAGTATGGTACATAAGAAACCTAGCTAATCTTCAAAAAAAAATCTGACTCTCTAGCTAATCTTCACATTTGAAAGCTCAAATATTCCTGTAGGCATGGTTCGCTTAATTGTCCTCCGGAATTAATAATGAAAAAGTGGACAAAGCTAGCCATACACAGCTGGTTCCCGAATTTGGTGAAAGGGGCCGAGCTGCAGTGAGTTATAGCTGACTGCACCATTCAGATGATCCATTTGGATGTACCGTAAGTCCGCAACTGCGACATAACATTATTTGTAATTCCTTCTCCGTTTTTGTGAAAAGGTGATCAAAGGTCGCTGATTTGCCCTATTATCTCTAGTAACTACCAAGAATCAGTGCGTTCATTGGTTCATTCTGGTTGTTTAGGCTATAAAAGGTATGTTTTGTGTATTAATATACTAACAGAGGTCAAATAAAATAGTTTTCTTTCATTTGACAATAACGTAGGCTAGTTGGTTTGGTTGCTGGGCCAGACTTTAGGCTACGGCCTGTTTGTTGGGCGACCTGGGTTCGTTTCCTCCCCGGCACAATCCTTTTTCTGCTTCATGCAAAGGCGTTCTCCCATGATTCGGTTAAACCGCTCAGTTCTACTCCTGGTTTACCCCAAAAACCAGCCGGTTCGCCTGTTTCGCTCCGGTCCGATGGTGGGGCAGTCCACACAGTGCTTAAGAAACCGTGAGTGCCACCGGTTCCAGTTTTTTCTGGTTCAACCGCCGGTACGGTCCGATTTTTAAAACTATACCTGGGGGTATAAGAGTTGCTAAAGCTCTAGAAATAGTAGTCATGCATATTGTATTGTCAAGTATGCAGACCGTTGAGAAAATAAAATTCAACTCAAACTAAATAAATAAATGTCTGTGTTACCATGGATTGAAAAACATGAAGATCCTTATGTGCTAAATCTCTTGAAACAAAAGACAGTGAATTATTTATATAGGAATGAGGTGCCTGTATATTGCAGCCGAATACAGGTTTGCTACATCTACAGCATATCGCATGCAACTGCCGGTGTGGACAGTGGCATATAGGAATGGGCATGCTTCGTTCAGTGGCATCACTTGCAGACACACTCATCTTTGCAAGCGACACTCACAAGCAACCTTTAGCATTACCCAAGGAGGCTCTTACTGGAGAAAAGATGTGATCAACCTTACTCATTAGGTTTTGAGCCTGCTTCTGGTTCCATCAAGCCCTGTGTCCGCCACTACAACATGTCTGATCTATTAACCGGCCTTCAGATACTGGAGTCTAGGCATAGCTGCTTCCGTTACCCTCTTCACAACACGGGGGCAGATCAAAGAGCCGATTGGAGAGTGGAGAATATCATTGAGATGCATGTTACAAATCAAGTTATCCAGAAGCAGGGTGAGGATGTAGTGTGGATCGGCGATTAGAGAAGCACACAATGACAGAGCCATTGCTGCTGAGATTGGAGCAGAAGCACCAGGGTAGAAGGGGGCCTCTGACAGTAAGAACAGAAGATGATGATGCGGGGAGGAAAACTGGATCTCACACTCATTTAAGTTACGGCGATATAATAAACACTGTTTTATTTTTTGCAAAATTGATAAACACGATTACACTTGAGGATTACAAGCTAAGAGATTAAGAGATGTGCGCACATGGGTATAGAGTCATGGCGAGATAATAGGGCAGTCGAGGAACCAACTTTAGCTTACTCCCTCCATTTCATATTTTAAGAAGTATTCGCAACCAGTGTGAACTGAAGATTAAGGTGAGCCAAAAGCAAGAGAGTATTGGGTAGAAAAACTTATGTAGCCTTGCACCGAGGTTATTGCATTAGTGAATTATTTTCCAATATGCAGCGATGAATGGATGTATTTCAGCTTTCCTAGGAGACTTGGATGGCTGGCAACTCTCCGTCACTCTAGCGGTGGATGGAGGAAGAAAAGTAACATAGGGGTAGTGTAGGAAGATGAGACTTGATTGCAGCTTTGTTACCAGCATACGCCTTATAAAGTAAGAAAAGAAACTATACGCCCTAAAATATGAAATGGAGAGAGTTAAGGATGGCAATCTTGTCCGGTAACCTGCGCACATGTTCCGAGTTTTCTCCCCACAGGCATCCTCGTGGGTGCAAAGTAACGCCCAATAAGTGGGCAAGAGCATAGGTAACCTCTGCCGGGTCCACCCGTTTACAAAACTAAACCCTGTCTAATTCAATGGAATCAATTGTTGTATGTGGACCTCCTTTTTGACTGAGGTAGCATCGACATCTAAACTTGGTAGCTCCATGTGCTACTGACCGATGGGCGTCAGGCACATGAGCATACCCATGGGTGTCGGGCAATAGCCGGTGACGGGTATGTGCAAGGTTGTGTGCCTGTCATGAGTGGTCCTCATGGGCGCAAAAATGTGTGGCAGGGATGGCATGGGTGACCCTTAAACAGACCAATCACGCCCGATTGCCATCCAAGAGGAAATACAAAAATCGATATGCAAACAGTAGTGGAGGAGAACTAGAAAGGGTTAGCGCTGTTATTTTTTCTCAAACACGCAAGACAACTGTGTAACATTTCATTACGAAGAAATACGTACAACTGAGGGAGAAAACTCACTCAATCCAGCATGCCTGACTCACCCTCAGAACACAACCCTTGAAAGCAAAAAAAAAGTTGCCTTGCCTCACACAAAAAGGGTTAGTGCTGTTATGACTGAGTCTCTTTTCTTTTGTGCGGGGTGGGGGGAGGGGGGGTCTGTTAGTGATATTGTACATGGGATGTTGGGAGCTGTGGGACCAAAAAACATAATACTTGTCTGCGCGACTGACATGTGCACCTTGTACTGCTCAGGCATTAGTTTGCATGTGCGTATGTTAGCTGAGCTCAGATCTCCATGACAATATTATTTCATCCAATGGATGTGTAAAGTGATGCCACAGCTCCATGGACAGAAGGATGGAAAAGAACGCATCAGATGGCATTAAACAATTCTTTTCAACTAGTCAAGAACTTGAGAGAAATATTACTTGCCACGGCTCCTTGCTGCTATGTAGCTCTTTAGATGGTTAATAACCTCAGCTGACTTAACAAATGAAACTGCAATAAAATCTACACCTTCGGCAATTCCAAAGTCTATGTCAAGCCAGTCCTGCAAAAGGCATCACAAGAAAAAGGGGATTATTATCGATAACTGCCAAATCCCTTTTTCAGCAAAAAACAAACCACCCAGGTAGCAATCTAAGAAACAGATGACAGACTATTCCAGGAAATTCTTCAGTGTTACAATGCACTGATATTTATGGAGTAAATAGGGCATTTCCAATTGAAAAGATTTCATGATTCAGACAACAAAAGGAAATGCTGACAATCCAAGGTTTCACACAGAATACTACAGATTCATAGCAACAGCTTATCATGATAGTAAAGTTACCTTAGATGTAATTGTCGGAAGCATGGCATTCTTCGCGCGGACAACACTGCCATCCCGCCAAAATGTAAGATTGGCACGTGGCAACAACAAACCAGGATCTGTGCAACGGCACTTCACATCCGGTCCTAGTTTCTCAACAACCTCAAACCGAGCCATTCCACCATCCACAAGAAGATCATCACCAACTCTCACATCTGGGTAGGAATCAGAAATATAATTAAGCGGCGACAAAAACTATAGAGGGTAATGAAGAGGTATACTAACCTTCAGCGAAGCCTTCGTAGTTCACATGAACAGTTAGTTCTGGGAGAGGTGCCTCAAAAGATCTAACACTGAATGTCCAGATTTCTCCATCCTGTGAAATCCACCAAAATAGAGTGTGCCCAAACTTATAATGGTACTGAGGCAATTCTCTAAAAAGGATAGCAAATAAAATTCCTAGTAATGACCACAGAAACACTTGCACCCAAGGCTCAAATTAGAAATTGCACAGTAAACGATATAGCTGAACATATCAGGGATTCTCATTAAATATGAGGATAAATGAGTTGGGTTGGGTAGTTGGCTACTCTTCAATCTTCACATCCAGCTCTTGTTATATGATATTTTCACAAAGAGGATGTCAGAATCTCATTTTTCAGAGTAGTGTCTCAATTACGTATAGCTATTGATTAAACTTTAGTCTGAAATTTTTACAGATTATATTCATAACATGTAGTATGAAATAGACCGGATCATGCCACCACCATCAAAATTTCAACTGTTATATATGAAAAACTAGTAGATAATGTTGAAATATTAGGGTGGGCCTAGGGCCCATCTAACAATTTCTGAAAATCTCTAAGGGCCCATGTGGGTTTATTGGCACTAGGTGTAGTGGGAAGTTTAGTCCCACCCCAAAAGTTGGAGAGGGGTTGGACCTCCTTATAAGGGTGGTTTCTCTTCTACATGCTATTGGAGCTTGAGAAGAGAAGAGGCCCTCACGCACTCCTCCTCCGCCGCCCGCCTCGCCACGCCACGCCACGTCGCACCGCGGGTTGCGGGAATGGGTCGAGCCGAGCTCACACCTATGTTCCTATTTTTGCCAGTCGGTAACGGAGAGTTTCTGACAGCTGGGCCACGATTTGAGACGTCGGATCGTGGGCTGTCACGGACTCGAACGTGGGTCGAGCCCACGTTTCTCCACGCGTCTGCGCCTATATAAGTGTGAGGTGTCTCCTAACCCTAGCCGCCACAAACAGATCACATCTGCTCCACGCGCACGCCCACCGTCGTTCCATTGCTGCTACTGCCGCCGGTGACTCCATCCCGTCCGCCGCGTACACGATCGACGGGAGAGCAGGTCTCCGAAACCCCTCCTCTCCGGATCCTGTACGGGAGAGGGGCGAATAGGTTTTTGGGAAGCGACTACACGACTGCTCGCCTCCGGTCTTCTTCTACGTCCGCGTCATCTTCATCATCACCATGTCTCAGTCCGACGCCGACCGTCTCACCACCGAGAAGCTCGAGGCCGACAAGAAGGCCGCTGAGGACGCTGCTGCCGCCACCGCCACCGCGGCTTCTGCCTGGCCTACTGGAGGGTATGACACGTTTATCCCACTCCTGTTTATTTTCGTATTAGCAGTACTAGCAGTATGTGTAGATGTGTCTACTGTTTGCGTAGTACGTGCTTGTTTAGATCAGAATCAGTATGTCGTTAATTCAGTCAATGCCATGCTAGTGATTTATCAATGGATTAAATTAGTCAAAAAATTACCTATTTACTCAGCAATCCAAAAACCTATTATGTGTAAGAATTTTTCGGCAAGTGGCTTTGCCGCTGCACTGAAACCGGATAAGTTTACCGGTTCGTACTTTAAGGTTGGCAGACTAAGACCACTTTATGGCTCACGGCTATGAACGTGTTCTAGGTCGCCGGTGTCTCCACGGGAACGATTGCTCCTGAATAGGAGAAGGCGTTCAGGGAGGCCACCGTCGTACTTCTCGGAGCAGTTCTTAGCGTGATCGGAGATAAATTGGCTGACGCATATTTACATGTGCATGTTGCCAAGGACTTGTGGGAGGCACTCGAATCTAAATTCGGGGCCACCGACGCTGGGAGCGAAATGTATATTATAGAGCAGTTCCACGATTACAAGATGGTTGAAAACCGTCCTGTACTGGAGCAGGCTCATGAGATAATATGCATCTTTAAGGAGCTTGAGCTTCTTAAGTGCGATTTACCGGGCAAGTTTGTCGCGGGCTGCATAATCGCTAAGCTCACTAATTTCTGGAGGAACTTTGCCACCACTCTGAAACAACAGAGGTGTGAATTCTCAGTGGAGGATGTCATTGGCCATCTGAGTGTTGAGCAGAATTCGAGAGCAAAGGATTCGCATGGAAAAGGGGCCGAAGGGACTTCTATCGCCAACATGGTGAACCAAAGGAACTTCAACTCCCACAAGCCCAAGGGAAAGAACGGTGTCCAACACAATACCGACTTTAAGAAGAAGGGTAAGAAGACCTTCAAGAAGAACAATAAGGATGAGGGCTGCTTTACTTGTGGTTCGATTGAACATTGGGCCAACAAGTGCCCAAACAAGTTTAAGAAGTCAGGACAAGACTCCAAGTCTGTCAACATGATTATGGGCAACAATGAGAATGGTGCATCTGGGTACGGTATTTTATTTACTATTTTTCAGTGTTTCAACCCACCGATTGGTGGGTGGACACAGGTGCAGGTGTTCATGTGTGTGCTGACATTTCATTGTTCACTTCTTACCAGGTCACAGGCCACGGGTCCGTATTGATGGGGAATGGCGCGAGTGCTTCTGTTCATGGTGTTGGCACGGTCGATCTGAAGTTTACTTCGAGAAGGATCATGCAGCTCAAGAACGTGCAGCATGTCCCCGCCATCAAGAAGAACCTCGTTAGTGGCTCCCTTCTATGTAGGGAAGGGTTTAAGTTGATCTTCGAGTCTAATAAATTAGTTGTTACTAAATATGGACTATTTATATTGGAAAAGGTTATGAAAGCGGAGGGATGTTCCGCCTTTCCCTTGCAGATTTTTGTAATAAAGTCGCGAACCATATTCATTCGAGTGTTAATGAATCTGAGGTTTGGCATTCACGTCTTTGTCATATTAGTTTCGGTGTTATGACGCGGCTAGCTAAGTTGGATTTAATCCTGAGTTTCACTTTAGCCAAAGGTTCTAAGTGCCTTTCATGTGTGCAAGCTAAGCAACCTCGCAAGCCTCACAAGGCTGCGGAGGAGAGACACTTGGCACCATTAGAACTCATACATTCTGATCTTTGTGAGATGAATGGTGTGTTGACTAAAGGTGGAAAGAAATACTTCATGACATTGATAGATGATTCCACTGGATATTGCTATGTGTATCTGTTAAATACTAAAGATGAGGCTCTACACTACTTTAAAATCTATAAGGCAGAAATTGAGAATCAACTTGAAAAGAAAATTAAACGAGTCCGATCAGATCGTGGTGGAGAGTACTTCTCGAGTGAGTTTGATTCTTTTTGTGCGGAACACGGCATTATTCATGAGAGGACGCCTCCCTATTCACCCCAGCCAAACGGGGTTGCCGAGCGAAAAAACCGTACTTTAACTGATTTGGTTAACGCCATGTTAGATACATCGGGTTTATCAAAGGCATGGTGGGAGGAGGCTATATTGACGGCATGTCATGTCCTGAATAAAGTTCCGACAAAAGATAATGAGATCACTCTCTATGAGAAATGGGCGAAGAGAAGGACAACACTCTCGTACTTCCGTACTTGGGGCTGGTTGGCGAAAGTCAATGTGCCTATCCCCAAAAAGCGCAAGCTTGGACCAAAGACTGTGGACTGCGTTAATTTGGGCTACGCTAAGAATAGCGTTGGCTAGATTTCTAGTAGTGAAATCTGAGGTACCTGACCAGAAGGTCGGTACAATTATGGAGTCTAAGGATGCTAAATTCTTCGAGGATATTTTTCCTATGAGAGAGATACAGAGCACTTCTAGACAGGAATCTGAGGAGACTCCTAAGCCTGCCATTCCTATGGAATATATGAACAAACACATGATGAAAATCCTGAGGAGGATGACGAGGAAACCCTTGGTAGGGGCAAGAGACAAAGGGTTGCAAAGACCTTTGGTGATGATTTGTTCGTGTACCTCGTGGATGATACTCCCACTTCTAATTCAGAAGTGTATGCCTCTCCAGAAGCTAACAACTGGAAGGATGCGGTCCGTAGCGAGATGGATTCCATTATGGCTGACGGGACATGGGAGATCACTGAGCGTCCCTATGGTTGCAAACTATTGGGATGTAAGTGGGTGTTCAAAAAGATGCTTAGGCCCGATGGTACGATTGAAAAGTACAAGGCTAGGCTTGTGGCCAAGGGCTATGACCAGAAAGAAGAGGAAGATTTCTTCGATACTTATTCATCTGTGGCTAGACTGACAACCATTCGAGTACTACTCTCATTGGCGGCCTCACATGGTCTTCTCGTCCACCAGATGGATGTTAAGACGACTTTTTTGAATGGAGAGCTAAACAAGGAAATCTACATGCAACAGCCAGATGGCTTTGTGATAGATGGTCAGGAAAGAAAGGTGTGTAGGTTGCTGAAATCTTTATATGGCCTGAAACAAGCACCTAAGCAATGGCATGATAAGTTTAATACAATTATGACATCTGTTGGCTTCGTTGTTAATGAAGCTGACAAATGTGTATACTATCGCCATGGTGGGGGCGAAGGAGTTATACTGTGCTTGTATGTTGATGACATACTGATATTCGGAACCAACCTCAAAGTCATTGAGGAGGTCAAGTCGTTTCTATCTCAGAACTTTGAGATGAAAGACTTGGTGTGGCTGATGTTATCTTGAACATCAAGCTACTGAGAGATGATGACGGTGGGATTACACTTCTGCAATCCCATTATGTTGAGAAGGTGTTGAGTCGTTCTGGATATTCGGACTGCACACCATATGATCCTAGTGTGTTGATTCGAAAGTTCGAAGGCACGGCTAAAGATCAATTGAGATACTCTCAAATCATTGGTTCACTCATGTACCTAGCGAGCGCAACTGAGCCAATTTGTTTCCAAACCGGGTGATGTACACCGGCATGCTGTTGAAAGAGTTATGCGCTATCTGAAAGGTACTATGAACTATGGACTTCACTATACCGGATACTTGTCGGTACTTGAAGGGTATAGTGATGCGAATTGGATCTCTGATGTTGATGAGAAGAAGGCCACAACTGGGTATATGTTTACTCTTGGAGGTGGCGCTGTTTCCTGGAAGTCTTGCAAGCAAACGATCTTAACGAGATCCACAATGGAAGCAAAATTAACAACATTAGAGACATCTGGTGTCAAAGCAGGATGGCTTTGAGATCTTTTGATGGACTTGCCATTGGTTGATAAACCGGTTCCGGCTATCCTTATGAACTGTGACAATCAGACTGTCATCACCAAGGTGAAGAGTTCAAAGGACAACATGAAGTCCAACAAACACATAAGAATGAGATTAAAAGCTGACAGAAAATTAAGAAACTCCGGAGTGATAGCGTTGGAGTATGTCTACACGGCTAAGAATCTGGCAGATCCCTTTACTAAAGGTCTATCACGTGTTGTGATAGATAATGCATCGAGGGAGATGGGTATGAGACCCACATGAGTTGCCATGGTTGTAACCCAACCTATGTGATCGGAGATCCCGTGAAGTAGGACCTAGGAAAACAAGCCAGTGGTGAACTGAGGAGAGTAATTATACTAACCCACTCCGTTGGAGATGCAATACTCTCAATACTGTATGGTAGGATGATTATTGTCTTAATGTGTTCCAAAGCTTATGTAAGCAAGATGCTATCCTACAGAGCGATCTTTGAAGGAACACACCTATATGAGACCGACTGCTGGTCACAGTCTATGAGATTAGGGTGATCTCTAGCAAGTCATGAATAGGCCAGGAGTGTGACTTATATGCTCCACCCGAGGGGTCGGCCTTCGGCAGCCTAGTACTAGTAAGACATGTGGTGAAGCTTCTTTACGCCAAACTGACAATTCAAGGCTTAGTCCATTGTTCAGTTGTGATAGAGTGTAGCTACTTGCTCGTGAAGTTCAACCTTAACAGGTCTTCACTGAAACACTGGTATATCGAAACAACAATTGAAACAAAGGACACAGTGGGCCCTCGAGATCTGGTGGGGGATTGTTGAAATATTAGGGTGGGCCTAGGGCCCATCTAACAATTTCTGAAAATCTCTAAGGGCCCATGTGGGTTCATTGGCACTAGGTGTAGTGGGAAGTTTAGTCCCACCCCGGAAGTTGGAGAGGAGTTGAACCTCCTTATAAGGGTTTCTCTTCTACATGTTATTGGAGCTTGAGAAGAGAAGAGGCCCTCGCGCACTCCTCCTCCGCCGCCCGCCCCGCCTCGCCACGCCACTCCTCGTCATGACACGCAGCGGGTTGCGGGAATGAGCCGAGCCAAGCTCACACCTATGTGCTTATTTTTGCCAGTCAGTAACGGAGAGTTCCTAACAGCTGGGCCACGATTTGAGACGTTGGATCGTGGGTTGTCACAGACTCGGACGTGGGTCGAGCCCACGTCTCTCCACGCGTATGCGCCTATATAAGTGTGAGGTGTCTTCTAACCCTAGCCGCCACGAACAGATCACATCTGCTCCACGCACACGCCCACTGTCGTTCCATTGTTGTTGCTGCCGCCGGTGACTCCATCTCGTCCGCCGCGTACACGGTCAATGGGAGAGCAGGTCTCCGAAACCCCGCCTATCCGGATCCTGTACGGGGGAGGGGCGAATAGGTTTTTGGGAAGCGACTACGCGACTGCTCGCCTCCGATCCACTACTTCGTCTACGTCTGCGTCGTCTTCATCATCACCATGTCTCAGTCCGACGCCAATCGTCTCGCCGCCGAGAAGCTCGAGGCCGCCGAGGACGCTGCTGCCGCCACCGCCGCGGCGGCTTTTGCCTGGCCTACTGGAGGGTATAACACGTTTATCCCGCTCCTGTTTATTTTCATATTATCAGTACTAGCAGTATGTGTAGATGTGTCTACTGTTTGCATAGTACGTGCTTGTTTAGATCAGAATCAGTATGTCGTTAATTCAGTCAATGTCATGCTAGTGATTTATCTATGGATTAAATTAGTCGAAAACTTGCCTATTTACTCAGCAGATAACCCACGCGTTGTCGCGGGATGGTAAGCTGAAAACATGGATAATTAGATTGATGGCGTGAATAATTGTGAGAATTAATTTTGATGTGATGGCAAATGATTTGGCAGCCATGCATGATTTGTTGATGTGAAAGGGTTGCACGCATGGGAAAAATAGTTTGGGATGGCAGATTAAAGACGTGGAGGACATGCATGGTTTGTTGTGTGGAGGCTCTGCATGCTTAGAATAGATAGTGGGTTGCAACTATTTAAGAATAGAAGATAAGATTAAATTTGAAAAGTAAGTAACCCAGCTTTCATAAAAGGCTGCATTAGCTTGAACATGCACATCTTTAATTTTTGTTATGATTACACTAGTCTTTTCTTGATCGTAGAACTTGGCGACTGCGTGCAAAATGCCTTTCTCCTTTGAGTTACTCCATTTTATTGAATTTTTCTTACCATTGTATTTCCATTGACAAAGGTGATCCGCAAAGTTCAAACTCCACTAATCACGAAGATTTTGCTAAGCCTGCCTATAGAGAGGGGAAAAGATTCGAGAAATTTGTGGGTTTTACAAGTTTTTTCTGGTTTTCGCCTGGTTTTCCCTAATGAACTGGGCAATTCTATTCTTACAATCAATTGCCTTAACCTTTCAAGGATTCTCTGAAAATATATATACATGTTTCCAAAACACGGTCTCAAGCACTATTAACTTCCAAGTATTTAAAGAAGCAATAACACCACCTTAGAAGAAAAGAAAACTCAAGCCCAAATCCTATTGATAAGTTAACCAAAGACAACATGCCCAACCATGTCACATATCAGTCATGTTGGGGTCATTGGGAGTTCAACCCAAATGGCCAAAAAGTGACTACAGATTAGATTAAAAAATCATACTAAATTCCTAACAACTAAATCTGGTACAACCAATCCACTGAAGTCACTCAAATCAGAATACCTTTTTTGTTTCGAGAGCTGCTAAAAGCAAGACCTGAAGGATGCTTCATAGGATTATTCAAGTGTTGGACCCTAGACCATGACAATTACCTTCAGAAGCTCATTACTCATCACTTCTTAACTTCTTAGCTATCTAGAATCTAGAATTTTTTTCATGTAACTACCCAGTACCAAACATATGACAAAGATACGCAAAAACAAATATCTGAAACAACATAATTGCTATAATATCCCTTGTTTCAGCTATTTTACTGGCCCCTGCATTCAAGAAATTAAATTAGAAATGCTACCCAGCATTTTAAAAATGGGATACCTCTACTATTAAAGGGAAGTTGGTGTTTGTGGGACATTAATTTTTGTTTCGTCCTCCCTCGTTCGGTTGGGCCTTGCCCACGCTCCAAAAGCAAAACAAAGCCACCGAAAAGACAGCGTCTACTTGGGACTTCGCCTGTATATTTCAGCGAAAAACATGGTGGCTGCGTACACTTGGGCTTTGAAAAAAACAGCTTGCAGCGAACAGGAATTTTATGCCCACGCGAGCGGCTTGGCCATACGGAGATGGGATTCAAACACGTGACTTGCGGTTTAGTTCTATCTGTTGTAACCAACTCAGCCAAATAAGCCGGTGGAAGCATACAAGTTATCCTTTCTTTTCAATCAACGGGCGCAAAGCTTCCCCCTAGATTTTCCTCGGTTGTCTCTCGCACATGAAACAGGAACACAAGAGTCTAGCTCACGTACGCCAGTACAGCTGGGCTATCCTAATCCTTCTGTTCGAATTAACCACAAGTCATAGTCCAGGTCAGACCCGAAACAATCACCTTATAGATATTACCTAGCTACCTTTTGCTGCTTTATATCTATACATGTAACTCTACGTGTAATCAATCAGATCAAAGAAAGACAAGCTTCTGAGGCAACCAAATCGATGTACCGTGTCACGTGCGCTGCGTGTGTGTTAAGCCAGCCTTCAATACTTCAAGTAGGAATCGATCAAGGTAGCTCATACATGTGCACAGCTGTACCCGCGTACCTCAGCCGAGTCCCTAATGTGTTCGATAAGAACTCCTCGAATTTTTCTATTATGTTAGTTGGAGGATCGAGAATTTTGGCGCAACGGTTTCAATCTCACCGGACAAGAACGACACTTCACTACCCAATTCCTCAACCAAACCAACCCTGGTTCATGATAGCTGGTGTTTGCTCCGTAGCGAAGCACATGTTGTCTGATGTGCATGAGAATTCTAAGGAACAAGTCAGACATGGTTGGTATTGCACCACTATATATATGCCTCTTAGCCCGATTCTCAGGCTTTATGCGTTGTGTTCTTTTATTAGTTGGAGGGTCAAGAATATCTTTCTCCCGTTGCAACGCACTAGCATATTTGCTAGTTACATACCAAACTGGCGTCTTGAGCTCAAACCTAAATCTACCCTCTCACTGCGTTCAAGACAATCTTATGAATTCCATGGACTAACAGATAAAGCATGCATAAGAATACAGGCATGACAGCACTATAGCATCATCCTCGTCCAGGCGCGCATTTCATCGAGCACAATACATGAAAAGGGAAGAGCAGCTGCCGAGCCAAAAACCAGCGCCAACCTCACCTCCGCCTTGGCCGCTGGCGCGCCGCCGAGGTCCCCCATGTGGATCTCGCTCCCCTCGGTGTCCATCATGACGGCAACGGCATACCCCTTCTCCTCGTTGAGCCTCCGCACGGAGCTGATGACCTTCTGGTGCCACTCGCGGTCCCCATGGCACATGTTGAGACGCGCGACGTTCATCCCCCCCACGGCCAGCTCCTCCAGCTCCGAGGGGCCGCAGGTGGCGGGGCCCACGGTGCAGACGAGCTTGGTGCGGCGCGTACTCCGGGACCCGTTCTCCCGCAGCTCGGCCTCCGTGGCCACGTCAATGTCGACGGGCGCTGCCGCAGCGGGCTCGGCCACCAGGAGGCCGTTTGGGTTGGGGAAGGCGGCGAGGTCAGGATGGGCTGAGCTACAGGACGCGACCAGGCGCTGAGGCCGGTGGGAGGGCAGCAGGCGGGGGTGGGCGGCGCCGGCC
>NC_041383.1:330867033-331068513 GCF_002162155.2 Triticum dicoccoides | reverse complement strand
CACTGCGAGGATGGGCTTTGGGGAGATGCCGCCGTTTCGCCTGACAGTGACGTGCTGGGAAGATGGTGTCTTTGGGTGTGTATATCATCTTGTCCTTCCGACTGCTTATATAGGCACAAATATGAATGCCACGTAGTCAAAAAACTAACGTAACAAATCAACTAAAGAGAAGATAACGTTATGGTGATCTAAAAAGAAATCGTGTTAATCACGTGGACCTAAGCAAAATGTTCACCAACAAATTGTTCGCACACGAACACGTCACGTGTACCCTCGACGTCGGGGGTGATGCACCGCAGCTCACGTCGAAGGAGTCTCACCGGAAGCGCGATTTGCAAGTCAACCGGCGAGAGCTTTTGAGGACCCGAAACCATACACTCCCGGGAGGGAGTCGGGGAGTGCGGCGGCTATGGGCTGCCCGAGGTCGGTCAAGCCGCCCCTAGAGCCTCGGTATTCGCAGCTCTCCAACACGAAGAACGACGAAGAACGAGGGAGCAAAAACGAGGGAGGAACAAAACATAGATGAAAAAATTGTAGATGCGTTTGCGATTGTGTGTTGTTGTTCAATCGGCCGTCACCTCTTGTCTATATAAGAGGTGGATGGACTTTCGTACAAGAAAAGGACTTGCCTAGCCGTCAAATCATCAAAACCTAATAAAACACAGACTATTCACGACCCCGGGCCCGGATGTCCGGCTCAAGGCACGGATGATCCGGCCTAGCCCAGTTTTTTGACAGCAGCTCACTGTTTTGACTCTAGATCCACATACAATCTCGGATTTGGACGTATTTTATATCAAAATCAACCGTCTCAACAATACGCACAACTTTCATGTTGAACACTTTTTTATCTGAGGCCATCTTGAGGGTGTTTCGGGCCATTTTCTAAAGTCTATAGCAGAAAAACATGTCCGGACGTTCGGACGACTGCCCGGATTGTCCGGCCTTTACCCGGATCATCCGGGACTTGACCCAGATCATCCGGCTTCAGCATCAACCTTCTGGTGTCTTGGTGCTCCAATTACCCGGATGATCCGGACCCCGGCCCAGATGATCCGGCCAAACATTGTTGCGGCGCACGGTTTTGCCTCTAACTTTTGCATACGACCTCGGATGGGGACGATCTTTGTATCAAAATCCTCCGTTTCAACGAGACAAAGAACTTTGCAGTTGTAAATTTTTCCATTCGAGACCATCATTAGATTTCATGCCATTCTTTAATCTGGTGTCAATACGAGCATCTCTAAGATTGGCATAACTTTTGCATCCGAACTTCATTTTGGACCATCTCTATATTTATTTTGATCGGCTTGAAGAGAGTCATCCAGTGGTGACATGAACTCATAATTTTAACATCATCTCATTATAGCCTCAAGTCACTCTTTGCGATCATGTCATTTTCGAGCGTCAACACATGCCCCCCCGTTTTTCGGCAAAGCTTGGATGCCGGAAAATAATTTATCCATAGTTTGTTCTAAGGACGATGTCAACACCCCATCAGCCATTTATATGTTCTTAGGGCGATAGTTATATATCGGCCACACCTTTTCTTAGGGCGATAGTTATATATCGGTCGTTGCCTGTCTAGGCTTCTTGCCACACACTTGAGTGGTACTTCTTTAAATATTTGCTATTGAGAGCTCGAGGTAACAATGTGTCTTGTATAGATTCCACAAAATATGAGTTTCCGGTAACTATTCTTGTAATCCTAAAAGGACCTTCCCAACTTGGAGACCACTTCCCAAATTTTCTATCTTTTGAACCAATTGGTAGAATCACCTTCCACACGAGATCGCCAACTTGAAAATTCTTCAAATTGACATTTTTATTGTAAGCTCTTGCTACCCTCAATTTATCTCTTTCTGTGGCCTTCAAAGCAGCCAAACGTTTATCGGCAACTTCATCAATATTGTCCATCATCATGTTATAAAAGTCCACCGTCGATAAATCATTTTGTTTGGCTATTCTCAAATGATTCAAATTCACTTCCACTGGTAAAACGGCCTCTTGACCATATACGAGCTCATATGGAGTTACATTTGTAGCACCATGCCTTGAGATTCTGTGTGCCCATAGAGCTTCAGACAATAGCTCATGCCATCTCCTTGGATTATCCTCGATCTTCTTCTTGATGAGCTTGATTAATATCTTATTACTAGACTCAGCTTGTCCATTGGCTTGAGCATAATATGGAGAGGAATTGAGCAACTTTATCTTATATGATTCGGCAAATTCTCTAACTTGGTGTGATATAAAGGACGAACCTTGGTCCGTAGTTAATGTTTGAGGAATATCGAATCTATGGATAATATGCTCAGTTATGAATTGAATTACCTCTGTATGCGTCATTTTTTTGAGTGGTATTGCTTCAGACCATTTAGTGAAATAATTAGTCGCCACCAACACGAACCAATGCCCCTTTGAAGAACAAGGATGAATCTCTCCAATAAAGTCTAATCCCCAACCTCTAAAAGGCCATGACTTCATAATAGGATGTAACATGGCAGCGGGAGCCAACTGAATATCACCAAACTTTTGACAAGTTCACATCCTTTATAATACCGGAAGCAATCATTAACCATCGTCAGCCAATAAAACCCAGCACGTCGTAATAGCCATTTCATCTTGGGAGCCGCCTGATGAGCGCCACGAATACCTTCATGGACCTCTCCCATAGCAACTCTCGCTTGGTCCTCGTCCAAGCACTTTAAAAGAACATCATCAACCGTTCGGTGATAGAGACCATCATCTCTCATTGTGTATTTGAAAGCCACACGCCGAACAGTCCTGTCCACCCTTTTACTAGGATCACACAAATAATCAATAATGGGTTTCCTCCAGTCTTGATTTTCTCCTGCATTAAATATTTTATTAGTGGCCGAAACGGTGGGCTTCAGTTCGGCCTCCCCTATGTTGGAAAGAGTAGACATCGGCCTTTGAGAAATATGAAACATGCCATGATCCACATGATAGCCGGATGCTTGTTGTGCCAACTCATTTGCTCTCCAATTGTCATGTCTAGATATATGAGCAATGCTAAAATAATCCAAAGTAGATATTATATCTAGACATTTATCAAGATAAACACTAAGTGATTCGTCAAAACATTGAAAAACTTTGGATATTTGTTGCACTACTAATAACGAATCACCAAAAGCCTCAATATGTGTAGCACCTATGGCAAGCAACATCTCTAAGCCGAATAACAATGCTTCATATTCGGCTTGATTATTTGTGCAAAAATATTCTAAGCGGCATGAGGCCTCGAAAACAGGACCATGAGGAGATATATAAATAATACCAACACCTTGGCCATTGCTACAAACTGAACCATCAAAATATAATCTCCATGGTACTAACGAGACAAGTTTATATCACTATCATGCTTGTCATCAATCCGATGCTCAACAATAAAATTAGCAACGATTTTGCCTTTCATGGATTTCAGAGATTCATAAGCCAAATCATATTCAATTAAAGTATAAGCCCACTTGCCAATTCTACCACTAAGAATTGGCCTATGCAACATGTACTTGATGACATCGGTTTGACAAGCTATAATGCAAGTACTAGGCACTAGATAATGTCTCAATTTTGTACAAGCATAATACAAGCATAAACATGATTTCTCAATAAATGTATACCTTGTCTCGGCGTCCAATAAGAGTCGGCTCAAATAAGTAATAACATGCTCCTTTCCTTCGGTCTCTTGAGTTAAAATAGCACCAATAACACCTTCTTCTGCTGCAATATAAAGCCTAAAGGGCTCTTTATGTTTGGGAGCTTTCAAAACTGGAGGAGTGCATAAATAATTTTTGATCATGTCAAATGCTTCTTGTTGTTTTCCCCCCCAAGTAAAATTAGTTTCATTCTTTAACCGAAGGATGGGAGTGAATGCATCAACCTTCCCTCACAAGTTGGCTATGAATCTTCTCAAATAATTGACTTTGCCAAGGAATTTTTTGCATATCTCTCTTGCATGTTGGAGCCTCTACCTTTTGTATAGCTTCTATATTTTTGGGATCAATTTCTATGCCATCTTGATGAATAATGAAACCCAAAAACTTTCCAGCCGATACACTAAAAGCACACTTTAAAGGATTCGTCTTTAGTCCATATTTTTTCATTCTCTCAAAAGCTAAGCGCAAATCGGCTAGATGAGATTCAAAAGCAGCCGATTTGACAACATTATCATCAATATAAACCTCAAGTATAACACCAAGTAAATCATGAAAAATTAAATTCATAGCCCTTTGATACGTGGCACCGGCATTTTTTAATCCAAAGGTCATCACTGTCCACTCAAATAAAACCAAGGAAACCGGGACATCGAAAAGCCATTTTGGACATGTCCTCTTCGGCCATAAAAATCTGGTTATACCCCGCATTACCATCAAGAAAGCTAATGACCTTATGTCCAGAAGCATCATTAATAAGCATATTGGCTATTGGCATAGGATACTCATCTTTAGGTGTAGCTCTATTCAAATCTCTGAAATCAATGCACACCCTCAACTTGCTGGAACCTTTCTTCTCTACTGGTACAATGTTAGAAATCCACTCGGCATACCTACAAGGTCTAATAAATTAGCTTTAAGCAAACGACCGATCTCTTCCTGGACCCGGTCATATGTTTTTAGATTAAACTTTCTGGCCGATTGCTTGTACGGTCTAAAACCGGCCTTTATAGGTAACCGATGCTCCACTAGCTCTCGGCTTAAATCTGGCATCTCATGATATTCTCATGCAAAGCAACAAACAAATTCTTTCAACAGCTCGATCAGATTAGCTTTATGATTGGCTCTTAAATTTTTGTTTAAAAATGTCGGCCTAGGAATTTAACCATCTCCTATATCTATCTCTTCTAATGGATCGGCCGATGTAAAACCTTGTCCTAATTTATCCATATCATCTAACTCTTCTATGGACTCATACATATCGTTCGCATTGGACCGATATTCTACAAGACGCTTTTGTAATCACTCTGAGTTAGGATCCATTTAAATACATCATACCTTGGAGCCGATTATCGCCAACCGGCTTTAAAGAAACGGGTACAAAACCACTTCTTGTGGCGCTAAGAAAATCAAATTCTGATCAGTCGCGCCCCGTCAAGCAAGTAGCATTAGGATGTTGCCAATCCACCGATGCATCAGCCAAAGCAACACAAGCTGAATTATCCGCATGAATGACCTCCACATCATCATCAACCCATTCAATCAAAAACTGGTGCATAGTAGACGGCACACATTGGTTTGCATGAACCCAATCGCGGCCTAATATCACATTGTAGTTACCTTGCACCTCGGCGACAAAGAATGCAGTAGCCAAAGTTTTGCTTCCCACCGTAAGCTCCACATACATTACACCTTTGGCTTCAGTTTTCTCTTTGCCTTCAAATCCATTAAGCACCATGTTGATCTTTATTAACTCTTCATCACGCAACCCCAATTTTTTGAAGACTGAATACGGCATAAGATTCACCACAGCACCACCATCGACAAGCATTCTAGCAACCGGCGATCCATTAATATGACCTTTAAGGAACAATGGCTTCAAGTGCGTCACCGGTTCTTTTGGCTTCTCGAATATAGCATTTTTAGGACCAAAATCTAGCTGAGCTACTTCCCCTTCTTCATCTATAGCACAAAATTCAGCGGGTAAGTAATACACCATATTAATATCCATACCTTCATGAACCGGTGTAGACTCATAATCTAGCATTTCATCTCCTTCCTCAAGCATGTCCACTGACTCTGAAATAGCTCCAAGGGAAGAGGAAGTAATAGGCAATGTGGACGATGTAATAGCAGTCGCATCATCCTCTGTTGGTGGTGTAGGTGTTGCTATGATCAATGCAGAAGCTGCTATGTTTTCCTTTTGCTTTGGCCTCCACACTTGTTTTGGGGGTACCATGGGATGGCTCTCATTGAATAAATTATCCCTTAGCTTTTCTGCTTCTTGTTCCTCCTTCTCATGACTCCTCATGCGCTGCAATCTCCTTTTTTGCGCCCTGGTCAGACCAAAAGGACACCACTTAGGCTGAGTATATTTTGGATCCCTCGACTTGGCCTTGCTTGTGTTAGCTTCATGATCATTAACCATGAGGCCTTGCTGGACCGTAACCACAACTTTAATAGAATCAGCTAGATTATCGACAATAATTGGCTCTTTGATTATTAATTCTTTAGTGTCTATCGTAATAGTTTCACCACTAGTACTCTTCTCCTTTTGCTTACTAGGCTCTGAAATTTCAGCACTTGGTGATTTGGCACGCCACACTTGCTTGCTGACCCTTTTTTTATTATCTTGCATTGGCCGATTGACACCATTGTTCAAACGGCCTCGCGTGGGATAAGAAAGCCTCTCATGAATGGGCCTCCTTGGTTCTGCCCAACCCGGATGAAAAGTATAAGGGGGCATTGGGGGCTGCCTCCATCCTCCATTGAAGTCTCCCATGTAGTATGGCGCATAGGGGGGTGGCACCATCCATGGTCCCGGTGCCCATGGCCCATATGGCCTTGCATGATGCTGAAATTCTTCCCGAGGAGGTGACCTTGAGCGCTTCAAATTTGATGACCGGTTAGAGCTAGAACCGGCTGCTTGATTGGCATACTTGGACAACAACATATCAAAAGTTGGCTTGATTTTCTTGCGCGGCACTTTAGCTTCATTCGTCTTCCACTTGTCAACCTCTGGACTCTTAGGCTTAACAAATTTGACATGAGTGTTCTCTTGCACTTGTGGTTGCCCCCCGAGTGTAGGATTCTTGACGGTGATCTTGATTATCTCCTTGCCATCGAGTTGCTTGTCAAGCACAACTTGTATCCCCAAGACCTTGTCGCTCTCCTTATTTTTCCTGGGCTTACCAATGACAATATTACTCTTATTAGCTGATTCGGCTATGCTGGGCCGAATTAACATCTTCTTCCCCTCCAAATCCATGGTGTTCATTAGGAAAGGTTGCTTATCAACTTGCATCTCAGAAAAATTCAATCGTCTGTCATTAATGGCCGATTGTATCTGCCGCCGAAAAACATCACAATCATTAGTAGCATGAGAAAAAGAATTGTGATACTTGCAATAAGTACGCCGTTTTAGCTCTTCAAACGGCAGTAAAGTATGAGATATTCTAATAATCTTCGCTTGCAATAAAGCATCAATATTCTATCACACTTAGCAATGTTGAAAGTAAACTTCATCTCTTCATCTCGATTCTTATGAATCGGCTTTAAATCATTGCAAGTAAATGGTTTGGCCTTAGATGGCCAAACACATTCAGCAGCATAAATATCACCCTCATCATCCGAGTGGTCACTACCATACTCAACCATATTCATTTTAGCACGATCAGTTTTATATCTATGCACCTCTTTAAGATCTTTGCTTCGGCTTTCTTGAGCCAAAGCCCTTTGCAAGACTTGGTTGATATTTAAGAACTCATGTCCTTCTAGCCTTTCTCTAATGTGAGTTCTCAAACCACTAAGCACAAGATCAACCAAATCTCTCTCGGTTATCACCAAGCTATAACACCGGTTTTTTGTATCTCTAAATCTCTTGACGTAACCGGAGACCGATTCATCATGCTTTTGTCTAACCGATGTAAGATGTGACAACTTAAGTTCATTATCGCCACTATAAAAATGATCATGAAATTTTTGTTCTAGTTGCAACCATAAACGAATAGAGCCATGTGGTAAAGCGGCAAACCATAAAAATGCGGTACCGGTTAGAGATAAAGGAAATAAACGCACTTTCAATTCATTTAGTGAGCCTGCTTCACCCAATTGTGCCAAGTATTGGCTCACATGCTCCCATGTGATTTTTGTGCCCTCTCCATTGAACTTAACAAAATATGGAATTTTATATCCCAGAGGGCATTGAATTGCATCAAAGTATTCTGGATATGGCTTTTGGTAAATACGGTTCCTTGGTAACTCAACTCCAAAATTTTCTCGGAGCATCTTAGCCATCTCCTCTCTAAGATTAGCTAGACCATCATCCACAGTGGACGATAAAGCTTGTGGTAGTGGCATAGGACGAGTAGGGTTAGTAGTTGCAGGTGTGAATTGTGGCATGTATGCCGAATTGTAATTCCGCAATGATCTAACAGTGTTTGCACTTGTAGGTAGGGTTTGGTTCAGCGTCACCACCGAACTTGGCACTACTCATGATAGGATTAATGGGTGCAACAACAATTTGATTTGTGGGGCTAGGACAAAAATTCATCGGCACGGGAGGCACCGATGAAATAGGCAAAGTTGGATTAGGGATCACTGCGGTAACAGGCACACCAACATTACCAATAGATGATTGAGGCATACTTTTTTGAGCATTACTATTTTCCAAGAAAATTTGGTATAAAAGATTATTGCTATCAGTAATGAGACTATCAATTTCAGCCCATACCTCGGGAGAGAAGGTATTACTCACAGAGGGTTTAACCTGTTCATCGTGAAGAGGAGGAAACTTGATTTCTCCAACCAAAGTGATATTGCCTTGACGATCTTTCTTGAACTTAGCAAGGAATTCCTGCATCTCCTTCTCTTCACGCGCCTTATTGTACTCCTCATAAGCTTGGCGATGTTCGTCCGATAACTCCTCAAAATTGGGCTTGATTATGTTATCGGCGTTGATTTCTGAGGGCTTGGGAATCTTGTCGTTGCCAGACATGATGGATGATGATTGATCTTCAGTCCCTAGCGAAGTCACCAAAAAGTGTGTTCACACATGAACACGTCACATGTACCCTTGACACCGTGGGTGGTGCACCGTAGCTCACATTGAAGGATTCTCACCGGAAGCGCGATTCTCAAGTCGACCGGCGAGAGCTTTTGAGGACCCGAAACCCTACACTCCCGGGAGGGACCCCGTCGGGGAGTGCGGCGGCTATGGGCTGCCCTAGGTCGGTCAAGCCGCCCCTAGAGCCTCGGTATTCTCAGCTCTCCAACACGAAGAACGACGAAGAACGAGGGAGCAAGAACGAGGGAGGAACAAAACGTAGATGAAAAAGTTGTAGATGCGTTTGCGATTATGTGTTGTTGTTCAATCGGCCGACACCTCTTATCTATATAAGAGGCGGATGGACTTCTCGTACAAGAAAAGGACTTTCCTAGCCGTTCAAATCATCAAAACCTAATAAAAACATGGACTATTCACGACCCCGGCCCGAATGTCCGGCTCAAGGCCCGGATGATCCGGCCTAGCCCAGTTTTCTAACAGCAGCTCACTGTTTTAGCTCTAGAATCCACATACGGCCTCGGATTTGGACGTTTTTTATATCAAAATCAACCACCTCGACGAGACACACAACTTTTATGTTGAATACTTTTTGATCTAAGGCCATCTTGAGGGTGTTTGGGGCCGTTTTCTAAAGTCTATAGCAGAAAAACTTGTCCGGACGTTCGGACGATTGCCCGGATTGTCCGGCCTTTATCCGGATCATCCGGGACTTGACCTAGATCATCCGGCTTGAGAACCAACCTTCTAGTGTCTTGGTGCTCCAATTACCCGGATGATCCGGACCCCGGTCCGGATGATCCGGCCAAACATTGCTGCAGCGCACGGTTTTGCCTGTAACTTTTGCATACGATCTCGGATGGGGACGATCTTTATATCAAAATCGTCCGTTTCGACGTGACGAAGAACTTTGCAGTTGTAACCTTTTCCACCCGAGACCGTATTAATTAGGTTTCATGCCATTCTTTAATCTGGTGTCAATACGAGCATCTCTAAGATTGGCATAACTTTTGCATCCGAGCTTCATTTTGGACCATCTCTATATTAATTTCGATCGGCTTGAAGAGAGCCATCTAGTGGTGACATGAACTCATAATTTTAACATCATCTCATTATAGCCTCAAGTAACTCTTTGCGATCATGCCATTTTCGAGCGTCAACACAAATGCACAAAAGAGTTTGGTTATTAAACAATTAAATATGGGAAGCTTAGCTTAAAATATTAAGCTTTTCTATCTCATAATTTTGAGATGAAAGAGCTGGATGTGGCTGGTGTTATCTTGAACATAAAGATTGATAGATGCGAAGGTGTCATGATGTTTCGATGAGATAGCTATCGTTTTCTGTGGAAGTCGGCTTTGACGATCCGACTACGAACGTGCGAGACGTTGCGCCTTAGCAATCGCTAAACCAACTTCCAAGTGGTTATTGATCACGCCGGAGAGCATGATCAACCTGACCACGAGGGTCTATTTCCTGCAAGCAAACAAAGAACAAGCAAGAAACTGATATTGTGAATATAATAGGAAAACTTTATTAATGAAGGTGGGGTTCTGTGACGTCTTTGTCCGGTCGTAGAATACAAACAGAGTATGTGAAGTTGCAGCCATGGCGAACTTTAATCTAAACAAAACCCAAAGTCTAAACGACGCCCTAAGGGTTGTATATATGGAGGAAGATGGGGGGGTTCGTGGCCCCTTGAAGGACGGTCTAAAACCAACCCTAACTCTGTTTTATCACACATACAGACTCTAAAAACAGGCTATACTTTAGTATTTCGAAATTACAAGGGCCTGGCCCAAAAATAAGATGACGCGGCACCTATTATAATCTATGGATGAAATTTATTAAAGGGCATCTTGTATAATGCATACAGGTCCTTGTATGTCATCAAGGAGGCTTCAAAATACTGAAATCTTCACTAGAAACGCCGTTCTGGTTCCCTTTGCGCGCGCCTTCATCTCCATGCTTGTTTCTGCTCCAGTGTTCATCCTTCTTGTCCATGCTAGTCCCTTCATTAGTAATCAACACAAATGTATCCAACTTAGGCAGCATCATATTCTCATGAACATTAGAATTGTTACCAAGAAACGAAAGTACTTGGTAATTCAATTGGCGTGCGCGAGCTCTAGTTATTGGTCCAGTCAGTATAGCAGCAGGGGTTGTGGGTGTAATAATGGTATTGATGTCCTCATCATCCTCCCCTTATGAAGTTGTCCTCGACGGAAGCTCATTTTCCTCACCAAAATAAGGCTTCAAATCTGCAATGTTAAAAGTGGGACTAACCCCAAAATCTGCAGGCAGCTCAAGTTTATATGCATTACCATTTATTTTCTCTAACACCTTAAAAGGACCATCAGCACCTGGCATTAGTTTCGATTTGTGCAAATCAGAAAACATATACTTACACAAATGTAACCAAACAAGATCTCCAGGTGCAAAGACAACACGTTTTCTATCTTTATCTCCAGCAAGTTTATATTTAGCATCGCTCAGTGTTTTCCTTAGTTAACTCATGCATTTTTAAGATCAATTCAACATTGTTGTTTAGCATCAAAATTAACCTTCTCCAAAAAGGGAAGAGGCAACAAATCAATGGGTGCATGAGGTAGAAAACCATACACAATCTCAAAAGGGCACATCTTAGTAGTAGAATGCAGCGAACAATTATAAGCAAATTCAGTATGAGGCAAGCATCCTTCCCACATTTTCTTGTTATTCTTCAAAATAGCCCTAAGCATAGTAGACAAAGTTCTATTGACTACTTCAGTTTGTCCATCAGTTTGGGGTTGACAAGTAGTACTAAAAAGCAGTTTAGTCCCCAACTTAGCCCATAAACATCTCCAAAAGTGGCTAAGAAATTTAGTATCATGATATGAAATAATAGTATTGGGCACACCATGTAAGCGAATAATTTCACAAAAGAACAAATCAACAACATTAGCAACGTCATCGCTTTTATGACATGGTATGAAGTGTGCCATTTTTGAAAATATATCCACGACAACAAATATGTTGTCCCTCCCCTTCTTTGTTCGAGGTAATCCTAAAACAAAATCCATAGATATATCCTCCCAAGGAACACTAGGTATAGGCAAAGGCATATATAAACCATGAGGATTGAGTCGTGACTTAGCTTTTTGACATGTAGTGCAGCGAGCAACAAAAGCTCAACATCCCGTCTCATCTTTGGCCAAATGAAATGCGTAGCAAGTATGTCCTCCGTCTTTTTGATGTGAAAGTGTCCCATTAACCCTCATCCATGCGCCTCCTGTAACAACAAAAGACGAACGGAGCTAGCTGGAATGCATAGCTTGTTAGCACGGAACACAAATCCATCATTAATGACAAACTTGTTCCATGTTCTTCCTTCTTTACAATTCTGCATTACATCTTTAAAATCAACATCATGCATATATTGATCTTTAATGGTCTCCACACCAAATATTTTAAAGTCAAGTTGTGAAAGCATAGTATAACAACGAGACAATGCATCAACAATAACATTTTCTTTACCCTTCTCGTGTTTGATGACATAAGGGAAAGTCTCAATGAATTCAACCCATTTAGCATGTCTATAGTTCAGTTTTTCTTGAATTTTAATATGTTTCAAAGATTCATGATCAAAATGAATAACAAATTCTTTGGGCCATAAATAATGTTGCCATGTTTCTAAAGTTTGAACAAGAGCATATAATTCTTTATCATAAGTAGAATATTTTTTTGACTAACTACTGCAGGGCACAACCCCACAGTCTTTTATTAAAATCAAGGCAAGTCCATACAAGTTAATTGCACAACACTAAAGCTATAAAAATAAAGAAAAAGAAAGGCTAAACTCACCTAAACCTACCTGTCTATTACAAATCTCAAGTGAGCCCCTCCAACAATTTTAAAAGGCAAGGTTTAATATGAGCCTTGACCCTATGAGATGGCAAAGTTAAATCATGTACAAATTTATAACGCCAAGCACTAAAAGTAGCTCTTTCCCCTCTGAAGGTTCTGCCATTCCCGATGATCCAAATATTCCAAGTTTCTATGAAGACCACCTCAAAGAAGAAGCTTTTGGCAAATCTCTTCCTTGCCAAAGTGATGCACCGATGAAAATTGGAGCCACCAAACCAATCAATCTGAAGATAGTTCCAAATTCTTGCACTGTAGTTGCAAGAAAAGAACAGATGTTGACGATCCTCATATGCGTGTTGGTGACACAATACACAAAGATTATCATCCCCAGCATCATGCCAATGCCTACGCACAAGCAGGTCCTTAGTGTTGAGTCTATCAAAGAATAACAACCAAGCAAAGACCTTGATTTTAAGCATGCATCTACTGCTCCATAACCATTTGCAAGGCTCAATGGTGGGTAGATGGGAGTGCATTATGTTATAGTAACTTATTGACGTGTAAGCTCTAGAAGATCCAACCCAAGACCAAACATCATTAGCACAGGAGTCTCGTTGTAAATTATCAACCCAGGAAATGAGTGAGTCCAGTTCAGTCGCAGTTTGTCGGGAGATCGATAGCTGGAAGAAGGATGCTCTATTTTGGCTATCAATAAAATCAGACACTGAAATCTTATCATCCAAAGCATAAGAAAACAACCTTGGTAGCCTTTGTCTCAAGGGCATAGAAGATCCATCCAGCTGCCAAGCATCAGACCAGAATAAAAACAGAATCCCCCTTGTTCACCACTATAGAGGCCACGGCTCTGTAGTTATCAGAGAGTTTGAAAATATCCTTCCACTAGAAGGAGCCACAGAGGAAAGTGGCCTGGGGAACTACACCATCATAGTAAGAATTCCACAACAAGGATACCCAAGGTATATCTTCCTTATTATAGAACTTATGTAAGTGTTTGATGAGTAGCCCTTGATTCTGAGATGCAAATTGATGACACCCAAACCACCTTTCTCCTTTTGTCTACAAACCAAATCCCAGGCAGCAAGGGATTGCCTTGGTGTATCAGAATTTCCTCGCCAGAGGCATTGTCTCATAATTCTTTCTAGTTTCTTGATAATGCCAGGTGGGATAGACAAGGTGCATAAGAAATAGACGGGCATGGAAGAAAGAACAGATCGCAACAGTTGGAGCCTGCAACCTTGGTTCAACATGGAAGAACTAGCTGACAGGCATCTCTCAACTGAATCCATTAGTGGCATCAAATCTTGGATAGTAGGTTTAGTGGTACCTAAGGGTAATCTGAGGTAGGTGAATGGCAGTGTACCAATGTGATACGCCTCCGTCGTATCTATAATTTTTTATTGTTCCATCCCAATATTATTCAACTTTCATATACTTTTGGCAACTTTTTATACTATTTTTGGGACTAATATATTGATCCAGTGCCCAGTGCCAGTTCCTGTTTGTTGCATGTTTTATGTTACGTCTCCGTGGTATCGATAATTTTTGATTGTTCCATGCCAATATTATTCAACTTTCATATACTTTTGGCAACTTTTTATACTATTTTTGGGACTAACATATTGACACCGTGCCCAGTGCCAGTTCCTGTTTGTTGCATGTTTAATGTTTCGCAGAAACTCAAACAGAGTCCAAATGGGATAAAAATGGATGGAGAATATTTTTGGAATATTTATGATTTTCTGGAAGAAAAATCAACGCAAGACGGTGCCCGAGGGGGCCATGAGGCAGGGGGCGCCCCCTAACCCTCGTGGGCACCCCGTAAGGTGGTTACTGCTCTTCTTTGGCCACAAGAAAGCTAATTTTCGGAGAAAAATCTTGGCGAAGGTTTCAATCCAATCGGAGTTACGGATCTCCGGATATATAAGAAAGGGTGAAAGGGTAGAATCAGGGAACGCAGAAACAGAGAGAGACAGAGAGACAAATCCAATCTTGGAGGGGATCTCGCCCCTCGCATGCCATGGAGACCATGGACCAGAGGGGAAACCTTTCTCCCATCTAGGGAGAAGGTCAAGGAAGAAGAAGAAGGAGGGGGGCTCTCTCCCCCTCGCTTCCGGTGGCGCCGGAACTCCGCCGGGGGCCATCATCATCACCGCGATCTACACCAACACCTCAATCATCTTCACCAATGTCTCCATCACCTTCCCCCATCTATATTCAGCGGTCCACTCTCCCGCAACCCGCTGTATCCTCTACTTAAACATGGTGCTTTATGCTTCATATTATTATCCAATGATGTGTTGCCATCCTATGATGTCTGAGTAGATTTTTGTTGTCCTATCGGTGATTGATGAATTGCTATGATTGGTTTAATTTGCTTGTGTTTATGTTGCTGTCCTATTGTGCCCTCCGTGTCGCGCAAGCGTGAGGGATTCCCGCTGTAGGGTGTTGTAATACGTTCATAATTCGCTTATAGTGGGTTGCTTGAGTGACAGAAGCATAAACCCAAGTAAGTGGGTTGTGGCGTATGGGATAAAGGGGACTTGATGCTTTAATGCTATGGTTGGGTGCTACCTTAATGATCTTTAGTAGTTGCGGATGCTTGCTAGAGTTCCAATCATAAGTGCATATGATCCAAGAAGAGAAAGTATGTTAGCTTATGCCTCTCTGTCAGGATCCCGACTCAAGCCACACAGATCTAGCATGTAACACCTCATATCACTTTGCGGCCTCACGCACGGTATTCCCACAGGTGTCGCCTTACCTTGCCCGGGACCGTTTGCGCCTTTTGGCACACATATATGATAGTGTCGCTAGCATCCATATGACAAGGAGCCCGGGCTGACATGGCTAGTCGTGAACCCAAAGTGGCACTAACTTACAGGGACATGCATACATGACCCAACAATGAACATGTCGGTCATCAGCGAGTGAATCCGGGCTGTAGCAACTGGCTAGCAGGACTCCGATAAACCGGGCTGTAGCAGGCTAACAGGACTCCGATAGACACCGCATGACATTTCCCCGAAGGGACAGACACATGAACGAAGAAGGACACATGCCGGCTAGCCTAAGTGTTCCGGAGCAGTAGCAAGCTACCAAGGCTCGGTGGAAGCACTAGGAGACATTTCCCGGTAAGAGAGGCTACCAAGGATAAACAACTAGATAGTCAGATCCCACACATACCAAGCATTTCAATAACATACACACAATATGCTCGATATGTGCAAATGCAACATGGCATCACAACATGACTCTACAACTCAAGTATTTATTCAATAGGCTCCGAGGAGCGAGATATTACAAACATGGGTCTCATGATCCAACATTCAGAGCATACAAGTCAAAGCACAAGCGGAAGCTTAACATGTCTGAGTACAGACATCTACAAATGGAAAAAGGCTGAGAAGCCTGACTATCTACTAGATCTTGCCGAGGCACAAGATCGTAGCTGAGGTAACAAGCTAAACGTCGAAGTCCACGCGGAACTACTATCGAGACTAAAGTCTCTCTGCAAAAACATAAAATAGGCAAACGTGAGTACAAATGTACCCAGCAAGACTTACATCGGAGCTAACTACATATGCATCATTATCAACAAAGGTATGGTGGGGTTTAACTACAGCAAGCCAGCTTTGACTCGGTAGCTATCTTGAACTACGACTGCAAGTAACTCTTTTGAGGTGGCACACACGAGTCCACATATTCACCATATCAATACACCACTATGGATCAGCTCCCGTCTCCCTACGAGAACGCCATCCATAGCACTCACACTTATCTTGTGTATTTTAGAGTATCCACTTTCACTTGTCTATGAACTGTATAGGCAACCCAGAGGTCCTTTACCGCAGACGCGGCTATTCGAATAGATGATGTTAACCCTATAGGGGTGTACTTCTTCACACACGCTCTCACCACTTACCGCCGTTTACACGACATGTATTCGGCAACCTTCAAGCAGAAGCCCAACGAGGGTGTCGGCCACGGCCTACCTAAACACTCAAGTCTCTAGTCCAGGTTTATCGCCTATTGAGGTTCCATCCGCATGGAGTCCAACCGAGGTTTCCACATACGGCCCCGAACGATGTGTACAGGGTTCCGCGACACCAAACGTGCGCCCGGCATACCCGGCCATGTGCCTACCGCATCACAGCCCACCCCTCGGGTCTGCGATGCGCACGGCCTTGATAACCCACAAGTATAGGGGATCGCGACAACTTTCGAGGGTAGAGTATTCAACCTAAATTTATTGATTCGACACAAGGGGAGCCAAAGAATATTCTTGAGTACTAGCAGTTGAGTTGTCAATTCAACCACACCTGGATAACTTAGTATCTGCAGGAAAGTGTTTAGTAGCAAAAGTGGTATGATAATAAAGGTAACGGTAGCAAAGGTAAAGATAAATGTTTTTGGGTTTTTGTAGTAGTTGAAACAGTAGCAACGGAAAAGTAAATAAGCAAAGAACAATGTATGAAAAGCTCGTAGGCAATGGATCAGTGATGGATAATTATGCCAGATGCGATTCCTCATGCAATAGCTATAACATAGGGTGATATAGAACTAGCTCCAGTTCATCAATGTAATGTAGGCATGTATTCCGTAAATAGTCATACATGCTTATGGAAAAGAACTTGCATGACATCTTTTGTCCTATCCTCCCGTTGAAGCGGGGTCCTAGCGGAAACTAAGGGATACTAAGGCCTCCTTTTAATAGAGAACCGGAACAAAGCATTAGCACATAGTGAATACATGAACTCCTCAAACTACGGTCATCACCGAGAAGTATCCCGATTATTGTCACTTCGGGGTTGTCGGATCATAACACATAATAGGTGACTATAGACTTGCAAGATAGGATCAAGAACACACATATATTCATGAAAACATAATAGGTTCAGATCTGAAATCATGGCACTCGGGCCCTAGTGACAAGCATTAAGCATAGCAAAGTCATAGCAACATCAATCTCTGAACATAGTGGATACTAGGGATCAAACCCTAACAAAACTAACTTGATTACATGGTAAATCTCATCCAACCCATCACCGTCCAGCAAGCCTACGATGGAATTACTCACACACGGCGGTGAGCATCATGAAATTGGTGATGGAGGATGGTTGATGATGACGACGGTGACGAATCCCCCTCTCTGGAGCCCCGAACGGACTCCAGATCAGCCCTCCCGAGAGAGATTAGGGCTTGGCGGCAGCTCCGTGTCGTAAAACGCGATGAAACTTTCTCTCCGATTTTTTTCTCCCCGAACGTGAATATATGGAGTTGGAGTTGACGTGGTGGAGGTCCAGGGGGCCCACAAGATAGGAGGCCGCGCCCTAGGGGGGGCGCCCTCCTGTCTCGTGGACAGGCTGTGGGCCCCCTGGCATTAATTCTTTCGCCAAAAATTCTTATTAATTCCAAAAAGTGCCTCCGTGGATTTCCAGGACATTCCGAGAACTTTTCTTTTCTACACATAAAACAACATCATGGTAGTTCTGCTGAAAACAGCGTCAGTCCGGGTTAGTTTCATTCAAATCATGCAAGTCAGAGTCCAAAACAAGGGCAAAAGTGTTTGGAAAAGTAGATACGTTGGAGACGTATCAACTCCCCCAAGCTTAAACCTTTGCTTGTCCTCAAGCAATTCAGTTGATAAACTGAAAGTGGTAAAGAAAAACTTTTACAAACTCTGTTTGCTCTTGTTGTTGTAACATGAAAAGGCAACATTCAAGTTTCAGCAAGTATTATGAACTAACCATACTCACAATAACACATAGGTCTCACAATTACTCATATCAATAGCATAATCAGCTAGCGAGCCATAATAATAAACTCAAATGACAACACTTTCTCAAAATAATCATAACATGATATAACAAAATGGTATCTCGCTAGCCCTTTCTGAGACCGCAAAACATAAATGCAGAGCACCTTTAAAGATCAAGGACTGACTAAACTTTGTAATTCATGGTAAAAGAGATCCAGTCAAGTCATACCCAATATAAACCAATAGTAATGAATGCAAATGACAGCGTGCTCTCCAGCGGGTGCTTTTAATAAGAAGGATGATGACTCAACATAAAAGTAAATTGATAGGCCCTTCGCAGAGGGAAGCAGGGATTTGTAGAGGTGCCAGAGCTCAATTTTAAAATAGAGATTGAATGACATTTTGAGCGGCATACTTTCGTTGTCAACTCAACAACTATGAGATGGCTGTATCTTCCATACTACATGCATTATAGGCAGTTCCCAAACAGAATGGTAAAGGTTTATACTCCCCCAACCACCAACAAGCATCAATCCATGGCTTGCTCGAAACAACGAGTGCCTCCAACATACAACAACCCTGGGGGAGTTTTGTTTAATTATTTTGGTTTGCTTTGATCTTTTTGGATCATGGGACTGGGCATCCCCATTACCGGCCCTTTCTCGTGAATGAGGAGTGGAGTCCACTCCTCTTGAGAATAACCTACCTAGCATGGAAGATATAGGCAGCCCTAGTTGAGACATGAGCTGCTCGAGCATACAAAACATAATTTCATGTGAAGGTTTAGAGTTTGGCACATACAAATTTACTTAGAACGGCAGGTAAATACCGCATGTAGGAAGGTATAGTGGACTCATATGGAACAACTTTGGGGTTTAAGGAGTTTGGATGCACAAGCAGTATTCCTGCTTAGTAAAGGTGAAGGCTAGCAAAAGACTGGGAAGCGACCAACTGAGAGAGCGACAACAGTCATAAACATGCATTAAAATTAACTCACACCGAGTACAAGCATGAGTAGGATATAATCCACCATGAACATAAACATCATGAAGGCTATGTTGATTTGATTCAACTACATGTGTGAACATGTGCCAAGTCGAGTCACTCAATTCATTCAAAGGAGGATACCGTCCCATCATACAACATCATAATCATTCTAATAGCATGTTGGCACGCAAGGTAAACCATTATAACTCATAGCTAATCAGGCATGGCACGAGCAACTTTAATCTCTAAATGTCATTGCAAATATGTTTACTTCATAATAGCTGACTCAGGAATGACGAACTCATCATATTTACAAAAACAAGAGAGGTCGAGTTCATACCAGCTTTTCTCATCCCAATAAGTCCATCATATATCGTCATTATTGCCTTTCACTTGCACGACCGAACGATGTGTATAATAATAAGAGTGCACGTGCATTGGACTAAGCTGGAATCTGCAAGCATTCAACTCAAGAGAGAAGACAAGTAATATAGGCTCTAAATTAAATAAACAATCATGCATATAAGAGCCACTAAGCATTTTCAATATGGTCTTCTCGACCCCCAAAAGAAAAGAAAGTAAAACTATTTACACGAGAAAGCTCCCAACAAGTAAAAGAAGAACGAGAAATCTTTTTGGGTTTTCATTTTAATTCCTACTACAAGCAAGGAAATTAAACTAACTTTTTTTTTGTTTTTTCTTAAAGTTTTTCAAACACACAAGAAGAAAACTAGAAAAAAAAGAAATTTAAGCTAGCATGGATAATACAATGAAAGAGTATGAGCACCGACGACTAGTGTGTGAACATGAATGTAAAGTCAGTGAGTAATACGTACTCCCCCAAGCTTAGGCTTTTGGCCTAAGTTGGTTTAATACCAATGAACGCCTGGCTGATATCCATAAGTGAAACTGGGGTAGTACTGAGATGCAGAGGCGACCGCCTCCTGAGCAGCATCGTGTTGGCGCGCTGCCTCCATTCCCCTCTCATATTCAGTTGCTTCTTCCCTGGTGACAACATATCTTCCTTTTGCCTGATAATCAAAAAGGTAGGGAGCAGGAAGAGTAACAGGGACGATGTTGCATCTGTCATAGATTAGTCGATAATGGAGGAATTGTTCATTCCTCTCAAGAAAATGATGATCAAACATAGCTTCTTTATCCAAATAAACAGGAGGTACAATCATACCCCTCTCTCGTGGAGCTATATTAAGAAAGTTAGCCACACGGGTTGCATTAATTCCTCCAAAGAAATCTCCCCTTCTACTATTATTCTACAACCTATGTGCAACTATTGCCCCCAAGTTATAACCTTTATAACCTGACACAGCACTCTTGAGGACACAAAGATCAGGAGCACACATGTGACATACTTCGTCCTTACCGTTAATGCATCTACCAATAAAGAGAGCAAAATAATGTATAGCAGGAAAATGAATGCTCCCTATGGTAGCTTGTGCTATGTCCCTAGATTCTCCCATGGTAATACTAGCAAGAAAATCTCTAAATTCAGATTTGCAAGGATCATTGATATTACCCCACTGCGGGAGTTTGCAAGCAGTTGTGAAATCCTCTAAATCCAGCTCGGCATTACGCACATATGCGTCAAATTCCTCCTTAAAGCCTGCTTCAATCATAAAATCATCGGGTGGCCACTCACAAGCCCGTACATTTGCATCCCTTGGCAAATTAACATCTTGTTCACGTATAGAAATCCTTGGCCCTTTCTTTGTCGAGGAACCGCCTTGGTACATTCTTCTAAGCATATTTGTTTTTTTGAAATTTTAGTGACTTCAAAATAAAAGTGAATAAAATTAAACAAGATTGATAGCAACTACTCCTACAAGTGCCTAGAGCCTATATCAAACATTGGAATTTCTTGGGACCTCAAAAATTTAGCATGCAAGTTTAAGAACATGGTCACCTATGCAGAAAAAATTTGCAATGAATAAAGCACTACAACAAAAACTAATTGGACCAATGGAGGAGTCACATACCAAGCAACAATCTCCCAAAGCAGTTTTGTGAATGGAGCTTTGAGCTAAGATATTGAAAATCGCAGCAAAACGAGCTAGAACTCGTGCTTGAGCTGGATGGGGATTTTTTTGGGTAGAAGATGAAGTGTGTGGGTGCTGGCATAAGTGGAGGGGAGCCACCAGGGGCCCACGAGATAGGGGGCGCGCCCTACAGGGGGGGGGCGCCCTCCTCTCTCGTGGCCTGGTGCTTGCCCCTCCTGAAGTGTTTTCAGTGCCTAAAATCCTCAAATATTCCAGAAAAAATCATACTAAATTTGCAGGGCATTTGGAGCACTTTTATTTTCAGACTATTTTTTTAATACACGGATAATTCAGAAAACAGACGGATAATACTATTTTTGCTTTTATTTATTCTAAATAACAGAAAGTAAAAGGAGGTTACAGAAGGTTGTGCCTTCTAGTTTCATCCATCTCGTGATCATCAAAATGAATCCACTAACAAGGTTGATCAAGTCTTGTTAACAAAATCATTCTGAATAACACGGAACCGGAGAAATTTCGAATAACACTAAGTTGCCTCAACGGGGATATGAAAATCCCCAACAATAAGAATATCATACTTTTTCTTGACAGTAGGGAGAGGAAATTCAAAACCTCCAAAAATGATAGTTGGAACTTTTTGAATAGAATTGATACTATGAACTTGAGATCGTTTCCTCGGAAAGTGTACCGTATGGTCATTACCATTAACATGAAAAGTGACATTGCCTTTGTTGCAATCAATAACAGCCCCTGCAGTATTAAGAAATGGTCTACCAAGGATAATAGACATACTATCGTCCTCGGGAATATCAAGAATAACAAAGTCCATTAAGATAGTGACATTTGCAACCACAACAGGCACATCCTCACAAATACCGACAGGTATAGCAGTTGATTTATCGGCCATTTGCAAAGATATTTCAGTAGGTGTCAACTTATTCAATTCAAGTCTACGATATAAAGAGAGAGGCATAACACTAACACTGGCTCCAAGATCACATAAAGCAGTTCTAACATAATTTCTTTTAATAGAGCATGGTATAGTTGGTACACCCGGATCTCCAAGTTTCTTTGGTATTCCACCCTTAAAAGTGTAATTAGCAAGCATGGTGGAAATTTCAGCTTCCGGTATCTTTCTTTTATTTGTGATGATATCCTTCATATACTTAGCATATGGATTTACTTTAAGCATATCAGTTAAGCACATACATAAAAAAATAGGTCTAATCATTTCAGCAAAGCGCTCAAAATCCTCATCATCCTTTGACTTGGATGGTTTAGGAGGAAAGGGCATGGGTTTCTGAACCCATGGTTCTCTTTCTTTACCGTGCTTCCTAGCAACAAAATCTCTCTTATCATGACGTTGATTCTTTGATTGTGGGTTATCAAGATCAACAGCAGGTTCAATCTCTACATCATTGTCTTTGCTAGGTTGAGCATCAAGATGAACATTATCATTAACAATATCACTAGGTTCATATTCATCACCTGATTGTGTTTCAACATCAGAAATAGAAATATCATTGGGATTCTCAGGTGTGTCTACAGTAGGTTCACTAGAAGCATGCAAAGTTCTATCGTTTTTCTTCTTCTTCTTTTTAGAAGAACTAGGTGCCTCTAAATTATTTCTCTGAGAATCTTGCTCGATTCTCTTAGGGTGGCCTTCATGATACAAAGGTTCCTGAGTCATTCTACCAGTTCTAGTAGCCACTCTAACAACAAAGTCATTTTTATTATTTAATTCATCAAGCAAATCATTTTGAGCTTTGAGTACTTGCTGAGCTTGAGTAGCAACCATAGAAGCATATTTGCTAACGCGGTGAAGTTCATCTTTAACTCTAGCCAGATTATCACCTACGCGTCCTATCTCGAAAGCATTATTCTTTAACTCTCTACCAACATAAGCATTAAAACCTTCTTGTCTAGCCATAAAGTTGTCAAATTCATCTAAGCATGGGCTATGAAATTTAGTAGAGGGTATTTCAACTTTATCATATCTATAGAGAGAATTTACCTTTACTACCTGTGTCGGGTTATCAAGACAATGTGGTTCTTCAGGCGGTATATTAAGACCATGTATTTCTTCAATAGGAGGTAAATTCTTAACATCTTCAGCTTTAATACCTTTTTCTTTCATTGATTTCTTTGCCTCTTGCATATCTTCAGGACTGAGAAATAAAACACCTCTCTTCTTCGGAGTGGGTTTAGGAATAGGCTCAGGAGTTGGCTCAATTGGTTCAGGAATTACTTCAGGAATTGGCTCAGGAAGAGTCCAATTATTTTCATTAGTCAACATATTATTCAGTAGTATTTCAGCTTCATCGACCGTTCTTTTCCTGAAAACACAACCAACACAACTATCCAAGTAGTCCTTGGAAGCATCTGTTAGTCCATTATAAAAGATATCAAGTATTTCATTTTTCTTAAGAGGATGATCAGGCAAAGCATTAAGTAACCGGAGAAGCCTCCCCCAAGCTTGTGGGAGACTCTCTTCTTTGATTTGCACAAAATTATATATTTCCCGCAAGGGAGCTTGTTTCTTATGAGCAGGAAAATATTTAGCAGAGAAGTAATAAATCATATCCTGGGGACTACACACACAACCAGGAGCAAGAGAATTATACCAAGTCTTAGCATCACCCTTTAATGAGAACGGGAATATCTTAAGGATATATAAATAGCGAGACTTCTCATCATGAGTGAACAGGGTGGCTATATCATTCAACTTGGTAAGATGTGCCACAACAGTTTCAGATTCAAGGCCATAAAAAGGATCAGATTCAACTAAAGTAATAATATCAGGATCAATAGAGAATTCATAATCCTTATCAGTAACACAGATAGGTGAAGTAGCAAAAGCAGGACCGGGTTTCATTCTAGCATTAAGAGACTGCTGCTTCCATTTAGCTAATAATTTCTTAAGATCGTTTCTATCATTACAAGCAAGAATTTCCATAGCAGCTGCTTCATTCATAACATAACCCTTAGGAACAACAGGTAATACATAATCATTGGGGGAACCTTCATCATCACTATCATCAATAATAGGTTCTTCAATATTTTCATTCCCCCTAACTCTAGCAAGTTGTCCATCTAGAAATTCACCTAATGGCAAAGTAGTATCACGCACAGAAGTAGTTTCATCATGCATAGCAGAAGTGGCATCATCAATAACACGCGACATATCAGAATTCATAGCAGTAGTAGGTTTAGGTGTCGCAAGCTTACTAATAACGGAAGGAGAATCTAGTGCAGAGCTAGATGGCAGTTCCTTACCTCCCCTCGTAGTTGAGGGCAAAATCTTGGTTTTAGCGTCTTTCAAGTTCTTCATAGTGATCAACAGATATAAATCCCAAGTGACTCAGAGAATAGAGCTATGCTCCCCGGCAACGGCGTCAGAAATTAGTCTTGATAACCCACAAGTATAGGGGATCGCGACAGCTTTTGAGGGTAGAGTATTCAACCCAAATTTATTGATTCGACACAAGGGGAGCCAAAGAATATTCTTGAGTATTAGCAGTTGAGTTGTCAATTCGACCACACCTGGATAACTTAGTATCTGCAGCAAAGTGTTTAGTAGCAAAAGTGGTATGATAATAAAGGTAACGGTAGCAAAGGTAAAGATAAATGTTTTTGGGTTTTTGTAGTAGTTGAAACAGTAGCAACGGAAAAGTAAATAAGCAAAGAACAATGTATGAAAAGCTCGTAGGCAATGGATCAGTGATGGATAATTATGCCAGATGCGATTCCTCATGCAATAGCTATAACATAGGGTGATATAGAACTAGCTCCAGTTCATCAATGTAATGTAGGCATGTATTCCGTAAATAGTCATACATGCTTATGGAAAAGAACTTGCATGACATCTTTTGTCCTATCCTCCCGTTGAAGCGGGGTCCTAGCGGAAACTAAGGGATACTAAGGCCTCCTTTTAATAGAGAACCGGAACAAAGCATTAGCACATAGTGAATACATGAACTCCTCAAACTACGGTCATCACCGAGAAGTATCCCGATTATTGTCACTTCGGGGTTGTCGGATCATAACACATAATAGGTGACTATAGACTTGCAATATAGGATCAAGAACACACATATATTCATGAAAACATAATAGGTTCAGATCTGAAATCATGGCACTCGGGCCCTAGTGACAAGCATTAAGCATAGCAAAGTCATAGCAACATCAATCTCTGAACATAGTGGATACTAGGGATCAAACCCTAACAAAACTAACTTGATTACATGGTAAATCTCATCCAACCCATCACCGTCCAGCAAGCCTACGATGGAATTACTCACACACGGCGGTGAGCATCATGAAATTGGTGATGGAGGATGGTTGATGATGACGACGGTGACGAATCCCCCTCTCTGGAGCCCCGAACGGACTCCAGATCAGCCCTCCCGAGAGAGATTAGGGCTTGGCGGCAGCTCCGTGTCGTAAAACGCGATGAAACTTTCTCTCCGATTTTTTTCTCCCCGAACGTGAATATATGGAGTTGGAGTTGACGTGGTGGAGGTCCAGGGGGCCCACAAGATAGGAGGCCGCGCCCTAGGGGGGGCGCCCTCCTGTCTCGTGGACAGGCTGTGGGCCCCCTGGCATTAATTCTTTCGCCAAAAATTCTTATTAATTCCAAAAAGTGCCTCCGTGGATTTCCAGGACATTCCGAGAACTTTTCTTTTCTACACATAAAACAACATCATGGTAGTTCTGCTGAAAACAGCGTCAGTCCGGGTTAGTTTCATTCAAATCATGCAAGTCAGAGTCCAAAACAAGGGCAAAAGTGTTTGGAAAAGTAGATACGTTGGAGACGTATCAGGCCTCCAGCATACTACAGACACCAGAAACTACTTGGAACTCCTGGACAGAGGACAAGGGTGGTTAAGAAGCCGAGAGGGTCCATTGGTTTCGGGCCCAATGCGTGGTAGTAGCTGTTTCATGGATCACAAACACAGAACTCAGTTCCTGAGGTCGGCTTCAATGAGACAACCCACCATGTAGTCCTACATGGCCTCTCACCGCTACCTTTACCAAATCGTGTTCACACACTTAGCTCACACACAGTAGGATATGTTCACACACCTTTGATTCATCCCCGATGAATCAGACCTGACTCAACTCTAAGCAGTAGCAGGCATGACAAACAAGCATGAATGAGTAGGCACAACAGGGCTCAAACAACTCCTACTCATGCTAGTGGGTTTCATCTATTTACTGTGGCAATGACAGGTCATGCAGAGGAAAGGGGTTCAACTACCGCAGCAAGTAACAGATGAATCGTTGTTGTCCTAATGCAATAAAAGAGAGCAGGAGCGAGAGAGTGGGATTGTATCGGAATGAACAAGGTGGTTTTGCTTGCCTGGCACTTCTGAAGATAGTAATAGCTCTTCATCGGTGTCATCGAACTCATCGTCGAAACCATGTCTATCGAGAGGGGACAAATACCGGCAACAGAGAAGGAAACACAATCAATTCAATGCACAACATGATGCATGCTCATTACATGGTAATATGAGTGTGTTGGCCTAATGCAACTACAACCACATGCCCAAATTCAAATTATGAATTCAAATAGTGCCTTACCATGTTTTGCACTAAATAGCAAGGTTAAGTTGTTTAAACATGCATAAAACCAGTGCAGATGGATAGATTGGATTTTTCTGATCATTTTTCATATATAATTTATTTCATTCTGAGTTATGGTTGAATTTATATGAATTTTAGAAGTTTATACTATTTTCTGGAATTTCTGAATTATTTTAAATCCAGAAATCAAATACTGCATCAGCATTGCCTCAAGGTGACATCAGCAAGTCAACTGATTCGGTCCAGGTCAAACCTGACCAGTGGGGTCCACTGGTCAATGACACAGTGTTGTCTGGGTCATAGACAGGAGGGGTCGGGTCAATAGCCTCGTCAGCAAGTCAATGCTGACGTGTGGGGTCGGTCAACAGGTGACGTGGCCAGGTCAAACTGACCTGTGGGGCCTACGGGGTTAGTTTAATCTAAACAAAACTAAACCAGGGTTAATTAGGCAGTGGGGCCCATATGTCAGTGGGTGTGGGTTCAATTAGTGGCGCCATTAGCTGCTAATGACGCTGCCACGTCGACACGGCCGGAGTTAGGCTGTCAGCGACCATCCGGTGCGGTGGCGGCTCGCCGGGGTGGCGCTAGGGGCAGCAGCTGGGTGCGCTGAGGCCACCAGAAGGGATCCGTCGCTCGCGTGCATCCAACGGAGCAGATGGGAGGTCGCGGGGTGGTCAGTAAGTGGCTGCCGGCGGCCAGAGATCGGGCTAGGTCGGGCTCGATGCTAGGGTGCGTGGGAGGAGGAGCTGGTGGGAGCTGCGGCCTCCTGGGAACATGCGGAGCACACAAGTATTCTCGAACGCGAGCCACTGCGGCTGTGACCACGGCTACGCCATGGCCGGCGGCGAGAAGCTTTCGGCCTCGATGGTTAACCTGGCTATGACACACGAACGGCGAGAAGAACATGGGGGAAAACGGGCATGAGCTCACTGTGGTTCTGGTGGTGCAGCTGGCGAGCTCGGGGACGGGCTGTGGATGACGAATCGGCGACGGCGATCGACGCTGCCCGAGGTTGAAGACGATGGCGTGGAGGCGATGCAGAGCTTCCTGCGGTGCGTTGCTTGGCGAGGAGGAAGAGGTGGTCGAGGCGGATCCGTTGGAACGGGCAGAGGGACGAGGGGAGTGTCGGTGTCAAAACTGGCAGATCTTGGGTAGGGGGTCCCGATCTGTGTGTCTTAGGCTGATGGTAACAGGAAGCAGGGGACACAATGTTTACCCAAGTTTGGGCCCTCTCGATGGAGGTAAAACCCTACTTCCTGCTTGATTAATATTGAAGATATGAGTAGTACAAGAGTAGATCTACCACGAGATCGTAGAGGCTAAACCCTAGGAGCTAGCCTATGATGATTATGATTGTAATTGTGATCGGCCTTCTAAGGACCAACCTTTCCGGTTTATATAGACACCGGAGAGGGCTAGGGTTTACATGGAGTCGGTTACAAGGAAGGAAACACAATATCTGGATTGCCAAGCTTGTCTTCCACGCAAAGGAGAGTCCCATCCAGACACGGAACGGAGTCTTGAGTCTTGTATCTTCATGCTTCAATAGTCCGGACGATGTATATAGTTCGACAGTCCGGATACCCCCTAATCCAGGACTCCCTCAGTAGCCCGTGAACCAGGCTTCAATGACGATGAGTCCGACGCGCAGTCTTGTCTTCGGCATTGCAAGGCGGGTTCCTTCTCTGAATACTCCAAGATAATTATTGAACACTCCAAACCGTGTCCGAATCCGCAAAATGATCTTCACATACCACCGTAGAGAGAATGATATTTCACAAATGCAGTCTGCCGACTACTTTTTAGACAACGTGACATGTCATTTCGATCGGGTCATTATTCGAACCGTTTTCCCACAACCAGCCACAACGCATATTGTGAGGCGGTTTCCTTAACACGTCTTGTCAAAGCAGAGATCATGTCCCCTTATCACGTGATTCTCATCAATACGGGTATGGGTAATCCCACCATTCCATTAATCGTGGCGCTTGGGAAGTAAGCGATTCTCAACGGGTGAGTGGGGAGGCACACCACTTTCGTCGCCTCTATAAAGGGATAAGAGTTCCCCATTCTTACCCACACCTTCTTCCTCCTTTGCCCACTCTTGCCCCCTCGAGCTCCAGCACCCTAGCCCAAGTCTTCTCCGCACAACTAAACATGTCCGGAGCAGGAGGCAAGTGGGTGGCTTCCACCGTGAAGGAGAAGCATATCGGGCGGCCGGATACTTGGCCGCAGACATAGCGCACCAGCTACCAGACGACGGGCAGGTCACTCCGACCCCGGGACCCCACGAGAGGGTCGTGTTTCTCGCCCACTTCGTCCGTGGACTGGGGTTTCCACTTCATCCCTTTGTCCGCGGGCTCATGTTCTACTACGGGCTAGATTTCCATGATCTAGCCCCGAATTTCGTCCTCAACATCTCGGTGTTCATCGTCGTATGCGAGGCCTTCCTCTGCATCAGGCCTCACTTCGGCCTGTGGCTGCAAATCTTCTGCGTGAAGCCAAAGATCGTGAGCGGCCAGCAGGCGGAGTGCGGAGGGGCCATGGTGGGCAAGATGCCTAACGTCACCTGGCTTGATGGCTCCTTTGCGGAAACCGTGAAGGGGTGGCAGTCGGGGTGGTTCTACATCACCGAGCCGCGCGGCACCAACTGGGCGGCGACCCCCGAGTTCCGATCCGGAACCCCCATGCGGCTCACCTCCTGGGAAAAGAAGGGCCTGTCCTGGGGCGAATCTACAGAGCTGACCGGACTCCAAACCTGCATCAAGAGCATGAAGGACAAGAACATCAAGCTTGTCAACATGATCCAGGTCATGCTCGTTCGCCGGATTCTCCCGTGCCAAAGACGGGCATTTAATCTGTGGGAGTTCGTCCCAGCCGAACACCAGATGCTTCGAAGGCTCTATGGCATGACGCTCAAAGATGCATGGAAGGCGCTATTCAAGGCCTCCGAAGTACCTCCTCCCACATCCGAGGACAGCGGGCTCCACCCCGCGCGGCCTCCTAGTCAGGTGAGTTTTCAGGCTACCACCGGATTCGATTCTTCCCAATATATTCATGGGGGAGCCTTAAGTAATTGTTCATATTTGTTCAGGATTATGTGGAGACAGCAGAGCAGATTGACTGTCCGGCTCCGCTGCCAGAAGGCCCAGCTGATGCTCTCCTGACGGAGATGATAGTCCCAGCGCCCTACAAGGTGCCGGAGAAGAAGGCCGAAAAGAAGGCCCCGGGGATTCGAAAGGGTCTCCGGCATAAGGTTGTGCGGGAAGCCTCGTCCGAAGATGACGAGGCACACTCCTCCCACGAAGGGGAGGAAGAAGAAGAAGAAGGGACCACCCCACCAGGAGAGGGTGAGGGGCCCGAGAAGGTGGACCAGGGGGCTGGGAAAGGCCCTCGGTGCAAGGCCGTCATACCCACGTCGTCTGACGACGACGAGACAGATTCCTCCCGCGGAGGCGGGGGGAAGCAAGAAGAAACTCTACCTCCCCGCGCTGGGGAGGAGAAAAAGAGGAAAGCCGCCCCGGAGGGGGAGGCTGGGACGTCCAAGAAGGGAAAGGTGTCCCTTCCGGACTACTCTACCACGACCGCTCACAGCGAGGAGGGGTGGCTGCCTGGGGGGAAGCCCCTGGCGCGATCGTAACTATCCACGCTCTATCATGATTTTACTTCATGGTTTTTGTTTTTATAATGCTGAACATATATGCAGTCCGGCCAGGGTTCATCCCGAGGTATCTTCCTCGGTCGGGTCCCTGAGTGATTCAGAGATGAACTCGCTCCCGACGGCCACTACTCCTTAGCCCGCGGATGACACAGAGGTGTTGTCCCGAAGGCTTCCAGAGCGGGAGGAGGTGACTCTAGAGACGCCCCAAGGTGGGATTCCAGATGCCGGACACGCGGGGTTCAAGATTCCCGCGGATCATGCTGATGAGAGCCGCAGCAAGCCGGACTCTCATCCGGATACTGTGCCGGAGATTTCGATGGCTTCGGATGCGGGCATGCGGCCCCTCGGTAGGGATGGCGAGCCGTCCGTGCCGATGACTTCATGCCAGAGGCGTCGGAAAGTCTGCTGGAAGCGCTTCGCAGCGCTTCCATGGATGATGAGCACCGTACTCTTATGGGTGCGATGATTCAGAAGGTTCTGTCCGCCAAGAGCGGACTGACCGAAGCGTGTACCAGCCTCCTGACAGGCTTTGAGGTAAGTAATAAAAATGTGTGAAATTACCACCCGATAGGTAGTAGCCCCTGATACTCTGTTTGGTGTTCGGAAGGAAAAGCCAAACGGAGGGTCAATTATAATCCGCAGGAGTCTAATAATAAATGTGCATGTGAATGAGCAGGTTGTGCTGCTTGCCGCTACTGCCCGCACAGCCGAGGTCGCCGAACTAAAGCGGGACCTGGAGGAGGCACAAGGAGAGCTCGACCTCATGAAGAGGCAGCTCGAAGAGAACAAAGGTGAGTGATTCCCCGCTCTTATGTATTTGAGGATGGATAAAATCGATTAGTCTAATGATGAAGCATCATGACTGTTTAACAGGGGCCACCGCCAAAGTGGCGTCCCTGAAGCAAGCGTTGTCCAAGGCCAAAGACAAGGAGGCCTTGGAATGCAAGGAGCGCGAAAAGCAAAGTGCTAGAGTGGGCGAGGTACAACAAGAGCTCCGGGACCTCGGCAAGAAGTTCGAGTCCGTGGAGCATGATCTGAAGATGAAAGAGGCCGAGCTTGCGAAGGCCCTTGTGAGTATGAAGGACGCCAAGGCCGAAGCCGAGAAGGCACAACAGGAAATCCAGGAGGCCAAAAAGATAGCGACGGGCAAGAAATTCTTTATGCAAAGCAAACATGTGGAGGAGGCATTTCTTTTACTTACCCGAATCCGGAGCTCTCCAGGGGCATTCGCAGATCTGCCATGCAGCGTATCAAATGCTGCGGAGTTCTACCGTGCTCAGGAGGGGAGCTCAACGGAGAAGCTGTTCTGGCCCCAATATGCTGGGGTCGAACACCCAATGCCTCTGAGTGACCAACTGAAGCAGTTAGTTGAACTCCACAGGGCGGCCGAAGTGGCTATGAAAGATTTCATAGTCCGAATGTGGCCTGGTGAGCCCCTACCCAATAGCTACTTCGACCTGATCAAGCAGATGGTGAATGCCTGTCTGCGGCTCGAAGTGATCAAGTGATCCGTCTGCATTGAGGGTGCCCGCCGGGCCTGTGCCCGCCGGGCCTTTGCCCGCGCGAAGGTGCATTGGGGCAAGCCGGATGCGGAGAAGCTGGTGAAGGACGGGCCGCCGGAGGGCAAGGCGCATCGTCATCCCGAGAAGTACTATGATGGCGTTATGAAGGGCGCTCGTCTCGTGGCCGATGAATGTAGCAAGGACAAGATCTTTGACTAAATGTACCTCTGCCACTGTTGTAATTTAAAGACGAAGTTACTTGTGCTATGTAGCACTGTTGGATTTAAAATATTACCTTTTGTGCGGTTGTTTATAAAATTCTGAAAGTAGGCCAGTCGTCGGCTTCCGCCCCCACGTAACTAGTACCGGGGTGTTCCTGGAAAAACCCGGATACTCTTTATCCAAATTTTTGGTCCCTTAAGGAGGTATCCGGCGCAGCGAACAAGGCAATTGGACTATACGGCTTTATAACTTTCACTTAGCCATAGAAGTCTATAATTTTAAATTTCGGCGAAGCCCCTAGAATTTGGAGGCCCGAATTGGGGCGCTATATACGCCTAAATCGGACAAGGCCGATTCATCGCCTAAAGCGGAAAAAATCTAAGGATTTTAAGACCTCTCAAACAGCGACCAGCTCTCGCCGCATCATGCCGGTCAGTTTTCGGCTGTCTCTACTGAGGTGCTCGTCCGGAAGAACTGGGACACAATCACAGTAGTTCTCCCTGCGCTACCTTAGCCGATATAACGGAACGTAAGGTACCAAAACAAGGGAGCCGGGCTAACCCAACTATGGACCCAAGACATGATTCGGAGCTGATGCATATAGTGCTATAAGTTCGGGGTGCCGCACTGTTTAAAGTGTTCGGACTTTATTTGCCGTATTACGGGGCGCCATAAGAAGCCCCTGGCAAACGGACCGTACCAAGGTGTACGGATGCAATATCAAAGAAACATTTGTAAGAAAAAATATGCTCAAATAAGAATAATAAGCTGACGCTGTATGTGATCTCCCATTGATGAATAATACGTTTAAGCATATGTTTACAATGAATGCATTAAGCAGAGATAAATAGGACTAGGACTATTTGACATGTCCTATCCAGGGGCAGGCCGCGTATAGATAGATAAAACAGGTATAACGATCGTAAATAGATTCCACCTGGGTATTTCCTTCTGTGCGCAAAGCCTGTTGCCTCCTTGGTTTTCTCCCCTGTATAAGTCCGACAATCCGGCTCTTCTAAAGGGGCTGCCCTAAAGCAATGTCCTGAAAAAAGTAAAAAGGGAGATTTATGAAGGTGTGCTGCGGTGGTACCGCATTGTTGACTCAGTCATTGCTGCGCCTCCGCCTGTGCCCATGGTATTTTGAGTGTGTAATTGTGTGCGCGTGGCACGAATGCCGCTTTGATGGGGCTTGAGCGGAGGCCGGACTGCTAGTCGCGCTCTTGGCGTGCCTGATGATCCTGTTGCAGGGTGCTCCGGACTCATTTGACGGTGCTCGAAGTTGTTGTCACCGGATTGGTTTGTCGGAGTAGGCCGCATTGTACTTCCGCCGCGAGGGCTGCAATATGCTCTTCTGTTCGGAGAGAGCGGTCCATGTTTCTGTTGACAGTTATGACCCTGCGCGGTCCTGGCATCTTGAGCTTGAGGTATGCGTAATGTGGTACTGCATTGAATCTAGCGAATGCGGTTCGTCCGGGCAGTGCATGATAACCACTGCGGAAGGGGACGATATCGAAGATTAGCTCTTCGCTTCGGAAGTTATCCGGAGATCCGAAGACCACTTCCAATGTTATAGAGCCCATACAACGGGCCTCTACCCCAGGAATTACACCTTTAAAGGTGGTTTTGGTGGGCTTGATCCTTGAAGGGTCAATGCCCATTTTGCGCACTGTGTCCTGATAAAGCAGGTTCAGGCTGCTGCCACCATCCATGAGGACTCGCGTGAGGTGGAATCCGTCGATGATTGGGTCTAGGACCAATGCGGCCGAGCCGCCGTGATGTATGCTAGTAGGGTGATCTCTACGATCAAAGGTGATCGGACAAGCTGACCATGGGTTGAATTTGGGGGCGACTGGCTCCATCGCATAGACGTCCCGTAGTGCCCGCTTCCGTTCCCGCTTGGGGATGTGAGTGGCGTAGATCATGTTGACCGTTTTCACCTGGGGGGGGGATTTCTTCTGTCCCCCCGTGTTTGAACACCGGGGCTCCTCGTCATCGTTGCTGTGCACCCCTTGTCCTTGTTTTCAGCGTTTATTTTACCGGCCTGTTTGAACACCCAACAGTCTCTATTAGTGTGGTTGGCTGGCTTGTCTGGGGTGCCATGAATTTGGCATAAGTGTTCCAGTATGCGGTCTAGACTGGACGGTCCTTGATTGTTTCTTTTGAACGGCTTCTTCCGCTGACCAGATTTGGATCCACTGAATCCGGCATTGACTGCCGCGTCTTCGGTGTTGTCGCCGTTGTTCTGTCGCTTGTGTCTGTTGCGCCGTGGCTTGCCGCTATTGTCACGGACGTCCGAAGTGCCAGAGTGTGGTGTGGTGCTGCTGCGAGCCAACCAGCTGTCCTCAACCGTGCAATAGTGGGTCATAAGTGTCGTGAGAGCTGCCATGGACTTGGGTTTTTCCTGGCCGAGGTGTTGGGCGAGCCACTCGTCACGGATATTGTGCTTAAAAGCCGCCAGGGCTTCAGCATCCGGACAGTCGACTATTTGGTTCTTTTTAGTTAGGAACCGAGTCCAGAATTTCCTGGCTGACTCTCCGGGCTGTTGAGTAATGTGACTCAAGTCGTCGGCGTCCGGTGGTCGCACGTATGTGCCCTGAAAGTTGTCGAGGAATGCGTCTTCCAGGTTTTCCCAACTGCCAATGGAATTTGCTGGCATGCTGTTTAGCCAGTGCCGGGCTGGTCCTTTGAGCTTAAGGGGAAGATATTTGATGGCGTGTAGGTCGTCTCCGCGGGCCATGTGAATGTGGAGAAGGAAATCTTCGATCCATACTGTGGGGTCTGTTGTGCCATCGTATGATTTGATGTTTACGGGTTTGAACCCTTCTGGGAATTCATGATCCATTACTTCGTCAGTGAAGCAGAGGGGGTGTGTGGCTCCTCTGTGCCGGGCTATGTGGCTACGCAGTTCGAATTGGTCTGGGTTGCTGTGTTTGGCCCAGCCGGACTTGTTGATAACGTATCCGGCGTGACGGTCATCGTCGCGCGCTGGGGTGCGCCCCCGCGATTCGTAGATCGATCTTGGCTGTCCTGCTTTGTTTTCTAGTCTATCTTGCAGGTCTTGCCTGTTGCCCCGGGCCGTAGTGTATTGGCGTGGGGGTGCGGGCTGGTATTCGGGCTGATATCCCGTTTTATCCCGGCCACGGGGTGGCCGGTCAGCCGTTTGGCGCTCGAGTCCGTATTCCTCGGCTGCCAGGACTTCAGTCCATCTATCTGTGAGCAGGTCTTGATTAGCCTGTAGTTGCTGCTTCTTCTTCTTCAGGCTCCTCGCAGTGACCATAAGCCGACGCTTGAAGCACTCCTGCTCCACGGGATCCTTAGGCACGCCGAACTCGTCGTCGCCGAGGCTAATCTCGTCTTCAGAAGGGGGGGCATGTAGTTGTCCTCCTCCGGATATCCGTCGGTCGCCTATTCGTCTGGGCTAACCTGCTCATCATCCTGCTCGTCCTGCTCGAAGGCGGGTTGATCAGGGTTGTATTCCTCTTCGGCACCATCCGGATTGTTTTCGTCTCCTGGGCCGGTATTGCTATGGCGGGGCTTGGAGCGGCGCCTACGACGCCCATGTTTTGTTTTTCTCCCCGAGGGGTTATCCTCCATTGCCTCATCACCATTGGTTTCCTTCGAAGTGTCCACCATATATATATATATCGTATGAGGAGGTGGCTATCCACCGTCCTGTGAGCGGCGGTTCCTGTACTTCTCCCGCATCATCGTCCATACTGTCGATGTCTTCGGAGTCAAAGTCAAGCATGTCGGTTAGATCATCGATCGTGGCAATGAAGTGGGTGGTGGGTGGGCAACGAATTCCTTCGTCGCCTGCTTCCCACTCAAGCCGGACATAGTTCGGCCAAGAGCCTCCTGACAAAGAGAGAGACTTTAATGAGTTCAGCATGTCGCCAAAGGGCGAGTGCTGGAAGATATCCGCGGCGATAAACTCCATCACCGGATCCCAAGCTGGCTCGGCTGGCTCAAGAGTGCACGGACTGAAACCAACAACTAGATACGAGTCCGGGGGTTCGGAGTCATAGGCTTCCACGGAGGTGAGGCCTGTGTTCGGCTCCATCACCGATGAGTGTGAGGCCTGCGAGACAGGGTCCATCCCTCCATCCTTAGGCAACACAGCCTGCACCGGATTTAGATCCGGGGCTACTGCACGGGTGATATCCCGAGCATTGTTCGATAGCAGGTCTAAGCCGTGCTCGTTGCGACTTTCCGGTGCTCCTGGCCCAGGCCCAAATCCGTCGAAGATCAAGTCCCCGCGAATGTCGGCCGTATAATTCAAGTTTCCGAACCGGACCTGGTGGCCAGGGGCGTAGCTGTCGATCTGCTCCAGATGGCCAAGTGAATTGGCCCGTAGTGCGAAGCCGCCGAACATGAAGATCTGTCCGGGGAGAAAGGTCTCACCCTGGACCGTGTCGTTGGCGATGATTGAAGGAGCCATCGAGCCTTGCAGCGACGACACAGAGGAATTCTCAATGAAAGCACCAATGTCGGTGTCAAAATTGGCGGATCTCGGGTAGGGGGTTCCGATCTGTGCGTCTTAGGCTGATGGTAATAGGAAGCAAGGGACACAATGTTTACCCAGGTTTGGGCCCTCTCGATGGAGGTAAAACCCTACTTCCTGCTTGATTAATATTGAAGATATGAGTAGTACAAGAGTAGATCTACCACGAGATCGTAGAGGCTAAACCCTAGGAGCTAGCCTATGATGATTATGATTGTAATTGTGATCGGCCTTCTAAGGACCAACCTTTCCGGTTTATGTAGACACCGGAGAGGGCAAGGGTTTACATGGAGTCAGTTACAAGGAAGGAAACACAATATCCGGATCACCAAGCTTGTCTTCCACGCCAAGGAGAGTCCCATCCGGACATGGAACGGAGTCTTGAGTCTTGTATCTTCACGCTTCAATTGTCCGGACGATGTATATAGTCTGGTAGTCCGGATACCCCCTAATCCAGGACTCCCTCAGGGAGCCCGATGGACGCGGTGGTGCTCGTCGGCGCTCTCGGACGCGAGCGAGAAGAGCAGGGAAGAGAGGCAGAGGATACATGAGGAAGAGGGAGGGGTCGAGGGGGTTCTGCGGGGTGGCGTGGCATCGTCCAGGGCGAGGGGGAGCAGCTGCGTGGCTAGTAGGAGGTGGCCGTGGCTCGATTGTGCACGCGCCATGTGCAACGCCAGTAGGCGCGAGGAAGACGACGCACGACGGGGTGGGTTGGGCCTGGCAGGCCAGCTACTGTAGCAGGTAGGCCAGGTAAGTCTTCTTCCTCTTCGTTTTATTCCTGTTTAGTTTCTAGTTTTCTATTTCTGCTGTTGTTTTTGAATTACTAAAAAATACTATACCTTTCCTAAAAATACTGAGATAAGTTGTGGGCACTGTTGAAATATTTTATAGCAGCCCTCAACTACTATTAGTATTATTTGGGCAATTAATATATATATATATATATAAATTAAATGCCCAAATGCAAATACTTAATGGATTAATTCAAAAATCCAGAGTGACCTAGAAAAATGTGCACCATTTTTGGCAAAGGTTCTAGACCAATTCAAAAATGATGAACTTTTCTGAAAAGCATTCTGGGTTCATTGAAAATATTTATGGTTGACCCTATTTGATTTAATTTGGTGCTAGGGTTTGTCATCCCCATTTCAAATTCATTTGAAATTAAACATGATGCACACATGATGCTGGCCTAGCCAGAACTAGGGATGTGACAACTCACCCCCACTAAACAAGAATCTCGTCCCGAGATTCTAGATGTGAGGTAAGAGGAAAGAGGTCACAAAACTATCACAATCTTTAGGATCCATTTGCCCTTGTCGAAGATGTTGATTCATTGCTTCAAATTGATCTTGACATCTTTGCTTCCAAGATCTTCATCCAACACGATGTCGACAGAAAGAAACTCTAAAGGAATCGATCTCCTCGAAGATCGAACAACTCAGGATCAACTCATGGAGAGAGACGTAATGACATCTCTTGAGATGAGACCAAAACACACATCAGGGGTGATGAAAAAATAGATGACGAGGGTTCGAGTTGGTAGGCAACAATTCCATGCTTGAATAAGATGGTGCATGGTTTCAAAGTAGCAAGGAGATAATTGCCATGATTCCATAACGTGACACCTTAGGGAAGGTGAATCGTAGAAATATTCCCTCGAGTGGCAAAAAGAATTACTTTGATATAGAAATCATTGAAACCAACCCAAGGAAAATCACAAACGATCGTTTGAAGGAGTATGGAGAAATGGCATACTCAGTTTGGAAAGAAAACTAGAGTTATGAGACAAGTCAACAAATGGAAGGCACATTCCAGATGATGCTGAGGATATAATCCAGTGACTGAACATGCTCTCAAGAACTTGAGCATTTCCTTACTCATCAAGGTCTTACCAACATCCATGCCAAGGATCCTGGCAACACATCATACTACCCTGATGAACAATGATGGAGAATGCAGACGCAAAGGAAGACAACACTTCCTCAGATTTCACCTTAGCGATGCCAAGGAAGCAAAATCTGGATGATCGACCGAGAGGCATTTAGCACTCCGCTTCTAATGTTCTCCTTGATGTTCTACATACCACAATCATTGTTAAAGCATTAACGTGGCCATCAAGTATAGGTCGGACTTCGGAAAGACAAAGGGTCCATAAGGAATAAGTTCTAGAATAAGACATATGATATCCTCATGGGGAGGTGGCCGACTTCCTCAATCAAGATACTACAATAATAGGTCTTCCGGCTAGGTGTGTTGGCTACGACATCCACTTTACCGGGTAATAGAGAGATCAATATTATAGTTCTTGGAATATGTTCCAACCATCATATCTGCCTGAGATTCAGATCTGGTTGGTGTCAGGATAACCCAGACTCATCAGGTCTAGCAAGAAAAATGAAAGTTTGCAACACAAATTGACGAGATGGCATTGCGAGATTCTCAAGGAATGAACTACAATAGCAAGCTCCAAAACATGAGCTGGTTCTGCTAAACACATGTGAACACGATGTCCCAGACAAGCATGACCACATAGTAGTCTTATGATAAAACACTACCGAGTTCAGGTGGGGAACCATCATCTAGGGTAACGAAGTCTTGTGCATGACCTAGGATTAGCACAACAACTCCTTTTCCTTGAACAAATCAATCAGTGGCTTGGTGTGCTAGGGACACATATAGAACAAAGGTTGGAAGTCTCCGAACCACATAATACTTCGCACGTATGATTGACCGATTTGGGATGATTCCAAAAGAAGCTACATTGACTTTCTCGAACCCATGGCGGCAACTTGCATCAGATGCACATGAATTAGAGGAAGTCACATCTTTCATCCGGACATATGCTTCATGAACGGAACATGAGGGCAATGCTTATAAAGTTTCCAACACTAACTTAATGTTCCACAAAATCATGGAGAAGATAAGGATGTTGTTGATGGGCTCAACAACAATTCATCCAGGTTTCCATATAAATGGAATTCCATAATTAAATGAACACGGTCATAACATTGATCAGACCAAAGGATATAATGGTGTATGCCTGAGGAATCAACCACGAGTAAGACAACATTACAAACATCATTGGTTGTGATTTGATTTGAGGATAACCCATACTCAAACCAAAGTTTTGGCAAGACAATAGATCCAATAATTGACCACGAGGTTCAATCAAGGAAGGTATCGTCTATCTTCAACACACACACACACACAAGATAACCCTTAAAATGAACTAAGTCGGACAAGCTTCCATCTTCCAACTCTCCGAGTTGTTGTTTAGCCTAACCAACTCCCTCGGGGTATCCGACATAGATTCTTGGAGAAAGGGTGGTTTACAAGAAAACCAACTTGATCATGAACTCAACATAGCGGTCAGGTGACAACCTGGTGATACTTCTGAGAAGAAATTCGAAAAACCATGAACCACCGGTATGTTACTAAGCTCGAGAACAATCTTGCTTCTAAGGGCAAGACAAAATGATCAAATAAGCAAGAGATTGACATAGCCCTAACTCATTGATCAAAGAGTGTACCGTAATTAAGGACTAGGGGGCACGATCAACCTTAGGGTGATGATTAAATAACCAACACGGTAAGAATGAGGTTATTGTCCATTTAACTACCAAGCAACAGAGTTGCTAGGAGTATAGATTTCACACATCACGATTCACTTGTCGGTGTTCCAGTTACAACAACACGGGAGCCGATAAATGAATAATGAGGGTGAGAAGTATCACTGTATCAAGAGTTCATAGAATGGTGTGCAATTCCCATGATAATCTTAATATAAAGATGGTAATACTGCAAGGTAGAGCAGAACAAAAGCTGGATTAGCAATTTGATCTACGGAGCACAACTACTTTGACCCAATTCTGGATATGGATGAGGTTCTAGAGTTTGTTTCTCCTAATCATTCCAGAATAGAATGGCTTGACAGACCACAAGAGTAATAGGCATCGATAAACGAATGCACGCATACTCTTGACTATCAATTGATAGACGGGGGTCAGAATACAACTAAAGGGGGACAATCCCATAAGAACATATGATTTTTTGAGTTGTGGATGCATGGACTAGCATGTCGAACAGGTTCAACATATTCCTTCTGGATAACCCATGCAGGAAGGTTGAACTGGCAGAGTCGCAATATAAAATGGAGAACCCATCGGGAACACTCCTATTGTGATCTTTTGATCCAACAAACATCTGCCGTAAGTGGTTCATAGTATTTGGAAGAAGGAAATACCACGAACCTCGAGGACTATCGCAAAGGTTAGTAATATCCAGAAGGAACTAGCAAACACTATCAACACGAGGTAAGTAAGGTGAATCTCGGGTTCAGGAACCCATGAGTAGAATACCTACTACTAAGTGGCATCACGGGATGCTTTGGAGAATAAGGGCCAGAATCGTCACATTGGGACACAAATCATGGCTATATTACTAGATGATCCCCTAAGACACCTAGGTCATAATAATAACTCCAACATATATGTCGAGGCAATAGAATACCTCAGCTCAGCAATTAGTGTGATTAACCTGGCCCCAAGAACATCAAAACATGAGGAAAAAGGATTTGCAAGTGCATCAAATTGTTTAGAAACCTGGGATGACTCGGACATCATAACGACTGTAAATGCTACAAGATTTCGGACATGCTACAAAATGGTGGCATAACCACTCGATCATCATAATATCAAGGTTCTGAGATCAACTATGAATACACGGAGATAGTAGGAACTGAACTGAGGCTTAAATCCAACAATCTTATAAGTCTACGGATTAGTAACACATGATCCTGATAGAAGGAAGAGAAAGCCTAGTTCCTTAACCCTGTAGGAAAGATAAGACAACTCGGATCAGAAGGGCATGAGGTAAAGGAGTAAAAAGAGCCTTACGTTCCATCCCACAATCAATTCCCTTATATAACTAAGGAATTTCTAGACTCAACTTCGACTAGTTTGGCTTGGTAATCCTACAGGCAGTCAGACTCTGATACCAAAGCTGTCAGGACCCCGACTCAAGCCACACCGATCTAGCATGTAACACCTCATATCACTTTGCGGCCTCACGCACGGTATTCCCACGGGTGTCGCCTTACCTTGCCCGGGACCGTTTGCACCTTTTGGCACACATATATGATAGTGTCGCTAGCATCCATATGACAAGGAGCCCGGGCTGACATGGCTAGTCGTGAACCCAAAGTGGCACTAACTTACAGGGACATGCATACATGACCCAACAACGAACGTGTCGATCATCAGCGAGTGAATCCGGGCTATAGCAACTAGGCTAGCAGGACTCCGATAAACCCGGCTGTAGCAGGCTAACAGGACTTCGGTAGACACCGCGTGACATTTCCCCGAAGGGACAGACACAGGAACGAAGAAGGACACATGCCGGCCAGCCTAAGTGTTCCAGAGCAGTAGCAAGCTACCAAGGCTCAGTGGAAGCACTAGGAGACATTTCTCGGTAAGAGAGGCTACCAAGGATAAATAACTAGATTATTAGATCCCACACATACCAAGCATTTCAATAACATACACACAATATGCTCGATATGTGCAAATACAACATGGCATCACAACATAACTCTACAACTCAAGTATTTATTCAATAGGCTCCGAGGAGCAAGATATTACAAACATGGGTCTCATGATCCAACATTCAGAGCATACAAGTCAAAGCACAAGCGGAAGCTTAACATGTCCGAGTACAGACATCTACAAATGGAAAAAGGCTGAAAAGCCTGACTATCTACCAGATCTTGCCGAGGCACAAGATCGTAGCTGAGGTAACAAGCTAAACATCGAAGTCCACGTGGAACTACTATCAAGACTAAAGTATCTCTGCAAAAAAATAAAATAGGAAAACGTGAGTACAAATGTATCCAGCAAGACTTACATCAGAGCTAACTACATATGCATCATTATCAACAAAGGGATGGTGGGGTTTAACTGCAGCAAGCCAGCTTTGACTTGGTGGCTATCCTGAACTACGATTGCAAGTAACTCTTTTGAGGTGGCGCACACGAGTCCACATATTCACCATATCAATACACCACTATGGATCCGCTCCTGCCTCCCTACGAGAACGCCATCCATAGAACTCACGGTTATCTTGCGTATTTTAGAGTATCCACTTTCACTTGTCTATGAACTGTATAGACAACCTAGAGGTCCTTTACCGTGGACGCGGCTATTCGAATAGATGATGTTAAGCCTGCAGGGGTGTACTTCTTCACACACGCTCTCACCACTTACTGCCGTTTACACGACATGTACTCGGCAACCTTCAAGCGGAAGCCCAACGAGGGTGTCGGCCACGGCCTACCTAAACACTCAAGTCTCTAGTCCAGGTTTATCGCCTATTCAGGTTCCATCCGCAGGGAGTCCGACCGAGGTTTCCACATACGACCCCGAATGATGTGTACAGGGTTCCGCGACACCAAATGGGCGCCCGGCATACCCGGCTACGTGCCTACCGCATCACAGCCCACCCCTTGGGTCAGCGCTGCGCACGGCCTCCAGCATACTACAAACACGAGAAACTACTTGCAACTCCTGGACAGAGGACAAGGGTGGTTAAGAAGCCGAGATGGTCCATTGGTTTCGGGCCCAATGCGTGGTAGTAGCTGTTTCATGGATCACAAACACAGAACTCAGCTCCTGAGGATGGCTTCAATGAGACAACCGACCATGTACTCCTACATGGTCTCTCACCGCTACCTTTACCAAATCGTGTTCACACACTTAGCTCACACAAAGTAGGACATGTTCACACACCTCTGATTCATCCCCGATGAATCAGACCTGACTCAACTCTAAGCAGTAGCAGGCATGAAAAACAAGCATGAATGAGAAGGCAGAACAGGGATCAAACAACTCCTACTCATGCTAGTGGGTTTCATCTATTTACTGTGTCAATGATAGGTCATGCAGAGGAAAGGGGTTCAACTACCGCAACAAGTAACAGATGAATCGTTGTTGTCCTAATGCAATAAAAGAGAGCAGGAGCGAGATAGTGGGATTGTATCGGAATGAACAAGGTGGTTTTGCTTGCCTGGCACTTCTGAAGATAGTAATAGCTCTTCACCAGTGTCATCGAACTCATCGTCGAAACCATGTCTATCGAGAGGGGACAAATACCGGTAACAGAGAAGGAAACACAATCAATGCAATGCACAATATGATGCATGCTCATGACATGGCAATATGAGTGTGTTGGCCTAATGCAACTACAACCAGATGGATTTGGGTCATATTGAACCAAAGGTTCAACCCCAAATTCAAATTATGAATTCAAATAGTGCCTTATCATGTTTTGCACTAAACAACAAGGTTAAGTTGTTTAAACATGCATGAAACCAGTTCAAATGGATAGATTTGATTTTTCTTATCATTTTTCATATATAGTTTATTTCATTCCGAGTTACGGTTGAATTTATATGAATTTTAGAAGTTTATACTATTTTCTGGATTTTCTGAATTATTTTAAATCCAGAAATCAAATACTGTGTCAGTATTGCGTCAAGGTGACGTCAACAGGTCAACTGATTCGGTCCAGGTCAAACCTGACCAGTGGGTTCCACTGGCCAGTGACACAGTATTGTCTGGGTCACACACATGTAGGATCGGGTCAATAACCTCGTCAGCAAGTCAACGCTGACGTGTGGGGTCGGTCAACAGGTGACGTGGCCAGGTCAAACTGACCCGTGGGGCCTATGGGGTTAGTTTAATCTAAACAAAACTAAACCAGGGTTAATTAGGCAGTGGGGCCCATATGTCAGTGGGTGTGGGTTCAATTAGTGGCGCCATTTGTCACATCCCAGCTAGTCCATGCATTAGAGTGTTGCATCATGTCTACTTTCCATCAAAAACTTGAATTGGGGAAGCCAGAACCCCCAGAACTCCTCTGAATTCAACTAAGGCTTACTAAAAATATTTTCAATGAACCTGAAATGCCCTTCTAAAAAGTTCACCCTCTTTGTCTTGGGTTAGAACCTCTGGCAAAATTGGTGCACATTTTTCTAGGTCAACAAAAGGTCATTGAATTAAATCATATGTAAATTGCATTTGGGCATTTAAATGCTAGTAAATATTTGAATGCTCAAATAATTCTGAAAATAAGTGTGGGCTGTTGGAGATATTCTAAACAGAGCCCCTGATTATTTTCAGGATTTTTAGAAGTGCCTAGCTATTTTTAATAAAACCACAAACTTACAGAAAAATAGAAAAAGAAAAACAAAGTAAAGTAGAGGCTTACCTGGCGCCCACCTGGCAAGCCCACCTACCGGCCCAGCCCAGCCACGGCTCCAGCGAGCTGCTTGGCTTGGCCAGGCAGGCAGCCAGGTGCTCGACGTCGGCACCAGCACGCGCCACGCAGCTGCCCGCCGCCCTGCTTCCTCCCCTCGCTGATCTGCCACCCTAGGTCGGTCACCCACTCCTTCCTCGAGCCCACAGACACGCCCTTTCCTCCCCAGCTCCTCTCCCTCGCTCTCCCGCACCATGGCCGACGCCACCGCAGCCGCACCGTCGCCGTAGTCGCGCTCTTCGTCGTCCCTGCACCGTGCTACCGTTTCCATAAGCTCCGCCGCCCTCCTCTCCTTCGAGCAAGCCGAGCCCTGAGCGCTCGCTTGCCCCGAAGCCTCTGCACCGACCTCACCCGACTCCGTCACCGCCGAAGATCCCCTTTGCCGTCACCGCCGCAACAGTTCGTCCCCGACCACGCCATCAGCTCCGTTGCAACCGCTGTGAGCCTAGCTACCTCCCCATCCTCCTGGTTCCCTCTCTCGAGCCCCGTAGCGACTGCACGTAGCTCACCCGCACGCGCCGCCGCAGAGCTCATCGCCGACGAGGCTCCGGCCACCCAACGGCCGCGCCACCTTGTCCACTAGCCCTAACGCACCCCCAGGAGCTCAACGCCCTAACCCACGCGCCTCGCCATGCCCCCTAGCGACGAGTCCGAGCTCACCCAAGCTCCGGTCGCCGCCAAACTCGTTGCCAGCGACGTTTCTGGCAACCCCGAGCCCAACCAACGCCACCAAACACTGCAGCTTGCTCCTAGCTACGCGTAGACACTCCCTGCCGCCCATTTGGTCGCCGGAACGCGAAATTGCATTCCTACCGCCGCGTCTAGCCTCGCCAGCGGCTAAACGCCGGCGGGTTTGACCCGTTGACCTTGACTGGGTGGGCCCAGGTTGACTTCCCCTGAGCCTATGACAAGTGGGGCCCGCTCTGGTAATTAACCTAGGGTTAGCGCTAACTAATATTAGTTAGTTAAACTAACTACTGACACGCAGGGCCCACAGGTCAGTTTGACCTGGACCAGCCCCGTTGACCGCTGACGTCACCCTGATGCAGTGCTGACGCATTAATTCAATTACTAGAATTATTCTTATACAGGAAATTCCAGAAAATAACTAAAACTTCTAAAAATCATAGAAAATCAACCGTAGCTCCAATTCAAATAAATTATATATGAAAAATGATCAGAAAAATCCAATCTATCCATATACACTTGTTTCATGCATGTTAGAACACATTAACCTTGTTGTTTAGGTGAAACAAGTTAATACACTATTATGACCTCTTAAAATGGGTTTGCATTTGAATCTTTGGTTCAAATGGACTCATCTCAATCTGTTCTAGCTTGCATTATCCAAAACACATTCTTATTGCCATGTCATACAATGCATCATATTTTGCATTGCATTGATCGTGTTTCTTCTCTGTTTGTCGGTGTTGTTCCCCCTCGGTAGACGTTGTACCGACGTTGTGATCGTTGACACCGATGAAGACTCAATGCTATCTTTAGAAGTGCCAGGCAAGCAAAACCCCCTTGTTCATTCCAATACAATCCCACTCTCTCGCTCCTGCTTTCTTTTACTGCATTAGGACAACAACGATTCATCTGTTACTTGCTGCGAGCAAAACCCCCTTGTTCATTCCGATACAATCCCACTCTCTCGCTCCTGCTCTCTTTTACTTCATTAGGACAACAACGATTCATCTGTTACTTGCTGCGGTAGTTGAACCCCTTTATCCTCTGCATGACCTATCATTGCCACAGTAAATAGATGAAACCCACTAGCATGAGTAGGAGTTGTTTGAGCCCTGTTGTGCCTACTCATTCATGTTTGTTTGTCATGCCTGCTACTGCTTAGAGTTGAGTCAGGTCTGATTCATCGGGGATGAATCAGAGGTGTGTGAACATGTCCTACTGTGGATGAGCTAAGTGTGTGAACACGATTTGGTAAAGGTAGCGGTGAGAGGCCACGTAGGAGTACATGGTGGGTTGTCTCATTGAAGCCGTCCTCAGGAACTGAGTTCTGTGTTTGTGATCCATGATTCAGCTACTACCATGCATTGGGCCCTGAAATATGACCCCGCTCGACTTCTTAATCACCCTTGTCCTTTGTCTAGGAGTTGCAAGTAGTTTCTGGTGTTTGTAGTATCCTGGAGGCCGTGCGCAGCGCTGACCGGAGGGGTGGGCTGTGATGCGGTAGGCACGTGGCCGGGTATACTGGGCGCCCGTTTGGTGTCACGGAACCTTGTACACATCGTTCGGGGCCGTATGTGGAAACCTCGGCCGGACTCCCCGTGGATGGAACCTGAATAGGCGATAAAACTGGACTAGAGACTTAGGTGTTTAGGTAGGTCGTGGTCTACACCCATGTCGGCTTTCGCTTGAAGTCTACCGAGCACATGTCGTCTGCAGACGCTAAGTGGTGGAAACATGTATGAAGAAGTACACCCCTGTAGGGTTAACATCATCTATTCGAATAGCCGTGTCCGTGATAAAGGACTTCTGGGTTGCCTATACAGTTCATAGACAAGTGAAAGTGGATACTCTAAAATGCGCAAGATAAGCATGAGTGCTATGGATGGCGTTCTCGTAGGGAGACGGGAGCGGATCCTTAGTGGTGTATTGATATGGTGAATATGTGGACTCGTGTGCGCCACCTCAAAAGAGTTACTTGCAGTCGTAGTGCAGGATAGCCACCGAGTCAAAGCTGTCTTGCTGCAGTTAAACCCCATCATCCCCTTTGTTGATAATGATGCATATGTAGTTAGTTCTGATGTAAGTCTTGTTGTGTACATTTGTACTCATGTTTGCCTATTTTATGTTTTTGCAGAGAGACTTCAGTCTCACTAGTAGATCCGCGTGGACTTCGATGTTTAGCTTGTTACCTCAGCTATGATCTTGTGCCCTCGGCAGGATCTGGTAGTTAGTCAGGCTTCTCAGCCTTTTTCATTTGTAGATGTCTGTACTTAGACATGTTAAGCTTCCGCTTGTGCTTTTACTTGAATGCTCTGAGTGTTGGGTCATGAGACCCATGTTTGTAATATCTCGCTCCTCGGAGCCTATTAATGAAATACTTGAGTTGTAGAGTCATGTTTTGATGCCATGTTGTATTTGCACATATCGAGCATATTGTGTATATGTTATTGAAATGCTTGGTATGTGTGGGATCTGACTATCTAGTTGTTTATCCTTAGTAGCCTCTCTTACCGGGAAATGTCTCCTAGTGCTTCCACTGAGCCATTGTAGCTTGCTACTGCTCCGGAACACTTAGGCTGGCTGGCATGTGTCCTTCTTCGTTCCTGTCTGTCCCGTCAGGGAAATGTCACGCGATGAATACCGGAGTCCTGTTAGCCCGCTACAGCCCGGTTCACCGGAGTCCTGCTAGCCCTGTGCTACAGCCTGGATTCACTCGCTGATGACCGACACGTTCGATGCTGGGTCATGGATGTCTGTCCCGGTAAGCTTATGCCACTTTGGGTTTACGACTAGCCATGTCAGCTCGGGCTCCTTATCATATGGATGCTAGCGACACTATCATATACGTGTGCCAAAAGGCGCAAACGGTCCTGGGCAAAGGTAAGGCGACACCCGTGGGAATACCGTGCGTGAGGCCGCAAAGTGATATGAGGTGTTACATGCTAGATCGATGTGGCACTGAGTCGGGGTCCTGACACCATTAGCTGCTAATGACGCTGCCATGTCGGCACGGCCGGAGTTTGGCCGTCGGCGACCATCCGGTGCGGCGGCGGCTCACCAAGGTGGCTCTAGGGGCAGGGGCTGGGTGCGCTGAGGGCACCAGAAGGGAGCCCTCGCTCGCGCGCATCCAACGGAGCAGATGGGTGGTCACGGGGTGGTCAGAAAGTGGCCGGCAGCGAGGTTTGGCGGCGGCCGGAGATCGGGCTAGGTCGGGCTCGACGCTAGGGTGCGCGGGAGGAGGAGCTAGTGGGAGCTGCGGCCTCCTGGGAACATGCGGAGCACGTGAGCGTTCTCGAACGCGAGCCGCTGCGGCTGTGACCACGGCTACGCCATGGCCGACAGCGAGAAGCTTTCGGCCTCAATAGTTAACCCGACTACGGCACACGAACGGCGAGAAGAACAGGGGGAAAACGGGCATGAGCTCACTGTGGTTCTGGTGGTGCAGCTGGCGAGCTCGGGGACAAGCTGTGGACGACGAATCGGCGGCGGCGATCGACGGTGCCCGAGGTTGAAGACAATGGCGTGGAGGCGATGCAGAGCTTCCCGCGGTGCGTTGCTTGGCGAGGAGGAAGAGGTGGTCGAGGCGGATCCGTTGGAGCAGGCAGAGGGACGAGGGGAGCCCGGTGGACGCGATGGTGCTCGTCGGCGCTCTTGGACGTGAACGAGAAGAGCAGGGAAGAGAGGCAGAGGAGACGTGATGAAGAGGGAGGGGTCGAGGGGGTTCTGTGTGGTGGCGTGGCGTCGTCCAGGGCGAGGGGGAGCAGTTGCGTGGCTAGCAGGAGGTGGCCACGGCTCGGCTATGCGCGCGCCATGCGCAACGCCAATAGGTGTGAGGAAGACGACGCGCGAAGGGCTGGGCTGGGCCTAGCAGGCCAGCTACTGTAGCAGGTAGGCCAGGTAAGTCTTCTTCCTCTTCGTTTTATTCCTGTTTAGTTTCTAGTTTTCTATTTCTGCTGTTGTTTTTGAATTACTAAAAATACTAAACCTTTCCTAAATATACTGAGATAAGTTGTGGGCACTGTTGAAATATTTTACAGCAGCCCTCAACCATTATCAGTATTATTTGGGCAATTAAAAAATATATCTATAAATTAAATGCCCAAATGCAAATACTTAATGGATTAATTCAAAAATCCAGAATGACCTCGAAAAATGTACACCATTTTTGGCAAAGGTTCTAGACCAATTAAAAAATGATGAACTTTTCTAAAAAGCATTCTAGGTTCATTGAAAATATTTATGGTTGACCCTATTTGATTTAATTTGGTGCTAGGGTTTGTCATCCCCATTTCAAATTCATTTGAAGTTAAACATGATGCACACATGAAGCTGGCCTAGCCAGAACTAGGGATGTGACACTCTCCCACATAAAACTTGCTATCGGTCTAGTAAAGTAGTCAATTGCTTAGGGACAATTTCACAACTCCTATCACCACTCTACACTCGCTATATTTACTTTATTGCTTCTTTATCTAAATAGCCCCTAGTTTATATTTATGTGCTCTTTATTATTTTGCAAAACTATCCAACAACACCTGCAAAGTCCTTCTAGTTTCATACTTGTTCTAGGTAAAGCGAACGTTAAGCGTGCGTAGAGTTGTATCGGTGGTCGATAGAACTTGAGGGAATATTTGTTCTACCTTTAGCTCCTCGTTGGGTTCAACACTCTTACTTATCGGAAAAGGCTACAATTGATCCCCTATACTTGTGGGTTATCAAGACCTTTTTCTGGCGCCGTTGCCGGGGAGTCATAGCATGGGGTGAATATTCTCGTGTGTGCTTGTTTGCTTTATCACTAAGTAATTTTTATTTGCTGTTCTTAGTTTTTTTTCTATCTTTAGTTATGGATATGGAACACGAAATACCAAAAAAATTAGGTCTACTTGCTACTCATGGAGATGGGGAACCTCCTAAAACCCTCGATGCTCATTATGTGAAAGATATTATGTACTACTTTGATAATCCTGAGAAAACCCCATTCAATTATGTTATGGGAGACATGTTGGATCAACATGAATACTTTAGGGATTATCGCTTGACACAAAAAGGGAAACTATTATGGCATCAAATTTATATGTCGCATTGGTATGCTTGTCAATTATGCTTGAGATATGATTATACTTGTTGCTCTAGGACGAAGGCTCCACACCTTCCCTTTTCATGCAAATTTAATGATGATAAAACCTTGGCTTCTTATGCTAATGGTATCTATGATTACTATGATGTGGAACAAATAGAAGAATTCGTTGCTTTTATGGGTGCTTATGAAATTGAATCTTTGCTTAAAGAGTGTGAAAATCTTGATGATGTTGTTTACAGACCTGAAAATTTTGCTATACTTAAATATTGTTATGATAATTATGAATACAATTCCGATATTGGTGCATTTATTGAGAAAGTCTCTGCTGTCCAAGAAGAGACTAGTATTTTGCAGGAGTCTATGGAAGAAGGAATTGATGAAACTGTGAGCTCATTGGATGAAAAAGATGATGAGGAGAGCGAAGAAGAAAAGGAGGAAGAGCGGATTAGCTACCCGTGCCCATCTTCTAACGAGAGTAACTCTTCAACTCATACATTGTTTAATTTCCCTTCATGCTTACCGAAGGATGATTGCTATAATAATTGTTATGATCCCGTTGATTCTCTTGAAATATCCCTTATTGATGATGCTTGCTATGCTTATGGCCAAGATGCCAATATGAATTATGCTTACGGAGATGAACTTGCTACAGTTCCTTATGTTAAACATGAAATTGTTGCTATTGCACCCACACATAATAGTCCTATTATCTTTTTGAATTCTCCCGACTACACTATATCGGAGAAGTTTGTGCTTATTAAGGATTATATTGATGGGTTGCCTTTTACCATTGCACATGATAACTTTGATGAATATAATATGCATGTGCTTACTGCTCCTACTTGCAATTATTATGAGAGAGGAACTATATCTCCACCTCTCTATTTTCCAATATGATAAAATTGCAAGAAACTGCTTATACTATGCATTGGCCTTTACTATGTGTGCCTGAATTGTTCTTTTATGACATGCCGATGTATAGGAAGAGAGTTAGACTTCGTCATTGCTTTATATATGTTACTTTGTGCTCACTACTAAATTACAAATCATTGTTAATTAAAATTGGCTTTGATATACCTTGGGATCCGGGTGGATCCATTACCTGAGCACTATATGCCTAGCTTAATGGATTTAAAGAAAGCACTGCCAGGGAGACAACCCGGAAGTTTTAGAGAGTCATTTATTTCTATCGAGTGCTTTTATATAGTTTAAAAACAAAAAATAAATAAAGAGGGGAACCCAAAATTTTTTCAAAAAGGAAAGTGAAAGTGAGAGAGACAAGCATTGTTGAAGTGGGAGAGCTCCTTGAACTTTGTTCATGCTCAAGAAAACTTTGTGAATCTTAATTACAGAAACTTTTCATCAAAAATAATTATCCCCTTGTATAATTCCATTGTATTACAAAAATAATGTGCCAAGGTTTGCCTTTAGGATGTTTAGATTGCTTGTTGGTTTGTGCGATGCAGAACAAAAACTTTGGCTGTAGTGCGCGACTTTACATTTTTTACTGGAATGTCAAATGGTTCTGAAATTTTTTGCACTGCCTTGCTATACAATGTTTTTTATTTTTCCTAATTTTGGTAGAATTTTTGGGGTACTACAAGTATGGTGAATGTTCAGATTGCTACAGACTGTTCTGTTTTTGACAGATTCTGTTTTTGATGCATAGTTTATTTGTTTTGATGAAACTATCAATTTCTATCAGTGTTAAGCCATGGAAAAGCTATATTATAGTAGACACAATGCAAAAACAAAATATGAATTGGTTTGCAACAGTACCTAGAGTAGTGATTTGCTTTATTATACTAACGGATCTTACCAAGTTTTCTGTTGAAGTTTTGTGTGGATGAAGTGTTTGATCGAGAAGGTCTCGATATGAGGAAAAGGAGGAGAGGCAAGAGCTCAAGCTTGGGGATGCCCAAGGCACCCCAAGTAATTATTCAAGGAGACTCAAGCGTCTAAGCTTGGGGATGCCCCGGAAGGCATCCCCTCTTTCTTCAACAAGTATCGGTATGTTTTCGGATTCGTTTCGTTCATGCGATATGTGCAAATCTTGGAGTGTCCTTTGCATCTAGTTTTCACTTTTCTTTTATGCACCATGCTTATATGAGATAGTCCTTGGTTGATTTATAGAATGCTCTTTTCACTTCACTTAAATCTTTTGTGTATGGCTTTATAGAATGCTTCATGTGCTTCACTTATATCTTTTGAAACTTGGATTGCCTGTTTCTCTTCACATAGAAAACCGCCATTTGTAGAATGCTCTTTTGCTTCACTTATATTTGTTAGAACGTGGGCATATGTTTTGTAGAAAGAATTAAACTCTCTTGCTTCACTTATATCTATTTTATAAAGATGACAGGAATTGGTCATTCACATGGTTAGCCATAAAATCCTACATAAAACTTATAGATCACTGAATACGATATGTTTGATTCCTTGAAATAGTTTTGCGATATAAAGGTGGTGATATTAGAGTCATGCTAGTGGGTGACTGTGGATTAGTAGAAATACTTGTGTTGAGGTTTGTAATTCCCGTAGCATGCACGTATGGTGAACAATTATGTAACGAAGTTGGAGCATGAGATATTTTTTGATTTTCATCCTTTGTGTGGAGGTCGGGATCGCGCGATGGTTAACTCCTACCAACCCTTCCCATAGGAGCATGCGTGTAGTACTTTGTTTCGATGGCTAATAAATTTTTGCAATAAGTATGTGAGTTCTTTATGACTAATGTTGAGTCCATGGATTATACACACTCTCACCCTTCCATCATTGCTAGCCTCTTCCATACCATGCATTACCCTTTCTCGCCTCGAGAGTTGGTGCAAACTTCATCGGTGCATCCAAACCCCGTGATACAATATGCTCTATCACATATAAGCCTCCTTATATCTTCCTCAAAACAACCACCATACCTACCTATCATGGCATTTCCATAGCCATTCCGAGATATATTGCCATGCAACTTCCATCATCATCATATACATGACTTGAGCATTCATTGTCATATTGCCTTGCATGATCAGATAGCTAGCATGATGTTTTCATGGCTTGTCCGTTTTTTGATATCTTTGCTACGCTAGATCATTGCATATCCCGGTACACCGCCGAAGGCATTCATATAGAGTCATATTTTGTTCTAGTATCGAGTTGTAATATTGAGTTGTAAAGTAAATAAAATTGTGATGATCATCATTATTAGAGCATTGCCCCATAAAAAAAGAGGTCAAAGAAGCCTAAATAAAAAAAGGGGGCCAAAGAAGCCCGCCAAAAAGGGGCAATGTTACTATCCTTTTACCACACTTGTGCTCCAAAGTAGCACCATGTTCTTCATATAGAGAGTCTCCTATGCTTTCACTTTCATATACTAGTGGGAATTTTCATTATAGAACTAGGCTTGTATATTACGATGATGGGCTTCCTCAAATGCCCAAGGTCTTCATGAGCAAGCAAGTTGGATGCACACCCACTTAGTTTCCAGTTTGAGCTTTCATACACTTATAGCTCTTAGTGCATCCGTTGCATGGCAATCCCTATTCCTCACATTGACATCAATTGATGGGCATATCCATAGCCCGTTGATTAGCCGCGTTGATGTGAGACTTTCTCCTTTTTTTTCTTCTCCACATAACCCCACCATCATATTCTATTCCACCTATAGTGCTATATCCATGGCTCATGCTCATGTATTGCGTGAAAGTTGAAAAAGTTTGAGAATACTAAAGTATGAAACAATTTCTTGGCTAAAACCGGGGTTGTGCATGATTTAAATACTTTTTGTGGTGAAGATGGAGCATAGCCAGACTATATGATTTTGTAGGGATAACTTTCTTTGGCCATGTTGTTTTGAAAATACATGATTGCTTTATTAGTATGCTTGAAGTATTATCGTCTTAATATCAAATTATAGACTATTGCTTTGAACCACTCGTGTCTTAATATTCATGCCATGATTAGATGTATGATCAAGATTATGCTAGGTAGCATTCCACATAAAAATTATTTTTTATCATTTACCTACTCGAGGACGAGCAGGAATTACAAGGGCAGATTGGAATACTTGGGCAAGCCTGGCTGCTTCAGTCTTAGGGACATTTATAGGGACCATCATGGATTTTGCAAAATTAACTCGAAGTCCTGTAGAGGTAGCAAAAACATGTAGCATGTCCCTCAGAGCAACTAACTAAACCTCATCAGCAGGTAAGATCAAGATTGTGTCGTCGGCATACTGAATGATTGGGAAATCAGGATCATGACACTCAATAGGAAGTGTCAGTTGGCCATCTTGCGACATCTTATTAACTACAAACTATAGGAGATCAGCTGCTAGAACAAAACGTAATGGGGAGAAAGGGTCCCCTTGCCTTACCCCATGCCTGCATTTGAAATGATTTCCTGGAAGTCCATTAAGAAGTACCTAAGAATCACCAGAAGACAGAATTTCCTTGACCCAACCAATCCATTTGGGAGGAAGCCCTTTAAAACGAAGAAGTGTCAATATAGCCTCATGTTCCACTGTATCAAAAGCCTTTGCAAAATCCAATTTTAAAATGATGATGGGCTTCTTGGACAGCTTGCATTGATGGATATACTGAAAGGCCCATGCTAAACAATCCGGAATGGATCTATGCTTGAGGAAACCATATTGGTTTTTATGAATGCATTTGGGAATTACCTTCTGCATTCTATTAGCCAACGGTTTAGTCAGAAATTTAAGGCAAGTGTTGGTTAAGGAGATGGGTCTAAAATCATTATGGCATTGGGGCACCAACATCTTGGGGATGAGGGTAATTAATGAAGAATTTATGTTCTGCAGACTGATCTTCCCTTCATAAAACTCCTTAATTAACTGCCTGAAGTCTTTCTCAATGATCTGCCAGCATCTCTTAACAAACATACCATAGCCAGGTGCCCTATCCATAGGCAAATCCTTGAGCACAACAGAAATTTTCTCATCAATGAAGGGTGCTACTAACTCCTCAAGCCTTTGAACTAGTTGAATAAGAGATGGTAGGTCAAAACAAATGGAGATACCCTCTGCTTGGCCCATTCTAGACCTGAAATAATTCCATAAAATACCTGCCATTTGATCATGCTCATTGGCTGAAGAGCCATCCTCTCTCTGTAGGCAGGAGATCGAATTACGTCTGAGCCTCTCAGAAGCCATGGCATGAAAGAACTTGGAGTTCTCCTCCCCAACCATAATATATCTTATAGTACATATCTAATTCCAATAGATATGATGTAGTTTCAGAATCATCTCATACTGTATCTTAATGATTTTCCTGAAGTTGAACTCAGGTCTAGTCAGAGGGCTGATCTCCTCTAGCGAGTCAAAATACAGAACTACCTCTGAGCATCTGGTAGCCAGCCTCTTGAGAGAGGAAAGATTAGTGCTCCATCTCTTGAGGGCAAATCTCAACCTTTTAAGTTTCACAGACAGGGTGGCAGGGGCAGATAAACCAGCAGCAATGGGCGCCTCCGAAGAATTCCTTACACAATCAGAAAACCCTGGCATTTCAACCAAAAAATTCTCAAAATGGGACACTTTGGATTTTGGAATGGTGGTGCCAATGGAAACAACACAAGGCACATGGTCTGAGGATATTTTTGCAAGTGGTAACACAAATGTGTTTGGATATGCAGAGATCCAGTCTGCAGTTGTAAAGAACCAATCCAACTGTTCCATGAGAGGCTGCTCCTGGATATTAGACCAAGTGTAAGCTCTGCCTTTCAAAGGCAGCTCAAGCAAACCCAGGTGACCAATGATCTCATTAAACAAGAAGATGTCATTAACATTTCGCCCTGGTCAGTTCTTGTTGTCCAACGACCTAATGAAGTTAAAGTCTCCAAGGAACAGCCAGTTTTGATCATCTGGTATACTAAGATTATACAACCAGCTAATGAAATCATCTCTCAGGGGCCCTTGACAGGGACCATAAACTGCCACCATTGTCCATGCCTCAGAATTATGCACAGATTTAAAAGGAACTATCACGCCAAAACATTGAATATCCACCAGCGTGCCACTGAAAACTGTAGAGTCCCAAATAACCAGAATACCACCCGAGGCTCCTACCGACGGGGCATAAGCAAAATTGTCAAACCTATGAGGACAAAAGGAATGGATCTCATGCAAATCAAAGTGTTCACACTTTGTTTCCTGCAAACAAATAATAGAACATTTTCTCTTAATATTTGCTCTAACATCTCTCTGTCTGTCATCAGAGTTAAGGCCCCTCACATTCCAACACAGAACACGCCAATTACGAAAATATGTACTATCCATTGACACTGATATAAGATAAGCCAGAACTCATAACCGCATAACAGTACGAGTAGCAGAGTAGCAATGAGAAAAAGTTCAAACCATAGGTCCACAGACTTAGACATGAAACAATAGCTTGAATGAAAAACAAACCAAATAAGAGAGACCCCCCTCCCCACCAGAGGCTTAAGAGATCACTTTTCATTGGGAGACTTGTTGGAATCTTCAGACTCTGGGCAAGCCATAAGCTTTTCCACTAAAAGGTCTTCTAATGGAATCTACAATGCTGCACCAAGCTCCTGCAGGAAAGAAATAGCCGTGGGCGGGGGAACTGCTGCATTCTCCTCAACGGTCACTGTCTCAGGGAGCCGTGACTTCTTGGCTTGTAGACGATGAAGGCTTGAAGACTTCATAGGAATAGCAGAAGTTGGCTTGTATCCCATCGCCTTGGCACAACTTTGACTGATCCTACGAGTGGAGAAGTCCGGCTCTGCGGCCACCATCTGAACAGACTTGTGAGCTCTACTGGAAGTACGCTTGCCTAGAACTAGAGGGGACTTAGCCTGAAACTAAAACTCACCGATCTGCTCAGCCTATCTCTGCGGTGACGGCTGCTCAAGTTCAATCGGAGAGGTCAACTGTGGCAAAAGTGGCTCAATGATAACTGAAGAAACTGGTTTGGGACGGGTGGGAACAGTCAAGAAGAAACTAGCACGTGCCATCTTAGATATGAAGTTTAGTTCGATCTCCCAAGACCAAAAACGCCGAGGCAAGACATACGGTGGCAGCACTGACACTCTTGGAAAACACTAAATCTCAGATAAGACAATCTCTAGCACAATCATGTTGAAGGTGCGTTCCGAGATCATATGTGGTGGCAAAACCGGCCCATAGACCACCCGAACAATTCCCAATTGGATTGGGTCCAGGACAGGCTGATGCAGTTGCTGTTGAACCTCTATATTCATGTCATTGTGTGGCAACTGTGGCACTGAGCCAGAAGAGCCAGAAGATGGTGGGTTTATGACAATGGAGTTTTGTTGCACCACATCATCTTGCAGATCTTCCTCGGGCGCATTTTGCATATGCTGGTTCTGGTCATGCTACTCCCATAGCCCCCATCCATCATCTTGCTGAGCATTCTGGCCCCAACCATTGTTATGCTGCTACTGCTGGTCCTGGGGCACAACATTCCATCCAAGTGCCAGGTAGGGCGGCATTGCCCAAAATGGCTGTGGTGGGATTTCTCCAGGCATCGGATGCGGGTTTCCATCCAGGGGCATTGGGTCCTCATCTGCACCAATCATGGCCTCAGCAAACTCCGCATAAAAAATGTAGCAGGCAGAAGTCCAAGAAACAATCATTCCTCCCCAGTTAGCAAACTCTCTGAACATTATGTCGCGAGGAAGCAGAGCATTGTCAGGGAAAGAAGCTCTGACAAGCGAACGAGCACGGCAACGGTCATGATGCTTCCAATAGTGGAACTGACCAAAAGTACCAACCATATCTGCTAAACCCTGAGTGTTCCAATAATCAAGAGGTATGCCAATGAACATCAACCATCTAGTATGATGACCATGCAAAGCCCAAAAACCTTCCCCATGATCATGTGGTATAAATCTGACGAAGAACTCAGCTCCCTCCTCATCCAAACCCAGAGGGAAAGGCGGATGCATAGTAAAAGAACCTCTGACCACTGGATCTTCTATCTCAAAAAGACCAACTCCATGAACCCATGGCTGAGCAGAATGTACTAGAACATGAAGCGTCTGGGTGATGAAGTTAAGCACCTGCTCACGCCGGATGGCCACCATATGAGCAGGAGGCACGGGCTCCACAATGGCCACCATGAACTGCTCATGCATCCGTGGAGGTGGATAACGAGAAGTGAAGTATGTTCGCGGCAATCTGTCACCACCACCATCGATGATATCCTACCCAGCAAGTAGGAAGCGCCGAGGGTCTAGGGCGTAGACCGCCATGGAGAGATCAGGCAAAGGTGGAGGAGCGATGAAAGATTGCAGTGGCGGCGGCAATGGAGGAGAAGCGGATTGGTTTTCTTTTTGGGCTGTGTAGTATCAGAAGGCGGAGAGGCAAGGGGTTCTGCTCCGGTGCGAGAATCAAAGCCTGGCGATGGGACTTTGGGCACCCAGATGAACAACTCAAGCGGTTGGCGGATGCAATCTTTTTTAATGTGACCTGACCAAAAACATTTCCGGCACCTAACCTTGGTAGTGCAATACACTGAAGGATGGGACATACCCAAACAATTTTGGCAGTCCCAAAACCGTGCTGCGAGGTCTTCAATCATATCGTCAAAGCTCTGCAAGTCACGTACAATATCCCTAGGAGAAGGAATATCTATGGACGGGGCATTGAGATCCTTTGAATCATCATCTGATATGTCGATTGGGGCATTGACACGACCAGGGCCCGCGGGTGCAGAACTGATTGGGCTAGCATCGTCAAGAGCGATAGGAAAATCTTTTGAGCCCGAGAATTTCGGCCCAACAATAGATTTGAAAATCCCAGGAGATCCGGAGTTGCCACCAACACAACGCACCACTTTTGGGGAAGGTGGCAAAGATCCAAAACGGATCGTCACCAGCGATGAGGGAGTCTGCAACTCCGGCAACAGTGGTTCCTCATCAGAATGGATAGAATAACTCGCCTCTTGAACTGATAAACAATCCTGAGTAGAAGCTGGGTAGCGATAGCCTTTACACGCCTCATAATTTATGAAGGCGGCAAACCTTAGCTTCTTCTTGGATCGAAGATTGGACTTGAAGTGGGTTTTGCATAGCCAATAGCCCTAGCTTAGCGCTGCGCTTGGAAGGACTGACTAGGGTCCATTCCTCCTGGCATTCTAACTGCGAGCGCATAAACTCCTGCTCCCAATTCGGACCCCCATGACTCCAGAGATGGAAGAAACAATTAAACTGGTCGCATACAAACGACCTTTGATGTAATATGAAAAACCCCACCTCCTTGCATGAGACATGAAAAAAGAAAAAACGATCATGGAGATGGGATACCTTTAGTGCAGAACAATAACCTCCAATAGCAGCTTCCAATGAGAGACCAACGTTATCCTCATCCAAACAGAAAGAACTCCTGGCAAAAGAAATCACCATGATGAAATGACCAGATCTTTCCGATGGGTGCACTGTCCTGTGGAAAGAACACCAGATCTCTTGGGACAAAGCCATCCCGGGGGGAAAATCCAACCCCAAAGAGATTGATGCATGCACTTCCATTGAGATGACAACCAGTGGAAAGAGGGAAGAACGCTGGAGAGAAAGAGTGGATCAGAAGACCAGCCCCACGGTTGAACGTGAAGATAGCCGGCGTTGAGGGTGGCTAGCGTTTAGTAGGTGGGTGGGAGGGGTGGGACGCCATTCTCCATATATGTGAAATTTGTCATAAGTAGAATAGCTCAGACTAGGCCCACCCAATTTTTCAGAATAGTATGCATGGAGTTTACCATCTTTTAGCAACACACCTCCTAATCCAATTCCACTAGCATCACATTCAAGCTCAAAAGTCTTATTAAAGTGAGGAAGTTGGAGTAAAGGAGCATGTGTCAACTTATCTTTCAATACCGTGAAGGCTTCTTCCTGTGCGGTACCCCAAACAAAAGGCACATCCTTCTTCGTAAGATCATTGAGAGGTGCAGCAATGGTGCTGAAATCTCTCACAGAACGACTATAGAAACTAGCGAGGCTAAGAAAAATCCTCACTTGTGTGACCGTTTTGGGCTGCAGACAATTCTCAATAGCTTCAATTTTGGATTTATCAACTTCAATTCCCTGTGGAGTAGCAACATTGCCAAGAAAAGATACTTGGTCGGTGAAAAAGGTGCACTTCACAAGGTTACCAAACAAATGTGCATCACGTAGAGCAATAAAAATAGAACGTAAATGTTCCAAATGTTCTTCCAAAGATCTGCCATAAATCAGTATATCATTGAAATAGACTACCACTAATGTCCAATGAAAGCACGTAAAACTTCATTCAATAATCTCATGAAAGTACTAGGTGCATTAGTTAACCCAAAAGGCATGACTAACCACTCATATAATCCAAACTTAGTTTTAAATGATGTTTTCCATCATGTCCCAATTTCATACGAATTTGATGGTATCCACTATGCAAATCAACTTTGGAGAATATTGTAGAGCCACTCAATTCATCAAGCGTATCATCTAGTCTAGGAATATGATGATGATAACAAATACTAATATTATTAATGCCTCTACAATCAACACACATATGCGATGTACCATCCTTTTTTGACACTAATACAATAGCAACAACAGAAGGACTAAGAGATTAGCGTATATAACCTTTATCGAGCAGCTCCTGTACTTGACACATAATCTCCTTCGTCTCGTCTGGATTGGTACAGTATGGTGCATGATTGGGTAGCGATGCACCAGGAATTAAGTCAATCTGATGCTCAATCCCTCGAATAGGTGGTAATCTCGGTGGCACGTCTTGTGGAAAGACGTCGGCAAACTCTTGCAAAATGCTAGTGACAACATGAGGCAAAGAGGAAAGCACATCCATGAATGAAAATAATGCCTCTTTGTGCACATAGGCTGTAGCGACCAGACCTCAAACAGTCTGATCTCTGTGCATCAGTGTCATCCCTGGATCGGTAATGCTGACACGCACAGTACTTGAAGGATTTATAACAGAGTAGCAATCACACACTTATTACATCGAATGTCTCAAGAGAGAACTTATTACAATAAATATGGCTTAAGGCCATCTAATAACGATAACATCGGAAGGCTTGGAAGATAAGCGAGTCCATCAACTCCAACGGCATCACTGAGTATAAGATCACGACCTAAGGCACCTTACTCATCATCTGAAAAGTCTGCAACATGATCGTTGCAACCCGAAAACGGGACAGCACATGGAATATGCTGGCAATGTAACACATAGAGAGTAATAAACAGAATAATGCTATCACTACATGCATATATGGCTGGTGGTAAGCTCTATGGTTACAATTTTGCATAAAGCCAACTTTTCCCTACAACAAAGGAATAAATTTTATTTAACTATCATGGTGGTTGTTAAACATTGAGAAGGTTCCTCCAACTCAATCCCAATTAAACATCATCATTAAACCAACAAAATTAAATTAAATAACATGATGAGATTCACATGATAATCCAAGTACTAGATACTCAAAACGTCCATAACCGGGGACACGGCTAACCATGATTAGTTTATACACTTTGCAGAGGTTTGCACACTTTTCCCCGCAAAACTAGATCTCCTCTGCTTGATTTCTCGCACTACAGGTTGTTTGACAACGGATGACCGAGACACAGTCTTTGAGAAGCATTAACTCTCTACTCCGGGTAGACAGTACCACCTACATCCCCTACATCTGCTAGTCTACCTCTTCAAAAGCTCACGCAACATACTCAACTATGTGATGTCTACTACACAACCTTCTTCTTGTAGACGTTGTTGGGCCTGCAAGTGCACAGGTTTGTAGGACAGTAGCAAATTTCCCTCAAGTGGATGACCTAAGGTTTATCAATCCGTAGGAGGCGTAGGATGAAGATGGTCTCTCTCAAACAACCCTGCAACCAAATAACAAATAGTCTCTTGTGTCCCCAACACACCCAATACAATGGCAAATTGTATAGGTGCACTAGTTCGGCGAAGAGATGAAGATACAAGTGCAAAATAGATAGTAGATATGGGTTTTTGTAATCTAAAATAATAAAAACAGCAAGGTAACGAGCGGTAAAAGTGAGCGTAAACGGTATTGCAATGGTAGGAAACAAGGCCTAGGGTTCATACTTTCACTAGTGCAAGTTCTCTCAACAATAATAACATAGATAGAACATATGACAAGCCCTCAACATGCAACAAAGAGTCACTCCAAAGCCACTAATAGCGGAGAACAAACGTAGAGATTATGGTAGGGTACGAAACCACTTCAAAGTTGTTCGTTCGGATCGATCTATAAAAGAGTTCGTACTAGAATAACACCTTAAGACACAAATCAACCAAAATCCTAATGTCACCTAGATACTCCATTGTCACCTCAAGTATCCGTAGGCATGATTATACGATATACATCACACAATCTCAGATTCATCCAACCAACATAAAAGTACTTCAAAGAGTGCCCCAAAGCTACTACCGGAGAGTCAAGAACGTGTGCCAACCCCTATGCATAGGTTCCCAAGTGTCACGAAACCCGCAAGTTGATCACCAAAACATACATCAAGTGGATCAATAGAATAACCCATTGTCACCACGGTTATCCCACGCAAGACATACATCAAGTGTTCATAAAAGACTCAATCCGATAAGATAACTTCAAAGGGGAAACTGAATTCATCACAAGAGAGTAGAGGGGGAGAAACATCATAAGATCCAACTACAATAGCAAAGCTCGGGATACATCAAGATCGTGCCATAGAGGAACACGAGAGAGAACATGAGAGAGAGAGAGATCAAACACATAGCTACTGGTACATACCCTCAGTCCCGAGGGTGAACTACTCCCTCCTCGTCATGGATAGCGCCGGGATGATGAAGATGGCCTTCGGTGATGGGATCCCCCTCCGGCAGGGTGCCGGAACAGGGTCCCGATTGTTTTTTGGTGGCTACAGAGGCTTGCGGCGGCGGAACTCCCGATCTATCTTCTGTTCTGGAAGTTTTAGGGTACGTAGGTATATATGGGTGCAGGGGGTACGTCGGTGGACCTCCGGGCTGCTCACGAGGTAGGGGGGCGTGCCCAGGGGGGGCGCCCTCCACCCTCGTGGACAGCCCGGGACTCCCCTGGCATGCACTCCAAGCCCATCAGGTTGGTTTCCTTCCAAAATTAACTTCTCCAGTTGATTTCGTTCCGTTTTGACTCCGTTTGATATTCCTTTTCCTCGAAACACTGAAATAGGCATAAAACAGCAAATTTGGGCTGGGCCTACGGTTAATAGGTTAGCCCAAAAATAATATAAAAGTGGATAGTAAAGCCCAATATTGCCTAAAACAGTAGATAAAGTAGCATGGAGCAATCAAAAATTATAGATACGTTGGAGATGTATCAAGCATCCCCAAGCTTAATTCCTGCTCGTCCTCGAGTAGGTAAATGATAAAAAAGAATTTTTGATGCGGAGTGATACTTTGGCATAATTTCAATGTAAATCTTCTTAATTGTGGCATGATATTCAGATCCATAAGATTCAAGACACAATTTCATATTGACACAAAAATAATAATACTTCAAGCATACTAATCAAAGCAATCATGTCTTCTGAAAATAACATGGCAAAAGAAAGTTCATCCCTACAAAATCATATAGTTAGGCTATGCTTCATTTTCGTCACACAAAGATGTTCCCAACTTCTATACCCCCGATGACAAGCCAAGCAATTGTTTCATACTTAAATAATCTCAAACTTTTTCAACCTTCACGCAATACATGAGCGTGAGCCATGGATATAGCACTATGGGTGGAATAGAATATGATGATGGGGATTGTGTGGAGCAGACAAAAAAGGAGAAAGTCTCACGTTGACGAGGCTAATCAACGGGCTATGGAGATGCCCATCAATTGATGTCAACATGAGGAGTAGGGATTGCCATGCAACGGATGCACTAGAGCTATGAATGCTCAACAAAAGAAAACTAGTGGGTGTGCATCCAACTTGCTTGCTCATGAAGACCTAGGGCATTTGAGGAAGCCCATCGTAGGAATATACAAGCCAAGTTCTATAATGAAAAATTCCCACTAGTATAAAAAAGACAACTTATGAGACTCACTACATGAAGAACAAGGTGCTACTTTGAAGCACAATATATGAGACTCACTACATAAAGAACAAGGTGCTACTTTGAAGCACAAGTGTGGAAAAAGAGATAATAGCATTGCCCTTTTTTTGGGCCTTTTTTTTTCTTTTTGGCCTTTCTCTTTTTTTGGGCAATGCTCTAATAATGATGATCATCACACTTCTATTGATTACAAAACAAGGATTACAACTCGAATACTTAGAACAAGATATGACTATATGAATGCCTCCGGTGGTGTACCAGGATAGTGCAATGAATCAAGAGTGACATGTATGAAAAATAATGCATGGTGGCTTTGCCACAAATACGATGTCAACTACAAGATCATGCAATGGCAATATGACAAAAGTAATGCATGTCATGATGATGATGGTGGAAGTTGCATGGCAATATATCTCGGAATGGCTATGAAAATGCCATAATAGGTAGGTATGGTGGCTGTTTTGAGGAAGATATAAGGAGGTTTCTGTGTGATAGAGCGCATCGTATCACGGGGTTTGGATGCACCGGCGAAGTTTGCGCCAACTCTCAAGGTGAGAAAGGGTAATGCACGGTACCGAAGAGGCTAGCAATGGCGGAAAGGTAAAAGTGCGTATAATCCATGTACTCAACATTAATCAAAATAACTCATATACTTATTGCAAAAATTTAGAAGTCATCAAAAATTCAATTACTACGCGCATGCTCCTAGGGGGATAGATTGGTAGGAAAAGACCATCGCTCGTCCCCGACCGCCACTCATAAGGATGCACAAGCCAGGTACACTTCATGTTTCAAATTTGTTACACAACTTTAACCATACGTGCATGCTACGGGGTTTGCAAACTTCAACACAAGTATTTCTCAAATTCATAATCACCCAACTAGCACGACTTTGATATTATCACCTCCATATCTCAAAACAATTATCAAGCATCAAACTTATCTTAGTATTCAATTCACTCAAAAGAAAGTTTCACATATCTTGAATACCAAGTATATTAACATTAAGCAAACTACCATGCTATTAATGACTCTTAAAATAATCTAAGTGAAACATGAAAGTTCATCTATTTCTTCAAAATAAAACTACCACCATGCTCTGAAAGATATAAGTGAAGCACTAGAGCAAAAACTATCAAGCTCAAAAGATATAAGTGAAGCACATAGAGTATTCTAACAAATTCCAATTCATGTATGGCTCTCTCTCATTAAAGGATTTCAGATCTTGATACTTTATTCAAACATCAAGCAAAGCTAAATAAAACTACAATGCAAGGATAGCACAACTCACGTGAAGAAGCAAAAACTTAGGCTCAACCAATACTAACCGATAGTTGTTGAAGAAGAAAGGTGGGATGCCTACCGGGGAATCCCCAAGCTTAGATGCTTGAGACTTCTTGAAATATTATCTTGGGGTGCATTGGGCATCCCCAAGCTTGAACTTTTGTGTCTCCTTAATTCCTCTCATATCATGGTTTCTCTTTTTATCAAAAGCTTCATTCACAACAAACTCAACAAGACTCGTGAGATAGGTTAGTATAAACCAATGCAAAACCTTATCATTTTCTACTGTAAAAAATCACTAAAATTATTATTCAACATTGCATACTAAATGCCTCTGCATATTTAACACTCCTATCATCAAATAGAATCATTAAACAAGCAAACATATGCAAACAATGCAACCATAACAGCAATCTGTCAAAACAGTACAGTCTGTAAAGAATGCAAGAGTATCAATACTTCCTTAACTCCAAAAATTATGAACTAAAATTTCCACTGTAATAAATTTATCAGATCTCAGTATGCAAAAAGATTCAATGTTATACCATTCTCTGAATTTTCTAGGGAATTTTTGCAACAGCGGTAAACTTTCTGTTTTCAAACAGCAACATACAAACTAGCAAAATAAGCATGGCAAAGGCTATCCTTGACTTTTTTATTGAAACTAAAGAGGAAAAACACAATTCTAACTAACAGCAAGCAAAAACTAACAAAATAAAATGACGCTCCAAGCAAAACACATATCATGCAGTGAATAAAAATATAGCTCCAGGTAAAGTTACCGATGAACGAAGACGAAAGAGGGGATGCCTTCCGGGACATACCCTAGCTTAGGCTCTTGGTTTTCCTTGGATATTACCTTGGGGTGCCTTGGGCATCCCCAAGCTTAGGCTCTTGCCACTCCTTATTCCATAGTCCATCAAATCCTTACCCAAAACTTGAAAACTTTGACCATACAAAACTCAAAACAAAACTTGTAAGCTCCGTTAGTATAAGAAAATAAAACCACCACTTAGGTACTGTAATTAACTCATTATAAATTCATATTGGTGTAATATCTACTGTAATCCAACTTATCTATGGTTCATACCCTCCGATACTACTCATAGATTCACCAAAATAAACAAACAACACATAGAAAACAGAATCTGTCAAAAACAGAACAGTCTGTAGTAATCTGTATAAAACGTATACTTCTGGAACCCTAAAAATTATGAAATAAATTGCTGGACCTGAGAAATTTGTCTATTAATCATCTGCAAAAAGAATCAACCTAAAAGCGCTTTCCAGTAAAAAATGGCAGATAATCTCGTGAGCGCTAAACTTTCTGTTTTCTACAGCAAGATCACATAAACTTCACCCAAGTCTTCCCAAAGGTTCTACTTGGCACTTTATTGAAACAAAAGCTATATAACATGATTACTACAGTATCATAATCATGTGGACACACAAAAACAGTAAGGATAAATATTGGGTTGTCTCCCAACAAGCGCTTTTCTTTAATGCCTTTTAGCTAGGCATGATGATGACAATGATGCTCACATGAAAGATAAGAATTGAAACATAACGGGAGCATCATGAAGCATATGACTAGAACATTTAAGTCTAACCCACTTCCTATGCATAGGGATTTTGTGAGCAAACAACTTATGGGAACAATACTCAACTAGCATAGGATGGCACAACAAACATAGCTTCAAAACTTTAAGCACATAGAGAGGAAACTTGACATTATTGCAATTCCTACAAGCATATGTCCCTCCCTCATAATAATTTTCAGTAGCATCATGAATTAATTCAACAATATAACCAGCACCTAAAGCATTCTTTTCATGATCTACAAGCATAGAATTTTCACTACTCTCCACATAAACAAACTTCTTCTTTATAGCATACGTATCATCACAATAATCATCATAGATAGGAGGCATGCTTTCATCATAGTAAATTTGCTCATCAAAGCTTGGGGGAGAAAATATATCATATTCATCAAACATAGCTTCCCCAAGCTTGTGGCTTTGCATATCATTAGCATCATGGATATTCAAGGAATTCATACTAACAACATTGCAATCATGCTCATCAAATAAAAACATTCTATAGATTTCTTCTTCTAGCACTTGAGCACAATTTTCCTCTCCATCATTCTCACGAAAGATATTAAAAAGGTGAACCGTATGAGACAAACTCAACTCCATTTTTTTGGTAGTTTTCTTTAATAAACTAGACTAGTGCTAAAACAAGAAACAAAAAGATTCAATTGCAAGATCTAAAGATATACCTTCACTTACCTAGCCTCCCCGGCAACGGCGTCAGAAAAGAGCTTGATCTCTACTACACAACCTTCTTCTTGTAGACGTTGTTGGGCCTGCAAGTGCACAGGTTTTTAGGACAGTAGCAAATTTCCCTCAAGTGGATTACCTAAGGTTTATCAATCCGTAGGAGGCGTAGGATGAAGATGGTCTCTCTAAAACAACCCTGCAACCAAATAACAAAAAGTCTCTTGTGTCCCCAACACACCCAATACAATAGCAAATTGTATAGGTGCACTAGTTCGGCGAAGAGATGAAGATACAAGTGCAAAATAGATAGTAGATATGGGTTTTTGTAATCTGAAATAATAAAAACAGCAAGGTAACGAGCGGTAAAAGTGAGCGTAAACGGTATTGCAATGGTAGGAAACAAGGCCTAGGGTTCATACTTTCACTAGTGCAAGTTCTCTCAACAATAATAACATAGATAGAACATATGACAAGCCCTCAACATGGAACAAAGAATCACTCCAAAGCCACTAATAGCAGAGAACAAACGTAGAGATTATGGTAGGGTACGAAACCACCTCAAAGTTATTCGTTCGGATCAATCTATAAAAGAGTTCGTACTAGAATAACACCTTAAGACACAAATCAACCAAAACCCTAATGTCACCTAGATACTCCATTGTCACCTCAAGTTTCCGTGGGCATGATTATACGATATGCATCACACAATCTCAGATTCATCCAACCAACATAAAAGTACTTCAAAGAGTGCCCCAAAGCTACTACCGGAGAGTCAAGAACGTGTGCCAACCCCTATGCATAGGTTCCCAAGTGTCACCAAACCCGCAAGTTGATCACCAAAACATACATCAAGTGGATCAATAGAATAACCCATTGTCACCACGGTTATCCCACACAAGACATACATCAAGTGTTCATAAAAGACTCAATCCGATAAGATAACTTCAAAGGGGAAACTGAATTCATCACAAGAGAGTAGAGGGGGAGAAACATCATAAGATCCAACTACAATAGCAAAGCTCGGGATACATCAAGATCATGCCATAGAGGAACACGAGAGAGAACACGATAGAGAGAGAGAGAGAGAGAGAGAGAGAGAGAGAGATCAAACACATAGCTACTGGTACATACCCTCAGCCCCGAGGGTGAACTACTCCCTCCTCGTCATGGATAGCGCCGAGATGATGAAGGTGGCCTCCGGTAATGGGATCCCCCTCCGGCAGGGTGTCGGAACAGGGTCCCGATTGGTTTTTGGTGGCTACAGAGGCTTGCGGCGGCGGAACTCCCGATCTATCTTCTGTTCTGGAAGTTTTAGGGTACGTAGGTATATATGGGTGCAGGGGGTACATCGGTGGACCTTCGGGCTGCTCACGAGGTAGGGGGCGCGCCCAGGGGGGGGCGCCCTCCACCCTCGTGGACAGCCCGGGACTCCCCTTGCGTGCACTCCAAGCCCATCAGGTTGGTTTCCTTCCAAAATTAACTTCTCCAGTTGATTTCATTCCGTTTTGACTCCGTCTGATATTCCTTTTCCTCGAAACACTAAAATAGGCATAAAGCAGCAAATCTGGGCTGGGCCTATGGTTAATAGGTTAGTCCCAAAAATAATATAAAAGTGGATAATAAAGCCCAATATTGCCTAAAACAGTAGATAAAGTAGCATGGAGCAATCAAAAATTATAGATACGTTGGAGACGTATCACTATGCTAGAGCCCATAGTAGCTTGCGGCTGCACACGGAAGTTTCTAGCATGAATAATCTCATGATCCCTTTGAGCCTGGGTGGCGGTCCATAGGAGAATCACACGGTACCCCGGGATTTCCAAAAGTACAGGCAACCCTGGGTTCCCCAGGTGCCTGAATCCACCCACATGTGCATTTAAGTTGCCACCTTAAGTAAACCATTAATTAACAAACTCACATCTGTCATGGATATCCTATTCACGTCTACTAGCATAGCATAGCAATATAAGCAAACGTAGAAGTAACTCCCAAAGGTTTGATTAATTAAACAGGTAATAGGTACTACCTCATCTACTTCCCAATACCCACATGTTAATCAGATCCTAATCATGTAACTGTTTGAGGATGGATCTAATGCAATAAAACTAGGTAGTAAAGAGGTATGATCAAAGTGTTACTTGCCTTGCTGATGATTCGTGAAACCTAGAAACTCGAAGTAGCAAGCGACGCACTCCGGGTACTCTATCGCAAACAAACAAGCATACAATAAGCATTCATCTAATGCAGAGGTAAAACTCAAATAAGAGATCTAACCAGAAAGTTCAACTTAAGAACTCCGGTTTGCAAAAAGAATCAAATCAGATGAAGCAAGGAAAGTCAAACGGCGAAAGAAACAAGCTTCATTTACTAATATGGACCTAAGTCAAATTTTACAGTAGCAAAAACTTGTTTGAGTTGGTTAAACGGAAAGAGGGTTTCGAGACGAAACTCTAGGCGCTTGAATCGCATGATTCCGATAAACGAGCAAAAAGTTATATTAGAACGAAAATCGGATCAGAAATCACGATCAGAAATAATCGTGGAAAATCCGAAAAAAAAGAAAAACAGACGAACAGGCTAACGAACGAACGTTTGCTGTCTGCGGCTAAAATACGAAAACCGTTTGTTAAAATGAACGAACAAACGGGCGTTCGCTAAATAAACTAAACCGGGAAAAAAATAAAACCGATTAAAAAAACGGATCTAGGGTTTCGAAAAAAAAACCCGATCGGTTTTCTCGCGAAAACCGAGGCGGCGACGGCTACCTCCGGTGGCGGCAGGCTCCGGCGAGGGCGGCGGCGGTGGCGGCGGACGACGGCGGGCAGCGGCGGTGGCAGCTCGGGGCTAGGGTTTCGGCTGGGCTGGGGGTGGCCTCCCGGCTCTTATAAAGGCCGGCCGGGCCAGGAGTCCTAGTCGGACACGACCCGTAGGTCGGTTCGTTTTTTTAAATAATTTCGCACGGAAAAACAAATAAAAGAAATACTAAACGGACTCCAAAAATCCCAAAATAGATTTTCCCCGTCCTCTAAAATCAAGCCGTACAAGATGAACATTTATTTGGGGCCTAAATGCAATTTTGAAAAATGCGCATTTTTCCTAATTCAAATAAAATAGGGATAAAACTCTGAAATAAAATCTTATTTGATTTTAATATTAAATCCTCAATATTTGTTTATTTTGGGAAAGTCATTTTATTCCCTTTCTTTATTTTTTTATAATAGAAATAATTGATGATAAAATAATTAAAATCAAATGATCCTATTTTCAAAATTTGAGAAAACTCAAATATGAAAATAACGAAATCCCCAACTCTCTCCGTGGGTCCTTGAGTTGCGTAGAATTTCTAGGATCGAGCCAAAATGCAATAGAATATGATATGCTATGATGATCTAATGTATAACATTCCAAATTGAAAATTTAGGATGTTACAAACCTACCCACCTTAAGATGAATCTCGCCCTCGAGATTCGGGTTGGCTAGAAAATAGGTGAGGGTGGTCCTTCAGTAGATCTTCCTCTTGCTCCCAGGTGGCTTCATCTTCTGTATGGTGGTTCCACTGAACTTTGCAAAACTTGATAACCTTGCTGTGCATGACTCGGCTGGCATATTCGAGAATCTTGACTGGTTTCTCCTCATAGGTCAAATCACTATCCCACTGAATCGCTTCTAGTGGCACTGTATCTCTCAGCGGTATATCAGCCATCTCTGCGTGGCACTTCTTCAACTGGGAAACATGAAACACATCGTGAACTCCTGACAATCCTTCGGGCAATTCCAACTTGTAAGCAACTTCTCCCATACGCCCCAAAACTTTGTATGGTCCTACAAAACGTGGTGCTAGCTTTCCCTTAACTCCAAAACGCTTAACTCCTCGAAGTGGAGATACACGAAGATAAACTCTGTCTCCAACTTCGTAAACTGTCTCCTTATGTTTAGAATCTGCATAGCTCTTCTGCCTGGACTGGCTACCTTGAGCCTATCGCGAATCAACTTCACCTTCTGTTCAGACTCCTTAATCAAATCTGGTCCAAACAACTGGCGGTCTCCAACTTCATCCCACAACAACGGTGTCCTGCACCTCCTTCCATACAGAGCTTCGAAAGGGGCCATCTTCAAACTGGATTGATAATTGTTGTTGTAAGAGAACTCCGCATATGGCAAATTGTCGTCCCAACTAGATCCATAATCTAGCGCACAAGCTCTCAGCATGTCCTCCAGAATCTGATTGACTCTCTTGGTCTGTCCATCTGTCTGTGGATGGAAGGCTGTACTAAACTCTAGCCTGGTACCCAAAGTTTCGTGCAACTGATTCCAGAACTTTGAGGTAAACTGGGTTCCTCTATCTGATACAATGCTCCTCGGAACTCCATGCAGACATACGATCCTGGTCATGTATATCTTTGCCAACTTAGCACTAGTGTAATTGGTCTTCACTGGGATGAAATGAGCTACCTTCGTCAAACGATCGACTACAACCCATATCGAGTCATAGCTTGAACGAGTCCTGGGCAATCCCGTGATAAAATCCATGCCTAGCTTATCCCACTTCCATTCGGGTATCAGCAATGGCTGTAGCAATCCTGCTGGCTTCTGATGCTCTGCCTTCACTCTTTGACATACATCACAAACTGCTACATACTCCGCAATATCCTTCTTCATTCCGGTCCACCAGAAACTATCCTTCAAATCCAGATACATCTTGGTATTTCATGGGTGAATCGAATACGCCGAATCATGGGCCTCTTGCAGAATCAACTTCCTGACCTCCGGGTCATTAGGCACATAAACGCGGTCCTCAAACCATAAGGTATCGTGCTCATCCTCACGAAAACCTTTAGCTTTTTCTTTCCTCATCTTCTCCTTTATCTCGGCAATCTCCTTGTCTGTCTTCTGGGCTTGTCTGATCTTATCCATCAAAGTAGACTGAATCTCCAATGCTGCAACATAGCCTCTCGGAACTATCTCCAAACATATCTCACGAAGATCCTCAGCTAACTCCTTTGGTAACACTCTGGTCATGAGTGTGTTGACATGGCTCTTGCGGCTCAACGCATTGGCTACTATGTTGGCCTTTCCGGGGTGATAATGCAATCTCATATCATAATCCTTATTGAGCTCCAACCATCTCCTTTGCGGGAGATTCAACTCCTTCTACATGAAGATGTACCTCAAACTCTTATGATTCGTGTACACCTCACAATGGTTTCCGATGAGAAAATGTCTCCATGTTTCAATGCATGCACTACGGCTGCTAACTACAAATCATGTGTGGCATAATTTAACTCATGGGGCTTAAGCTGTCGTGAGGCATACGAAACAACTCTTCCCTCCTGCATAAGTACTTCTCCAAGTCCTCGACGAGAAGCGTCGCAAAATACTTCATAATCCTTGCACTGATCTGGCAGAATCAACACTGGTGATGTAACCAAATGTTTCTTCAACTCCTGGAAACTGGCCTCACATTCCTTAGTCCATTTGAACTTGGTGTCCTTCTTCAACAACTCCATCATGGGCTTCGCAATCTTTGATAAATTCTCACTGAACCTCCGGTAGTATCCTACGAGTCCAAGAAAACTCTGGATCTCTCCAACTGATGTGGGTGCTTCCCAGTTTGTTACAGTGACAACCCTGGTGGGGTCTACTGCTATTCCTTCTCCGGATATAACATGTCCGAGGAATCCAACTTCCTTCAACGAAAACTCACATTTTCTGAACTTGGTGTATAACAGATGTTCTCTGAGCTTCCCAAGTACCAAACGCAAATGCTCCTTATGCTCCTCTTCATTCTTTGAGTAGACCAAAATATCATCAATGAACACCACGATGAACTTATCCAGAAACTCCATAAACACCTTGTTCATCATGTTCATGAAATAGGCAGGTGAGTTAGTCAGACCAAATGACATAACGGTATACTCATACAGCCATTACCTGGTGGTAAAAGCCGTCTTAGGTATATCCTGCTCTCGAATCTTCAACTGGTGGTATCCTGATCATAGATCGATCTTGGAAAATACCTTAGCTCCTTGCAAATGGTCAAACAAGTCATTGATCATCGGCAGTGGGTACTTGTTCTTGATTGTCACTTCATTCAATCCTCGATAATCAACAACCATCCTTAATGATCCATCCTTCTTCTCCACTAGAAGCACTGGCGAGGGAAAAACTTGGGTGAATATAGCCTTTATCCAGTAACTCCTTAATCTGCTTCTTAATTTCCTCCAAATCTTTTGTGGGCATCCTGTACGGTCTCTCAGATATCGGTCCTGTGCCTGGCAAAAGCTCAATCAAAAACTCAATGTTTCTATCTGGCGGCATGCCTGGCAACTCCTCTGGAAATACGTCAGGGAAATCCTTCACCACTGGTACTTCCTCCAGTACAACTCCTCATAAGGAATTTACTTGAATCCTCTTCGGCACATGCCGGGACACATACTTGATCATTCTTCCTTCTGGCGTGGTAAGCAAAATCGACTTACTGGCGCATTCAATGTTCCCTACATACTTCGATAACCAATCCATGACTAATATCACATTCAATCCTTGCGATTCCAATACTATTAGGTCTGAGGGAAACACATAGTTACCAATCCTTAATGGTAAACGATCACACCAGAGACTAGCCATATACTCTGCTCCTGGCGAGGTTACTAACATGGGTGACCTAAGGGCTTGGGTTGGCAGTTTATACTTATCCACAAATCCCCTTGATATGTATGAATGCGATGCACCAGTATCAAAAAGAACGATTGCAGTAAATGACTTAACCAAAAACTTACCTATTACTGCATTTGGCTGGGCTTCAACCTCCTCCACGCTAACGTGGTTCACCTATCCTTTGTTGAAAGGGTTAGGCTTCTTCCTAGAGCTCCCATTGCCATTTCCATTCTTCGCTTCAGGACATTCAGTGGCATAATGTCCAGTCTTCTGGCATTTGTAACAGGTAATGTGGCTCAGATCCCTCTTGGCTGGTGTTGATGGGTTGTCATGATTCTGTCCGTTGCTTCCTACATTCCCATTACCATTCTTGGGGCCATTATGGTTGTGCGAACTTCCTCCTCCATGGGTATGCTGAAAAGGTCCTCCCGAGTTCGGGGTAAAATGAGGCTTCTGCTGAGCTCCAGAATTGTACTTCCCTTGTCCATACTTCCTCTTGCGGCTGTCAATCTACTGCTGCTTCCCTTCAATCATGAGAGCTCGGTCTACCACCTCCTGATATTTGTTGAAGGTTGCTACCATCAACTGCATGCTCAGCTCATCATTCAGTCCTTCCAGAAACTTCTCCTACTTAGCTGCATCCGTAGCAACGTCATCTGGGGCATAACGTGCTAGCTTACTAAAGTCATCCACATACTGGCCAATAGTACGTACTCCTTGGGGCAAGTTGCAAAACTCACGCTTCTTCATGGACATAGCTCCTGCTGAAACATGAGCAGTATGGAAAGCCTACTGAAACTGATCCCATGTGACAGCGTCGATAGGATAAGTGGCTGTGAAATTCTCCCACCATGATGCTGCGGGTCCATCAAGCTGATGTGCGGCATAACACACCTTATCCGCATCTGTGCATCCTGCAGTGGTCAACTCCCTTCCCATCTTGCGGAGCCAATCATCTGCAACTATTGGCTTGGTGCTACTGGAGAACACCGGCGGATTCAGCCTCAAGAAACGGGCTAAGTGATCAACAAGTGGTGGTGGTGGTGGGTTGTTCTTGTTGTTCCCCTGATTCTAATTCTGGACTAGTATCTACATCAATGCATTCTGCTGCTGGATCAACTGAGAGAGCTCCGGTGGGAAAGCAAATCCATTGTCATGTCTCGGAGGCATCTGAGGGTTTGGAAAAGATGAGAATATAGAATAGAATGAGGTCTAGAGAGAAAAACACTACCCATATGCACATGAGACAAATGCAAACAATATCACTCCAATCAATTCAAACAAGGGCATACAACGGTCTAACTATCGTTACAAAAGTGCTCGGACTATACTATATACATGGGGGAATACTGCTACTATTATGGTGGTCGACTAGAAAAATTGATCGGTCAAAGACTCCATGATATCTGCTCCAGATTCATCAACAAAGTCATCATCGCTATCGTTTGGGTCCGAGTCAGTGTCGTCAATGATGATGTAGTTCTCCGGGGCAAGTGCAATCATCGTCTTCTCCTCCAGTCGCGAGGAACCCATAAATACTTTTAACTTCTTCTTCAGATCATCATTCTTCTCCACGAGCGTTGCTATTTCCTCCTCATAACCATCGCGTGTAGACTTAAGTTCTTCCTCCAGTTTTGTGATCTTGGTCATAGCCTTCTTCAGATCTATCATGCCTGTGCACATCTGGTTCTCTTGGCGACGAATGTGCTGGCTTAACTCCTGGATGAAAGCTGCAATTGATCTATCCTTCCCGGTGCTGATCATCTCCCATTGCTCATCTCGGCACCCACAAATTTGGTAGATAGTATCCTTGAGGTCCTTGTGGTAAACTTCTCCAATGCGTCCCATTGTGATGTGGGCTGCCATGCTCTTTCCTAGACTCCAGGTTGGTGCATCAAAGGAAAACTCTATGGGCTCAGTGACGGGCATGAATGTCCTTCCTAGAACTTGAACTTGAATCATCCAACTCTCCTCTTCTGGTAAAGTGGTGATGTAGGTCCCAGTGAAGCTTGGTACTCCGATGTTCAGGTATCTAGTAACTTCCTTCAAGTGGCGTCCAAAAGGGTGTATCTTCATCCGGTTGTGTGAACTTGTTCCTTGCATTCGCCATCCTAAAAGAGTAGAAAAGATGAGGAGTCAGAAATGAGAAGATAGAGTAGTGATCTAAGGCTTTAGCTTAGTGGTCATGTCCTACAGTCAGCGTGTGCTCTGATACCATCTTGTAGCGACCAGACCTCAAACAGTCTGATCTCTGTGCATCAGTGTCATCACTGGATCGGTAATGCTGACACGCACAAGACTTGAAGGATTTATAACATAGTAGCAATCACACACTTATTACATCGAATGTCTCAAGAGAGAACTTATTACAATAAATATGGCTTAAGGCCATCTAATAACTAGAACAGCAGAAGGCTTGGAAGATAAGCGAGTCCATCAACTCCAACAGCATCACTGAGTATAAGATCACGACCTAAGGCACCTTACTCATTGTCTGAAAAGTCTGCAACATGAACGTTGTAGCCCGAAAATGGGTCAGCACATGGAATATGCTGGCAATGTAACACATAGAGAGTAATGAATAGAATAATGCTATCACTACATGCATATATGGCTGGTGGTAAGTGCTACCTCTTGAGCACTGCGTTGGATTTCCCTGAAGAGGAGAGGATGATGCAGCAAATTAGCGTAAGTATTTCCCTCAGTTTTTGAGAACCAAGGTATCAATCTAGTAGGAGACCAGGCACAAGTCCCTCATACCTACACAAAATGATAGCAACTCGCAAACAACGCTTAGGGGTTGTCAATCCCTTCATGGTCACTTACGAGAGTGAGATCTAATAGAGATAATATTTTTGGTATTTTTGCAAAGTAAAAAGTAAAAGGCAAAGTAAAACAAAGCAAGTAAATAAAGTGATATAGATTGATATGATGAGAATAGACCCGGGGGCCATAGGTTTCACTAGTGGCTTCTCTCAAGAGCATAAGTATTCTACAGTGGGTGAACAAATTACTGTTGAGCAATTGACAAAATTGAGCATAGTTACGAGTATATCTAGGCAATGATCATGTATATAGGCATCACGTCCAAAACAAGTAGATCGAAATGATTCTGCATCTACTACTATTACTCCACTCATCGACCGCTATCCAGCATGCATCTAGAGTATTAAGTTAAAAATAGAGTAACGCCGTAAGCAAGATGACATGATGTAGAGGGATAAATTCATGCAATATGATAAAAAAACCCATCTTGTTATCCTCGATGGCAACAATACAATACGTGCCTTGATGCCCCTTCTGTCACTGGGTAAGGACACCGCAAGATTGAACCCAAAGCTAAGCACTTCTCCCATTGCAAGAACTACCAATCTAGTTGGCCAAACCAAAAAGGATAATTCGAAGAGACTTGCAAAGATAACTCAATCATACATAAAAGAATTCAGAGAAGAATCAAATATTTTCCATAGATAGTACTGGATCATAAACCCACAATTCATCGATCTCAACAAACACACCGCAAAAAGAAGATTACATCGAATAGATCTCCACGAGAGACGGGGAGGACATTGTATTGAGATCCAAAAAGAGAGAAGAAGCCATCTAGCTACTAGCTATGGACCTGAAGGTCTGAAGTAAACTACTCACACTTCATCGGAGGGGCTATGGTGATGATGTAGAAGCCCTCCGTGGTGGATGCCCCCTTCGGCGGAGCTCCAGAACAGGCCCCAAGATGGGATCTCGTGGATACAGAAGGTTGCGGCGGTGGAATTAGGTTTTTTGGCTCCTCTTCTGATCGTTCGGGGATACGTAGGTATATATTGGAGGAAGGAGTACGTCGGTGGAGCGTCGAGGGGCCCATGAGGTAGGGGGGCGCGCCCAGGGGGGGGGGGGCGCCCTCCACCCTCGTGACCTCCTCGGGCACTGCTTGGAGTAGGGTCCAAGTCTCCTGGATCACGTTCGGTTGGAAAATCATGATCCCGAAGATTTCATTCCGTTTGGACTCCGTTTGATATTCTGTTTCTTTGAAACACTGAAATAGGCAAAAAGCAACAATTCTGGGCTGGGTCTCCGGTTAATAGGTTAGTCCCAAATGTAATATAAAAGTGAAAAAATAAAGCCCAATAAAGTCCAAAACAGTAGATAAAGTAGCATTGAGCAATCAAAAATTATAGATACGTTGGAGACGTATCAGGCATCCCCAAGCTTAATTCCTGCTCGTCCTCGAGTAGGTAAATGATAAAAAATAATTTTTATGCGGAGTGATACTTTGGCATAATTTCAATGTAAATCTTCTTAATTGGATATGAATATTCAGATCCGAAAGATTCAAGACAAAAGTTCATATTGACACAAAAATAATAATACTTCAAGCATACTAATCAAAGCAATCATGTCTTCTCAAAATAACATGGCAAAAGAAAGTTCATCCCTACAAAATCATATAGTTAGGCTATGCTTCATTTTCGTCACACAAAGATGTTCCCAACTTCTATACCCCCGATGACAAGCCAAGCAATTGTTTCATACTTAAATAATCTCAAACTTTTTCAACCTTCATGCAATACATGAGCATGAGCCATGGATATAGCACTATGGGTGGAATAGAATATGATGATGGGGATTGTGTGGAGAAGACAAAAAAGGAGAAACTCCCACATTGACGAGGATAATCAACGAGCTATGGAGATGCCCATCAATTGATGTCAACATGAGGAGTAGGGATTGCCATGCAACGGATGCACTAGAGCTATGAATGCTCAACAAAAGAAAACTAGTGGGTGTGCATCCAACTCGCTTGCTCACGAAGACCTAGGGCATTTGAGGAAGCCCATCGTAGGAATATACAAGCCAAGTTCTATAATGAAAAATTCCCACTAGTATGAAAAGACAACTTATGAGACTCACTACATGAGGAACAAGGTGCTACTTTGAAGCACAATATATGAGACTCACTACATGAAGAACTAGGTGCTACTTTGAAGCACAAGTGTGGAAAAAGAGATAGTAGCATTGCCCTTTTTATACTCTTTTTTTAGGGCCTTTCTTTAGTTTTTCTTTTGGCCTTTCTCTCTTTTTTTGGGGCAATGCTCTAATAATGATGATCATCACACTTCTATTGATTACAACATAAGGATTACAACTCGAAACTTAGAACAAGATATGACTCTATATGAGTGCCTCCGGCGGTGTACCGGGATGGTGCAATGAATCAAGAGTGACATGTATGAAAAATAATGCATGGTGGCTTTTCCACAAATACGATGTCAACTACATGATCATGCAATGGCAATATGACAAAAGTAATGTATGTCATGATGATGATGGTGGAAGTTGCATGACAATATATCTCGGAATGGCTATGGAAATGCCATGATAGGTAGGTATGGTGGCTGTTTTTAGGAAGATATAAGGAGGTTTATGTGTGATAGAGCATATCGTATCACGGGGTTTGGATGCACCGGCGAAGTTTGCACCAACTCTCAAGGTGAGAAAGGGCAATGCACGGTACGGAAGAGGCTAGCAAAGGCGGAAAGGTGAGAGTGCGTATAATCCATGGACTCAACATTAGTCAAAAGAACTCATATACTTATTGCAAAAATTTAGAAGTCATCAAAAATCAAGTACTAAGCACATGCTCCTAGGGGGATAGATTGGTAGGAAAAGACCATCGCTCGTCCCCGACCGCCACTCATAAGGATGCACAAGCCAGGTACACTTCATGTTTCAAATTTGTTACACAACTTTAACCATACGTGCATGCTACGGGACTTGCAAACTTCAACACAAGTATTTCTCAAATTCATAATCACCCAACTAGCATGACTTTGATATTATTACCTCCATATCTCAAAACAATTATCAAGCATCAAACTTATCTTAGTATTCAATTCAATCAAAAGAAAGTTTCACATATCTTGAACACCAAGTATGTTAACATTAAGCAAATTACCATGCTATTAATGACTCTCAAAATAATCTAAGTGAAATATGAGAGATCAATATTTTCTTTAAAACAAATCCACCACCGTGCTATAAAAGATCTAAGTGAAGCCCTAGAGCAAAAATTATCACGCTCAAAAGATATAAGTGAAGTACTATGAGCAAAACTATCAAGCTCAAAAGATATAAGTGAAGCACATAGAGTATTCTAACAAATTCCAAATCATGTATGGCTCTCTCAAAATATGTGTACAGCAAGGATGATTGTGGTAGACTAACAAGCAAAGACACAAATAATACAAGACACTCCAAGCAAAACACATATCATGTTGGTGAATAAAAATATAGCTCCAAGTAAATTACCGATGGAAGTGGACGAAAGAGGGGATGCCTTCCGGGGCATCCCCAAGCTTTGACTTTTTGGTGTCCTTGGATTATCTTCGGGGTGCCATGGGCATCCCCAAGCTTAGGCTCTTGCCACTCCTTGTTCCATAATCCATCAAAAGAATTCACCCAAAACTTGAAAACTTCACAACACAAAACTCAACAGAAATCTCGTGAGCTCCGTTAGAGAAAGAAAACAAAAGACTACTTCAAGGTACTGTAATGAACTCATTATTTATTTATATTGGTGTTAAACCTACTGTATTGCAACTTCTCTATGGTTTATAAACTAATTTACTAGCCATAGATTCATCAAAATAAGCAAACAACACACGAAAAACAGAATCTGTCAAAAACAGAACAGTCTGTAGCAATCTGTAACTAACGCAAACTTCTGGAACTCTAAAAATTCTACCAAAATAGGAAGTCCTGTACAATTTGTTTATTGATCAGCATCAAAAAGAATCAACACACAAGCATGTTCCTGTGATTTATCATAACTAAATTCGTGCGTGCAAAGTTTCTGTTTTTCAGCAGAATCAAGTCAACTATCATCGTAGGTTCTCCTATAGGTTCTACTTGGCACAAACACTAATTAAAATATAAAACCACATCCAAACAGAAGGTAGATGGATTATTTATTCCTAAACATAATCAAAAACAAAAAACACAAAATAAAATTGGGTTGCCTCCCAACAAGCGCTATCGTTTAACACCCCTAGCTAGGCATAAAAACAAGGATAGATCTAGGTATTGCCATCTTTGCTAGGCAATTCATAAGTGGCTCTCATGATAGATTCATATGGTAATTTTATTTTCTTTCTAGGGAAGTGTTCCATACCCTTCTTTAAGGGAAATTGGAATCTAATATTCCCTTTCTTCATATCAATAATTGCACCAATCGTTCTAAGGAAAGGTCTACCAAGAATAATAGGACATGAAGGATTGCAATCTATATCAAGAACGATAAAATCTACAGGCACATAATTCCTATTTTCAACAATAAGAACATCATTAATTCTTCCCATAGGTTTTTTAATAGTGGAATCTGCAAGATGCAAGTTTAGAGAGCAATCATCAAAATCACGGAAATCTAGCAAATCACATAAAGTTTTGGGAATAGTAGAGACACTAGCACCCAAATCACACAAAGCATGAAACTAAAAATCTTTAATTTTAATTTTAATAATAGGTTCCCACTCATCATAGAGTTTTCTAGGGATGGAAACTTTCAACTCAAGTTTTTCTTCATAAGATTGCATCAAAGCATCAACAATATGTTCGGTGAAGGCCTTATTTTGACTATAAGAATGAGGAGAATCTAGCACGGATTGCAACAAGGAAATACAACCAATCAAAGAGCAATTCTCATGATTAAATTCCTTGAGATCCAAAATAGTGGGTTTATGTCGGGGAAACTGATCCACGAACACCTATGGGGCTGGCGGACCGAGCCCCTTTCGGTTCGGCGGAGGGCGGAGGTCGCACGAAGAGCAGATCGAGGCGAAGCACACGAGCAATTTACCCAGCTTCGGAGCTCTCCGGAGAGATAATACCCCTACTACTGCTTGTTTGATTGTATTGTGTTCTTGCTCGAGAGAGAGCTAAGTGTTTTTCTGGCTTCCGAATGATCCGAACCCCCTCTACGTTGCGCATGGGCCACCTTTTATATGCTCAAGGGGTCACCGACAGGTGGCAACGTAAACAAGGGTACAAATGTAAAAAGGGAGGTGGTTGGTACAGTTACTTGTACAGTGTTTCCTACCTAACCCTGATGGCAGGGGACAAGGGCATTAAATGCCCGTCTGTGTAGCCCAAACAGTGCAGAAAAGGACTGTCAGGGGCGCCACCGCTCGCCACGATGGCGATCTTGTCAGCTTCGCATGCCACCGCGCACCGCTGGCTGCACAGCCTCCCGCCACGCGCGCCTGGAAAGTCCCCCAGAGCGACACGTTGTTGGATGCGCTGGAGCGTGGGCACAGAGTGGCCGCCTGCCGCGGCAAGCGCCTTGCCGCGACCGTTGTTTTGTCGGGCCCGGAAGCTTGTCGCTCACCAGGCCTCGTGATGCCTTGGTTGGTCTTCCCGGCAAGCTCCTCTTGCCGGGGTCTTGTTGCCTTGCCGGGACGCGTGGCGCGTCGCGGCAAGTTCCTTGGGATGCCTTGGTTGGCCTTCCCGGCAAGCTCCTCTTGCCGGGGCCTTGTCTCCTTGGCTTAAATACTTTGTTCTTGAATGGCTCCAAAGGAACCATGAAGGACCTTGGCGGTCGCCCGGCAAGCCTTGCCGCGGGGCGCTGCAACTGCCCGTGCACAAGTTCGGGATACTAGGGTACCCCTATTCTAGTACACCGACAGGAGCCCCCGGGCCTGGGCCATACACGGTGCCGAGCGCTGTTGGGCCAGGCCCAAAACAGGGCACGGGCACATGCGGCCTGGGTTATGCCGTATCTGACTCCGTACCCACCGCGCCCTCCCTAACGGCACGCGTCGAATGCGGCGTCGTGGGAGAGATCGTGGGTGGTTTCTTTATTCGGAAGGGCGAAACGTCCGCCCCCTCCCTCTTTATAAGCAGAGGAAACAGGCAGTTCGTCCATCTCGCCGTTTGTTGCTCCAACTCCAGAAATCTCCGCCGCTCCCCCCTTCTTCTCGAAGCAGAAAGAGAGCAGCGCTCCACTCCCCATTGCCACCAGCATCACCAACGCCGCCGATCTCCCCCACCACCTCCGCCATGGCTCCAAAAGTCGACAAGGGGAAGGGCGTGAAGTCGGCCGAGGCGCAGCAGCTCGCGGCGCTGCGGAAGGAGCGGGCCCTCTTCCCCCCTCAGCTCGGTGTGCAGGAGCTGAGGGAGTACTACTACCTCTTCTGGTCGACGGAGACGCATGCGCATCCGCGCACGAGGGTACTCCCGGCTGCAGCTTCAGAACTGGCTCCAAGCGGGTACCCGTTCTTTGCATTGTTCTTCTACTGCGGGCTCTGCCCGCCCTTTTCTGATTTCTTCTGCGACATCATGAACACCTATGGGTTCCGCCTCCTTGACTTCACCCCCAACGCCGTTCTGACCATGGCAGTTTTCGCACATTTGTGCAAAAACTTTGTCGGAGTCCACCCAAATGTAGCCCTTTTCCGCCACTTCTTCATGCCTCGGGTCGAGAGAGGAGAGCCGCTTGCCGGAGGGATCGCCTGGATCTCGAGAGTCGGCAAGAAGGAGGCGTATCTGGAGGGTGAGCTCCGCAGCAAGTGGGAGGAGTGGAGAGCGGAGTGGTGCTGGATCGTCGAGGAGAACCCGCAGCCGTTCACTGTCCTGCGCCAAGCCCCAATAGTGCATGGTAATGATTGGAGCAACGTGGCCCCGGAAGACGAGAGGCTGAAGATCGCCATCACCAGGATCCTTCGCCTCAGGCTTGCCGGGCTTACCGTAGGCGCCGTTGGCGCAGATTTCCTTCGACGCCGCATCGCCCCCCTGCAGGAGAGGGGGAGACCCGCCTGGGAGTTCAAGAACTCGGCGGATATCATGAGGCTGCGCCCGGGCCTCAACTTCAACTTCACCGTCCTGGAGTTGGATGCGATGCTCCTGGAGTTGTTCAAACGAGATCCCCAACATCCATTCACGCTACCGAGGAGCGTCGTTCCGTTGTGTAACAATTCGTCGCTTGACCGGATCCGCGCGATGATGCCGTTGTGCGATCCGTACGGAATCGCCCCAACTTGGCAAGAACCTGCGGATGACGTCGTACAAGCATTCTTCGACGACTTGGTAGAAGTGCTAGTCCGCGCCGACGAACAGAGGAGCCTCACCTGCGACACTACCGATGCGGAGCTGCAGCGCATTGCCACTAGGGCAGAAGAGGCTGCGGCAGCAGCTGCCGCGGGCGCATTCGGGTTCACCGTAGAGGAGGTAGAGGTGGCAGACGCGGCAAGCCTTGCCGAGCGCGAGGAGTTTGCCGGTGAGGAAGATCTTGCCGGCCCTGAAGCTGAGCCAAGCGAGGCCGGCGAGGAAGAGCTCGAGTCTTCAGATAGCTTGCCGCAGGCGGAGCCCCCGGCCCCGCCAGGAAGGCGTCTCCGCAGGGCCGGGGACGTAGCGGGGCGGCAAACGAGCCAACAACCGCCAAGCCGTGTGACACGCTCTACCGCGGCAAGCAATGTTGCCGCGGGAGCGCCTCACGCTGCTGCGGCAACTGGAGCGGGATCTTCCCGGTCCACCGCCACCGCCCCTGCCAAGCGGGCAAGGGATCCTACTCCTCCGCCTCGCCGCACCGGAGGGGAGCCGGACTTCGATCTCTCCGCGCTCAGCTCCGACGAGGAGGAAGAAGAGTAAGTTTCTTTGTCGTTCTTGTAGTTCTCCAATCTTGTTGCTTTTATCTTGTCTCTGACTTGCTTCAATCTGAACCCATTCCTTTTCAGGACGCTAGCCCAGAGAGCGGCGAAGAGAGCCAAGGCCTCGGTGATTGTCATCAAAGATGATCCCACCGTGTCAGCAGGTGGTGTGTCTGAGACCACCTTGACGGACCCTGTAGCCACTCCCCAAAGCAGCCCCCAGCGCAGCCCCCAGCGTAAGTTTGTAGTTTACTTCCTGCTGTCGGGCGCGCATGGGTGCTCTTTTCTCTACTGATATCTTGCTTGTTGATTTGTGTAGGAGCAGAACAGCCTCACCAGGAGGGCCCGGAAGCCGCCCCCGAAGTGCCATCCGCTTCAACTACGCCACCAAGGGAGGAGTCCCCGGCAAGGGAGCGCTCTCCGGCAAGGGAGAACTCCCTGGCAAGGGACAGTTCTCCGGCAAGGGACGGCATCAGTGATCCTCCGGCGATTGAGACCACGACCGCAGATCCTAGTACAGGTAATCTTCTTGCCTGAAATCTTCCCTTGGGCCCTTCTTCTTCTGAATTCCCTTTCTTGGATTTTTGCTTGACTTTTCTCCCTTCTTCGTTTTTCAGATCCATCTGCTGCGGAGCCAATGGAGATTGAGGATGCCGGTGAGGAAGGCGCGCGTGGCAGCAACGACGACGCCGCTGCCAACGAAGAAGGGGCCGGTGCTGATGAGCCCGCCGGCGAAGAGGCCGCCAAGGCTGCCGCCGCAGAAGCTGGCGAGGGGTCGGGCAATCGTACTGACGGCCCTGAGGCCGCAGGAGCGCCAGGCGCTGCACCGACCGCTGATCCCTCCGCCGCTGCCACAGAGCCAGGCTCCGAAGAGCCCCAGCCCGGTGCCTACTTGAAGGCCGGCGAAGGTATCTTCATCAAGCTTCCCTGGGCGTCAAGCTCCAGGGCGCCGGTCGAAGGAGAAGCTTTTGACGAGGAGGTGCTCGCCTCCGCTGGGCTGGCGCTGGTCAATGCGCCAAGCAGCAGCAGCGGCGAGTCTGAGGAGGAGCGGCTGCTGCGGAAGCTGCTGTCGCTCTACCGCGCCCGACAAACCAAGCTGGCGTCCCGAGAAGCACTCGTCGCGAGGGCGGGAGTCAACATCGAGAAGCGCGCGAAGGAGCTCCGGGGTCTTAGGCAGGAAACTCTCCGAAGCTTGGCAGAGGAGCGGGAGCAAGTCGCCGAGGAGAGGAAAGCCTTCCTCCTTGCGAAGGCTGAGGTTGAAGAGCAGCAGCGGCTGGCTGCCGAGAAGCTATCTGTGCAGGAGGGAGAGTTGGCGCAGTGCAAGGTCAACCTTGACAGCCACGAAGAGGAGCTTGCCGAGCACGAGCAAGCGATTGGTGGGGCGCTCAAGGAAGCAAAGGACGCTGCCGCAGCTGCTGAGGCCGCCAAGAAAGAGCTGGAGGCGAAGGTGGCGCAGCTGGAGGCCAATATCAGGAAGAGCGGCGAGGAGCTTGCCGCGCTCAAGCGTGAGCGCGAGAAGGATGCTGCCGCCCATGGTGAGCTGCAGGGTCTTCTCGCTGAGAGGGGCAAGGAGCTCAGCGCCGCCAAGGATTCCAATGCAGACCTGGAGTTGAAGCTGGCCACGTTGACTCAGACACTGGACGCCGCCAGGGAGCGCGAGGTGACCTTGTCGGAGAAGATCAAGGCCGACAAGGCGCTGCTGGCGAGTATCGCCATTACCCAGAACTCATTTAGGGAGACTGTGGAGCACTGGACCGAGGGTCTGGTGAATATCGCCGCAGTCATTGACGGGGAGCTGGCGCAGCTAGGGATGGAGGACTTTGGGTATCCCTCTGACGAGCATCTCCAACCCAGCGCCAAGCTCAGCCTGTTCTTCAAGGGCGTGGCGACGGCACTCCAGCGACTCCGGGAGAGGATCCCAAAGCAGCTGGCCGACGAGTCGCGCAGGATTTGCACGGGGGCTCTCCAGAAGGTGCTGATGAAGGTGGCCTTCTGCAACCCAGGCCTCAACCTCACCAACGTCCTCAAATCCTTGCCGCCGGATGCCGATCTGGATGCGCTCAAGGCCCTTGTCGCACCCATTGTGGACAAGGTGAGCGAGATCAAGAGGGTTGAGGGCGATCGCGTAGATTAGGCCGCCCGTTTTCTCTTTCTCCTTGTCGCTGCTAGCCATATTATAAGATCAATCTGTTAGAGCTGCGACAAGTTATTTTGTAATATAACTCTATTTCTGTTATCAATTGCTACGTTAGTTCCTTTACTAGATTCCTTCCTTTGTATGTTTTTACCCTACGCTTTCAGGGAACTTGTCGGCGCAGGCACCCGAGCCGCGAGCGCTGAGTGCGGGACGTCAGCAGCCTGCTGGCGGTGCCGCCTCTGATAAGAAACCTTATCGCAGCTAATTGCAGCACACTTAAGTTGTTGAGCGGACTCGAAACAAAGTAAGGGCGCATCTAGCTGCGAGTTGGCTCCTCCGCGCACAGGTTTTCCATACAAAGCACGGTCGTTCGAGGAAGATAACTTAAAAAATAAAACTAATTGCTCAAACTTTGGCAACTTAGCTTTTCTGTCGTTTGCTTCCCAGCAAGGTTTCCGTCAAGGCGAAACTTTCTTGAACGACGCCTGTTCCACATCATTATCTTCTCCCCCCCGGCAAACTTGTGCGCGAGGGGATCTTCCTTCTTTTGAGAAAAAGAAAGAAGAGAAAATAACGATATGGAGCCTTACGGCTCATTATTGCTTACCGGGGATTGGTGCTGCACAAAGTGTCAGATAACACATGCAAGAAAAAGAATATAATGCATGAAATTGACAAGATGTGCGGAGCACATGAGCTTTACTTATGCACGGGATCTGCGCCCGGCTTTGTACAAAGGATTACATGCAACCTCGGCAAGACTTGTACAAAACGTGGTTGCCGGAACGGGTTCCGGCAACCGCGCCCTACGGGTAAAACTTACGAAGATGCTCAATGTTCCAGGAGTTGCTCACCGGAATGCCATCTTCGGTCTCAAGGCGGACAGCGCCAGGCCTAGTGACTCGTTTCACCCGGTAAGGGCCTTCCCACTTCGGCGTCAACTTGTTGGAATTCTTGGCGGACTGAACGCGCCGAAGAACAAGGTCGCCTTCCTCGAAGCTTCTGGCGTTAACTTTGCGGCTATGGTAGCAGCGCAAAGCTTGCTGGTATCGAGCAGCTCGTACAGCAGCCTGAAGACGATCTTCCTCAAGGAGCAGCGCGTCATCTTGTCGCAGCTGCTCTTGCTCAAGCTCATCATAAGCGAGCACTCGAGGTGACCCGTATACGAGTTCCGTGGGGAGAACTGCCTCTGCTCCATAGACTAGAGCGAAAGGCGTCTGGCCAGTGGCTCGATTTGGCGTCGTCCTGATCGACCAAAGAACCACCAGCAGCTCCTCGATCCAGTTTCTTCCGCACTTGCGCAGCCTGTCGAAGTTCTGGTCTTGAGCCCGCGCAGCACTTCAGCATTTGCCCTCTCCGCTTGACCGTTGCTTCTCGGATGAGCAACAGAAGCGAAGCAGATCTTGGCGCCAAGATCTTGGACATACTGCATGAAGGTGCGGCTCGTAAATTGCGTGCCATTGTCGGTGATGATCCTGTTAGGGATCCCGAAACGGCAAACAATCGACCTGAAGAACTTGACTGCTGACTGTGCTGTCACCTTCCTCACTGGTTCCACTTCCGGCCACTTTGTGAACTTGTCGATTGCAACGTACAAGTACTCAAAGCCCCCGACAGCTCAGGGGAAGGGGCCGAGGATATCGAGCCCCTAGACCGAAAATGGCCAGGATAAAGGGATCGTCTGGAGAGCTTGAGCTGGCTGGTGTATCTGCTTGGAATGGAACTGGCACGCTTCACACTTGGTTACTTGTGCAGTTGCATCCTGGAGGGCTGTCGGCCAAAAGAAACCTTGCCGGAAAGCTTTGCCGGCAAGTGCTCTTGCGCCAATGTGGTGACCACATATGCCTCCGTGTATCTCTGCCAACAGCTTTTGTCCGTCTTCCCGGCAAACACACTTCAATTTCACACCGTTGAGTCTTCTTCTGTACAGTGTGCTGTCAACAAACTGGTACATACTTGACTGCCGGGCTACTTTTTCCGCTTCTTCTTGCTCTTCGGGAAGTTCTCCTGTCTGAAGGAAATGGATAATCTGCTGTGCCCATGCTGGAGCTTGTGGCTCGACAACAACGACTAAAGGCACATCTGCTGCTGTGGGAACATTCGCTTCTACGGCGAGAACCTGTGGCTCTGCCGGAGCTTGATGTTCCCCGGCAAGCTTGCCGGAGCAAAACTTGTCGGGAGCGTTTGCTTCAACGGGACAAGCCCTAAGGCTTGCCGGAGCAGACTGCTCCTCAGCATTCTTGGTGCCGATCTTGGGGACCTTCTTGACGGCGGCTTCAGGGAGCTCTGCCGGAAAGTAGTCACCAGAAACCAACTTCCTCTTCTTGATCTGTCCAGTTGATGATGTTACGGATGGTTGAGTCAGCTTGAGCACAAAGATCCCTGGTTCCACAGGTAACTTTAGTGCGGCGCACTTTGACAGGCCATCGGCAATGTCGTTCTGAGCTCTTGGAACATGTTCCATCTGCAGGCCGTTAAAGTGCTCTTCTAGCTTCCTCACTTCATCAACGTAAGCTTCCATCAATGGACTTTGATAGTTCTTGTTCACTTGGCGGACGACAAGCTGTGAGTCACCCCTGACAATGAGCTTCTTGATCCAAAGGTCCGCTGCGATCCTGAGACCGGCAAGCAATCCTTCATACTCTGCAGTATTGTTGGTTGCTTGTTCCCTGGGAAAGTGCATCTGGACTATGTACTTGAGGTGCTCTCCAGTGGGTGCGACAAGTAGCACGCCCGCACCGGTGCCTTGCAGCGAGAAGGCACCATCAAAGTACATCAGCCACTCTTTGCTCGCTTCCTTGACGGGGATGCTCATCTCTAGAATTTCTTCATCTTGTGTTGGCGTCCACTCTGCTATGAACTCTGCCAATGCTCTGCTTTGGATAGTTGAAGTACTTTCAAACTTGAGGCCAAAGCTTGACAGTTCTAATGCCCACTCGACAATCCTGCCTGTTGCTTCTGGATTTTGCAGTATCCACTTCAACGGAAAGCGAGTGACAACTGTGATCTCATGTGCTTGGAAGTAATGGCGCAGCTTTCTCGAGGCCATGAGGAGGCCGAAAAGCAATTTCTGCACACCAGAGTACCTTGACCTAGCCCCCTGCAGAAGGGAACTGACAAAGTAAACCGGGCGCTGCACCATTCTCTTCTGCATCTTATCATGCTCCTGGCGCAGACCCATCCTTGTTGGGACCAGAGCTTGTCGGTGAAGCCCCCTGCTTGTCGCTGGATGCGTCTGCCGTGGTTGCGGGCTCATCATCTGCCTCCCTCTCCGCCACTAATGTAGCACTAACCACTTGATTGGTTGCCGCTATATACAACAGCAACTTTTCTTGTGGCTTAGGTGCGACAAGTGTTGGAGTGGAGGACAGGTATCTCTTCAAGTCCTGCAGTGCAACCTCCGCCTCCGGAGTCCATTTCATTGGACCTGCCTTTTTCAATATTTTGAAAAACGGCAGGGCGCGCTCAGCAGACCTAGAGATAAACCTGCTGAGAGCAGCCACGCAACCGGCAAGCCTTCGCACATCCTTGACGCGCTTTGGTGCTTCAATCTGCTCAATGGCCTTGATCTTGTCGGGATTGGCTTCAATTCCCCGCTGAGACACGAAGAACCCGAGAAGCTTGCCGGAAGGGACTCCAAACACGCACTTCTCGGGGTTAAGCTTGAGGTTGATCTTGCATAGATTTGCAAATGTCTCGTCTAAATCTTGAATCAGGGTCGCCCTGTCCTTGCTCTTGACCACTGTATCATCCATGCAGGCTTCCACATTTCTGTGCATTTGTGGCTCAAAAGCATGGTGGACTACCCTTGCAAATGTTGAACCAACATTCTTCAAACCGAAAGGCATCCGTACGAAACAGTACGTGCCACACGGGGTGATGAATGCGGTCTTCTCCTCATCCTCTTATGCCATGAAGATCTGATGGTATCCTGAGTATGCATCAAGGAATGAGAGTAAATCACATCCGGCCGTGGAGTCAACAATCTGGTCGATGCGCGGCAAAGGAAATGGGTCTTTGGGACAAGCTTTATTGACATCGGTAAAGTCGATACAAAGCCTCCATTTCCCGTTAGCCTTGCGCACGACAACAGGATTGTCCAACCACGTAGGATGGAGCACTCCTCTGACAAGGCCTGCTGCTTCCAACTTCTTGATTTCTTCTGCGATGAACTCTTGGCACTCCACTGCCTGTTTCCTGACTTTCTGCTTGACTGGCCGCGCATGAGGACAGACGGCAAGGTGGTGCTCAATTACTTTCCTGGGAACATAGGGGATGTCAAACGGTTGCCACGCAAACACGTTGATGTTCGCCCACAGGAAAGCAATGAGCGCGCTTTCCTATTTAGGGTCGAGAGTGGCACTGATGGTGAAGGTACCACTAGTGCCGTCCTCCTTGGCGGACACCTTCTTGGTCTCAGGTGGAGCTGCCATTGCCTTCTTACACTTGCCGGTGGAGCTCGATGGTGCATCCTCGACGGTAGCGCAGCACTCCGAAGAGGTGCGCTTGCCGGAGTGGGCATCAGAGCTCTTGCTGGACTTTCTCTTCTTCTTCCCCTCGGGAGCTTCAGCGGCAAGTGACTTGCGATCTGTTGCGGCTGTTCCTTCCTGGTAGATCTTGTCGGCGCAGATAAGAGCATCCTTCTTGTCGCCAGGGATAGAGATGACACTTATCGGGCCTGGCATCTTCAGCATGTTGTAGGCATAGTGAGAGGCTGCCATGAATTTGGCGAGTGCTAGACGGCCAAGGATTCCATTGTAAGGCAATGGAAAGTCAGCAACATCAAACGTTACCCTCTCAGTCCTGAAGTTCAACTCGCTGCCAAATGTTACCGGCAACGTGATCTTTCCCTTTGGCTTGCTCCTTCCCGGATTGATTCCTTGAAATGTACCGGTTTCTTCGAGCTCACTGTCAGGGATCTGGAGTTTCTGGAGCACCGCGGAGGAGATCAGGTTCAAGCCGGCCCCGCCGTCAACTAACATCTTGGTGACCTTGAGGTTGCGGATAGTTGGTGAAACCAACATCGGCAAGCACCCGACCGCAGTTATGCGATCAGGGTGGTCCTCAATATAAAAGATGATAGGCGTGCTGGACCATTTCAGAGGCTTGCGTGACTCGATGGGTGGTTCTGCTGCATTAACTTCCCGCACCCACTGCTTGAGCTGGCGGTGTGAAGTATGCAGAGAAGCACCGCCGTCAACACACAGGACCTCTGTGGCTTTCTGGAACTCCTACTCATCAGTCTCCTCATCATCCATGTCTTCATCGTCGTCGTCATCTTCATCCTTGTCGCGGCCGCGAGGAGGTCTGTCTCCTTGCCGCTGCTTGGCCTTGCCGCGGCGTCCTCCTCGGCCGGGACGTTTCTTGCCGGATCCTCCAGCACCTTCCTGGGCCTTCTCCTTGTCGCGCCGCTCGTATTCAGCTTTCTGTTGCTCAACAAGTTGCTCGACTTTCTTGCAGCTCTGGAGATCGTGGCCCTTGGTGCGGTGGATTTTGCAATACTGCTTGTTGGTGCCGTCCTGCTTGTCGGCGACCGCCACAGCCTCTGCGATAGTCTCCTTGCCGGAGTCACCAGCTTTGGCTTTCTTGGCGCCACCACCGTTGTCGGACTGCTCAACGACTAGCACCTCTTTTCCTTTCTTCCTCCTGTTGTTCCGCCGCCGGCTCTTCCTTGCCGGGGCAGTCTCCTCACTATCAGACCCTCCTGCTCCTGTATTCTCTCCGGGGAGTTTCCTCCCTTCCTCAGCGCGTGCACACTTGTCGGCCAGGGCATATAGCTCACTGACGTCTCTGATCTTGCACATCGCCATCTCCTCCCGCATCCTGCGGTTCCGCACGTTCTGATGGAACACGCTAATTACCGCGGCAGGGTGGACGTGTGGGATGTTGTGCTGTACGCGGCTGAATCTTTGAATGTATTTGCGCAGGGGTTCTCCTTCCTTCTGGGCGAGCAAATGAAGATCGCTCTCTTGGCCATGAGGCTTGTGGCCGCTTGTGAAGGCACCGACAAACTGATGGCACAAATCAGCCCAGGAGGATATGGAGTTGTCCGACAAGTGCATGAGCCAGGATCTGACATTGGGCTTGAGCACCAGCGGGAAGTAGTTGGCAAGGATCTTGTCGTCCCGTCCCCCGGCAGCCTGCACCGCAATGGTGTAGATGTTGAGGAACTCCGACGGATGCGTCTTGCCGTCGTACTTCTCCGGTACGTCTGGCTTGAACTTCTTCGTGCTGGGCCACTGGACTTGCCGCAGCTCACGAGTGAACGCACGGCAACCTACCGCGTACGGCAAGTCGCCCGGTTCCCCTGGCGCATGCATGTCAACAGAGGGCCCAGCGCGCTTGTCGGATTGACGTCGCGCTTCTCTTTGGCGCTCGATGCGAGTACGAGCGTCTTCTTGCGGTCGATCGTGAAGAACTTGGCGCTGATCGCGACGAGCTTGTGGATCCGACGATGCGGTGGAGTCGCTGTCGAGGTTGATCCGGCGAGTCGGCGATCTTGGCCTTCAGGGTGGTGATTGCATGGTAGTTGCACCCCCACCAGCTTCGTCGCCACCGGCTCGCGCCTGGCCACCCTACCGCGGCAGCGACGCGCTCGGCTGCCGCGGAGTGTCGCCGTTGGCGTAGCCGATGAGACTCTGAATGGTGGCCCTCCATTCGTCGATCTTGTCCGACGTCGGAGGGTAATCCAGGAGCAGTTGAGCTCGTGCCAAAGCTTCTGCCGGAGTGGTGGGTGGCAGTGGCGGACGGCGCGAGGAGCGGGATATGCTCGGACTTCTAACTATGTTAGAAGGAGCATTATCCCGTCCGGGCGACCGTGTCTCGCTCGTGCTGGCACGTTGGCCTGCATGCTGGTCTTGGGCGCCCCGGGATCCACCATCTTGATCTTGGCCCAACAAACGTATGGTACTGCGAGTACCATGACGCTGTCGGTCCTGCGCCTCCTGAGATGGGCGCGGAACAAGCACGGACGTCGAGGTCTGTGCCGCCTTGCCCTTGGACCTGGCAGTGTCGTGAGCTTCCTCGTTAACGTCTGTTCTTCCGCCGGCGTCCTCCCCACCACCTGTCTGCTCAAGTGGTGGTGGAAGTGACGCGGACGGAGCTGCTGCCGCCGAAGTCTTCTTCTTCGGTGGCATGTCGATGAAGGAAAATGAAGATCTAGCTCGTGTGAACGCCGGATCAGGTTCACGCAATCTCGACGCCCCCTACCTGGCGCGCCAAAGATGTCGGGGAAACTAATCCACGAACACCTATGGGGCTGGCGGACCGAGCCCCTTTCGGTTCGGCGGAGGGCGGAGGTCGCACGAAGAGCAGATCGAGGCGAAGCACATGAGCAGTTTACCCAGCTTCGGAGCTCTCCGGAGAGATAATACCCCTACTGCTGCTTGTTTGATTGTATTGTGTTCTTGCTCGAGAGAGAGCTAAGTGTTTTTCTGGCTTCCGAATGATCCGAACCCCCTCTACGTTGCGCATGGGCCTCCTTTTATATGCTCAAGGGGTCACCGACAGGTGGCAACGTAAACAAGGGTACAAATGTAAAAAGCGAGGTGGTTGGTACAGTTACTTGTACGGTGTTTGCTACCTAACCCTGACGGCAGGGGACAAGGGCATTAAATGCCCGTCTGTGTAGCCCAAACAGTGCAGAAAAGGACCGTCAGGGGCGCCACCGCTCGCCACAATGGCGATCTTGTCAGCTTCGCATGCCACCGCGCACCGCTGGCTGCACAGCCTCCCGCCACGCGCGCCTGGAAAGGCCCCCAGAGCGACACGTTGTTGGATGCGCTGGAGCGTGGGCACAGAGTGGCCGCCTGCCGCGGCAAGCGCCTTGCTGCGGCCGTTGTTTTGTCGGGCCCGGAAGCTTGTCGCTCACCAGGGCTCGAGATGCCTTGGTTGGTCTTCCCGGCAAGCTCCTCTTGCCGGGGTCTTGTTGCCTTGCCGGGACGCGTGGCGCGTCGCGGCAAGTTCCTTGGGATGCCTTGGTTGGCCTTCCCGGCAAGATCCTCTTGCCGGGGCCTTGTCTCCTTGGCTTAAATACTTTGTTCTTGAATGGCTCCAAAGGAACCACGGAGGACCTTGGCGGTCGCCCGGCAAGCCTTGCCGCGGGGCGCTGCAACTGCCCGTGCACAAGTTCGGGATACTAGGGTACCCCTATTCTAGTACACCGACAGTTTAGCAACATCACGATTTTTATTTATTTCAATCCCACTTTCATCAAATTCATCATCAAGATCTAGAAACTCTGAATTTTTAGAAAGCCTTCTAGGTAAAGGAAGATCATATTCAGATTCATCAAGATTCATATTGCAAAACAAAGATTTAATGGGGGACACATCAATATCTTTTAGATCTTCATCTTGATTTTCATAGGGATTGGAAGAACACGCTTTAATAAAGGCATCTTTGGAAGCACACATCCTAGCGGTTCTTTCCTTGCACTCATCAATGGAAATTTTCATGGCTTTGAGAGACTCATTGATATCATGCTTAGGAGGAATAGATCTAATCTTTAAAGAATCAATTTCAAGAGAAATTCTATCAACGTTCCTAGCCAAATCATCAACTTTAAGCAATTTCTCTTCAAGCAAAGCATTAAAATTCTTTTGTGAATTCATAAACTCTTTAACACTACTCTCAAATTAAGAGGGCATCTTATTAAAATTTCCATAAGAGTTGTTGTAGGAATTTCCATAATTATTAGAAGGATTAAAATTCCCTCTATAAGCATTGTTTCCAAAACTATTCCTACCAAAAAAATTCACATCCATAGATTCATTATTATTCTCAAGCAAAGTAGATAAAGGCATATCCTTGGGATCAAGAGGAGTATTTTTAGGAGCAAACATCTTCATAAGTTCATCCATCTTTTCACTCAAAACATAGATTTCTTCTATAGCATGCACTTTTTTACTAGAAGATCTTTCGGTGTGCCATTGAGAATAATTAGCCATAATATTATCAAGCAATTTGGTAGCATCTCCTAACGTAATTTCCATAAAAGTGCCTCCCGCGGCCGAGTCTAAAAGATTTCTAGAAGCAAAATTCAATCCAACATAAATTTTTTGTATGATCATCCATAAATTCAAACCATGAGTAAGGAAACTGCGAAGCATTAATTTCATTCTTTCCCAAGATTGGGCAACGTGCTCATGATCAAGTTGTTTAAAATTCATGATGTCGTTCCTAAGAGTGATAATCTTAGCATGAGGAAAATACTTAGAGATAAAAGCTTCTTTGCACTTGTTCCAAGAATCAATACTTTTTTTAGGCAAAGATGAAAACCAAACTTTAGCACGATCTCTAAGTGAAAACGGAAATAACTTCAATTTGACAATATTGTTATCCGTATCTTTCTTCTTTTGCATATCACACAAAACAACAAAATTGTTTAGATGAGTAGCGGCATCTTCACTAGGAAGGCCGGCGAATTGATCTTTCATAACAAGATTCAACAAAGCGGTATTGATTTCACAAGACTCATCATTATTAATAGGAGCAATCGGAGTACTAAGGAAATCATTATTATTGGCATTCAAGAAATCACACAATTTGGTATTATCTTGCGCCATGGCAACAATTAATCCAACACACAAGCAAACAGAAAGGCAAAGGGAAAAAGGCAAACGGGAAAGAGGGGAGGAGATTGGGAAAGAGAGGGCAAATAAAACGGCAAGGGTGAAGTGGGGGAGAGGAAAACGAGAGGCAAATGGCAAATAATGTAATGCGAGAGATAGGGATTGCGATGGGTACTTGGTATGATTGACTTGCTTGCGTGAGCCTCCCCGGCAACGGCGCCAGAAATTCTTCTTGCTACCTCTTGAGCACTGCGTTGGATTTCCCCGAAGAGGAGAGGATGATGCAACAAAGTAGCATAAGTATTTCCCTCAGTTTTTGAGAACCAAGGTATCAATCCAGTAGGAGACCACGCACAAGTCCCTCGTACCTACACAAAACGATAGCAACTCACAACCAACACTTAGGGGTTGTCAATCCCTTCAGGGTCACTTACGAGAGTGAGATATTGATAGAGATAATATTTTTGGTATTTTTGCAAAGTAAAAAGTAAAAGGCAAAGTAAAACAAAGCAAGTAAATAAAGTGATATAGATTGATATGATGAGAATAGACCCGGGGGCCATAGGTTTCACTAGTGGCTTCTCTCAAGAGCGTAAGTATTCTACGGTGGGTGAACAAATTACTATTGAGCAATAGACAGAATTGAGCATAGTTATGAGTATATCTAGGCAATGATCATGTATATAGGCATCACGTCCAAAACAAGTAGATCGAAACGATTCTACATCTACTACTATTACTCCACTCATCGACCGCTATCCAGCATGCATCTAGAGTATTAAGTTAAAAACAGAGTAACGCCATAAGCAAGATGACATGATGTAGAGGGATAAATTCATGCAATATGATAAAAAACCCATCTTGTTATCCTCGATGGCAACAATACAATACATGCCTTGCTGCCCCTTCTGTCACTGGGTAAGGACACCGCAAGATTGAACCAAAAGCTAAGCACTTCTCCCATTGCAAGAACTACCAATCTAGTTGGCCAAACCAAAAAGGATAATTCGAAGAGACTTGCAAAGATAACTCAATCATACATAAAAGAATTCAGAGAAGAATCAAATATTTTCCGAAGATAATACTGGATCATAAACCCACAATTCATCGGTCTCAACAAACACACCGCAAAAAGAAGATTACATCGAATAGATCTCCGCGAGAGAGGGGGAGAACATTGTATTGAGATCCAAAAAGAGAGAAGAAGCCATCTAGCTACTAGCTATGGACCCAAAGGTCTGAAGTAAACTACTCACACTTCATCGGAGGGGCTATGGTGATGATGTAGAAGCCCTCCGTGGTGGATGCCCCCTCCGACGGAGCTCCGGAACAGGCCCCAAGATGGGATCTCGTGGATACAGAAGGTTGTGGCGGTGGAATTAGGTTTTTTGGCTCCTCTTCTGATCGTTCGGGGATACGTAGGTATATATAGGAGGAAGGAGTACGTCAGTGGAGCGTCGAGGGGCCCACGAGGTAGGGGGCGCACCCAGGGGGGCGCCCTCCACCCTCGTGACCTCCTCGGGCACTGCTTGGAGTAGGGTCCAAGTCTCCTGGATCACGTTCGGTTGGAAAATCACGATCCCGAAGATTTCATTCCGTTTGGACTCCGTTTGATATTCTGTTTCTTCGAAACACTGAAATAGGAAAAAACAATAATTCTGGGCTGGGCCTCCGGTTAATAGGTTAGTCCCAAAAGTAATATAAAAGTGGAAAATAAAGCCCAATAAGGTCCAAAACAGTAGATAAAGTAGCATGGAGATATCAGAAATTATAGTTACGTTGGAGACGTATCAGTAAGCTCTATGGTTACAATTTTGCATAAAGCCAATTTTTCCCTACAACAAAGGAATACATTTTATTTAACTATCATGGTGGTTGTTAAACATTGAGAAGGTTCCTCCAACTCAATCCCAATTAAGCATCATCGTTAACCCAACAAAATTAAATTAAATAACATGATAAGATTCACATGATAATCCAAGTACTAGATACTCAAAACGTCCATAACCGGGGACACAGCTAACCATGATTAGTTTACACACTCTGCAGAGTTTTGCGCACTTTTCCCCGCAAGACTCGATCTCCTCCGCTTGATTTCTCACACTACAAGGTGTTTGAGAAACGGATAACCGAGACACAGTCTTTCAGAAGCATTAGCTCTCTACTCCGGGTAGACAGTACCACCTACATCCCCTACATCAGCTAGTCTACCTCTTCAAAAGCTCATGCAACATACTCAACTATGCTAGAGCCCATAGTAGCTTGCGGCTGCACACGGAAGTTTCTAGCATGAATAATCTCATGATCCCTTTGAGCCTGGGTGGCAGTCCATAGGAGAATCACACGGTACCCCGGGATTTCCAAAAATACAGGCAACCCTGTGTTCCCCAGGTGCCTTAATCCACCCAGATGTGAATTTAAGTTGCTACCTTAAGTAAACCATTAATTAACAAACTCACATCTGTCATGGATACAATCACCCAATCCACGTCTACTAGCATATCATAGCAATATAAGCAAATGTAGAAGTAACTCCCAAAGGTTTGATAAATAAAACAGGTAATAGGTACTACCTCATCTACTTCCCAATACCCACATGTTAATCAGATCCTAATCATGCAATTGTTTGAGGATTGATCTAATGCAATAAAACTGGGTAGTAAAGAGGTATGATCAAAGTGTTACTTGCCTTGCTGATGATCTATGAAACCTAGAGACTCGAAGTAGCAAGCGGCACACTCTGGGTACTCTATCGCAAACAAACAAGCATACAATAAGCATTCATGTAATGCACAGGTAAAACTCAAATAAGAGATCTAACCAGAAAGTTCAACTTAAGAACTCCGGTTTGCAAAAAGAATCAAATCAAACAAAGCAACGAAAGTCAAACGGCGAAAGAAACAAGCTTTGTTTACTAATCTGGACCTAAGTCAAATTTTATAGTAGCAAAAACTTGTTTGAGTTGGTTAAACGGAAAGAGGGTTTCAAGAAGAATCTCTAGGCGCTTGAATCGCCTGATTCTGATAAACGAGCGAAAAGTTATACTAGAACAAAAATCGGATCAGACATCGCGATCAGAAATAATCGCAGAAAATCCGAGAAAAAGAAAAACGGATGAAAAGGCTAACGAACGAACGTTCGCTGTCTGCGGCTAAAAGACAAAAACCGCTCGTTAAAACGAACGAACGAAAGGGCGTTCGCTAAATAAACTTAACCGGGGAAAAAAATAGAACCGATTTAAAAAAACGGATCTAGGGTTTCGAAAAAAACTGATTGGTTTCCTCGCGAAAACTGAGGCGGCGGCGGGCTCCGGCGAGGGCGGTGGCGGTCGGCGGCGAGGCGGACGGCGGCGGGGTCAGTGGCGGACGGCGGCGGCGCGGTCGGCGGCAGCGCGGTCGGCGGCGGCGGCGACGACTCGGGGCTAGGGTTTCGGCTGGGGGCGGCTGGGCTGGGGGCGGCCTCCCGGCTCTTATAAAGGCCGGCCGGGCTAGGAGTCCTAGTCGGACACGACCCGGTAGGTCGGTTTGTTTTTTTAAATAATTTCGCGTAGAAAATCAAATAAAAGAAATACTAAACGGACTCCAAAAATCCCGAAATAGATTTTCCCCATCCTCTAAAATCAAGCCGGACAAGATGAACATTTATTTGGGGCCTAAATGCAATTTTGAAAACCGTGCATTTTTCATAATTCAAATAAAATAGTGATAAAAGTGTGAAATAAAATCTTATTTGATTTTAATATTAAATCCTCAATATTTCTTTATTTCTGGAAAGTCATTTTATTCCCTCTCTCGTATTTTTTAATAGAAATAATTGAAGATAAAATAATTAAAATCAAATGATCATATTTTCAAAATTTGAGAAAACTCAAATATGAAAATAACGAAATCCCCAACTCTCTCCGTGGGTCCTTGAGTTACATAGAATTTCTAGGATCGAGCCAAAATGCAATAGAATATGATATGCAATGATGACCTAATGTATAACATTCCAAATTGAAAATTTGGGATGTTACATAAGCATAGCAAACAGATTTGCTGAAATCTAGATCATCAATATCAGATTTGGTGGCAAGTAAACATGCACTTTTCAATTTAATTTCAGAAGCAACACTAGATGGTTTATTATTAGGCTTCATTTGTTGCTCAAATTCTTTTGCCATAATGTGATTTTCACTCTTAATTTTCTCCTGTTTTGCTTTATTAGCTCTATTAATATCATCTTTCAAAATGGAATCATGAGAGATAGGAAGCAAAGTAATATGTTTATCCTTATGAATAGGAGTATACTGATTGTTTCTACCATGGTGTACATATTTTTTTATCAAATTGCCATGCTCTATCGAGTAATAAGGAACATGCTTACGTGGGTACCACATCACAATCAACATAATAAACATATGTAGAGATACTAAAATGCAAACAAATAGTACATGTTACCTTAACCTTGCCGCTATTGTTGAACCATTGTCTGTAGTAAGGAAGTGGATGTGGTCTTGTGGTGAGAGATAGCTTCTCCACCATCTCCATGCTAGCCAAGTTGTTGGAACTACCTCCATCAATGAAGACGCGTACAGAATGTTGTTGGAGATATGTCCTAGAGGCAATCATGTAAGATGATATTTCCTATGTGTTTATGAATAAAGATAGTCCTTGGATGTAATCAATGATACTTGTTGGCAAGTACGTGACTTGTCTATGAGATCTTGTGTTGTATGATACATCCTATATTGTCCCTAGTCGCAAGTGACGTGTGGGCACACGTCGGACTAGACTAGCATATGACACGGTGGAGGGCTCGGTCTCACTAGCCATGGAGCATTGGATGCTAACTGGATAATATGGACTCGGGAGGACCTGGTCGGATTCGACGTAGTCGAATACGAGTCTAGATAAGGTCCAAGTCGGACATACCCAACTATGAGACACAACGATATGTCATCTATGAGTCTCTAGTACAACATACGTTCTATGTCCTAAGACCTGAGCTGACGCATGTACTCGGGATGGTGACAGACTTGCTTTGGGCCGACCAAACGATACTCCGTGACTGGTAGTTACAAAGGTAGGTTTCAGGTTTGTCCTGTCCTATGCTGCGAGACATGGTCGAGCAAGATGGGATTTGCCCCTCCGATCAGGAGAGATATACCCTGGGCCCCTCGCGTGATCCGACCAAGATAAGCATGGCCATGCGACAAGGATTATGAGATAATCTAGTTTGTGGTTGGTATCACTAGAACGAGAAAGAGGTCGGGCTAGCACAAGGATGACAGTCTCGCCTTGAGCCCGAAAACATATATCGTGAGGCAAAGGGAACAGAAGTGTGACACATTGTACAGGTTCGCCTAACCAGCTTCATAGTCTGCTTGGTGGTCGGCACGCCTTGCTAGAGGCTGCTACCAACCGTGCAGGTCAGAGGTGATCCGAACTGTGATCAAGCCGACTTGAACCTAAGGGGTCGCGCGCTTAAGGGAAGGAACCTACGAGCTCGGTTTGAAGGACACTGGTCGGATGTGATCCGAGCTAGACTTGGAACTCGACCGAGTAGACTTTGGGCTTTAGGATCCGTGCAAGGCCCAAGTGTTGAGCCCGTGACGGATGCCTATAAATAGTGGAGGTGCGGCACACTTATTCGGTTGATCGCTTTGGCGCTATCACTAGGGGTTGCATGTGTTGCGAATAAACACCTCCACTCGCGGCCGGTTGTGTGATCAGACCTAGCAGTCCTGCGCACGATGTTCCTCCTTCACGCGCGGATACCGTTAGAGGCGGTGCACTTGCGCAGCTCCGGCGAACCTGTACGAGGGATCCAACGACCGGCTATTTGAGGGAGATCAAACAAGGAGGAGACGAACCACGCAGACGCGCTGCCCCAACTCTTCTTCTGCTGCACGGCACTACGCGTCTAGTGGTAACCATCTGTGACCCATTACTGTAGCATGTTCCTGGTTGTTCTGCGCGTAGGAAATTTTTAATTTGCAGTCAACACACCCTACAGTTGAACCCAACAGTGGTATCAGAGCCTCTGCTATAGGATTTGGATTCAGATCATATGCATATTAGATATGTGGAGGCGGCGGATGAGATCTGTTGTCGTTAATGAGATCGGCTGTGTGCACGGTTGATGAGATCAACTGCACATGGGGATTGATGAGGCTATGTTTTCTGATGATCGGAGTTAATGAGGTCGTGACACAACCTACCCCTACCAGTCGGTATCCGCCATTGGGGTTAACAGTGAAACGTAAATCTGAATCAAACTCACGATGATCGATAATATCGGTCGGATCATAAAATTCAGCGTGATCGGAGTTCAGATGGGACCGCCTTGTGCGTAGTGCCTTATATTTCATACACGATCACTGAAACTGGTAGAATGTGATTCTATGCATAACTTTATTTTGTAGGGTTTGATGTGAAAAGTATGGCTCATGTGTATGTGATGCATGTGTGTAAGTTATACATGGCCTGCATGTCATGTTTGTCAGCCGGCAGGAGCCAAAGTGTTGTCATTATAATGTATAACGACCTGCGTGTCGACTTGTGACTCTATGTAAAATTCACTACTAGTTGTAGTAGTTGCATAATAGAGATCAGGTTAGTGACTTGGCATCCCGGCGTGACAAACAAGATGGAGTTCCTAGATGGTCATCGGAATCGGAGCCAACCTGGAAGAACGTCCATGAAGGAGCCATACTATTTCACAATATGTGTTTATTTGTGATTGTTATGCTTCTTTGTTTCTATGCATGTTAGAATGGTAGAAAGATCCCTCATGAATATCAAGCGAATTGCCATCCTTGATGTTGCACCTTCGCACGTCAAGTACATCTAGTAGTGGGCTCATAAAATTGGGGTACTGCTAGGTGTCCTTGAACTGAAAGGTTCATGTCGGACACGGACATGCACTGCATCAGATTTACTTGACAAGGCTATCAAAACGGATTTGGGCCTTGTGGCAAAGAAGGTTGGGAGCCGGGTAAGAGATGCATTCCCTACCGACAAGAGTCGTATAGAGATACGATTAGCAAGGAGTTGCTTACCGGATAGGCATGTTGTCTAGCAGTGATGCTAAAGCTCACTAGTCGCATGTGCTAGTCGGATCCTGAATCACTGAGAGTCTGTGGAGGGATGCTAACTTCAGTGGGAGTATTTCTATTTAAGGCTATAGTTAATCTACATAAACACATTGCTTAGTGATTGCATATTTTCTGTTGTAGATCAATTGCACCACCTACTCAACCCAACTTTGCATTGAAATCAATTCTAGAAAAGGATAAACTGAATGGAACAAACTTTACCACCTGGTATAGAAATTTGAGAATTGTTCTCAAGCATGATAAGAAGGAACATGTTCTAGAGGATCCACTTCTAGAGGAACCTGCCGATAATGCTAATACCACAACCAAGAATGCCTACTAGAAACTCGTTGATGAATCAAACGAGATCAGATGCCTCATGCTGGCTTGTATGGAGCCCAATTTGCAGCAACATTTCAAAGATGTTGGAGCTTTCGATATGATCGAGAGTCTCAAGAGCATGCTTTAGGTGTAGGCTAGGACCGAAAGGTTCAACGTCTGGCGATCCTTGATGGATTGTAAGCTGAAGGATGGTGATCCACTGAGCCTGCATGTGATCAAGATGATCAGATATGTGCAAGCTTTGGATCGGTTGGGCTTCCCGCTCTTGGATGAGCTGGCTACTGATGCAGTTCTGGGTTCTCTTCCGCCCAGCTATGGGACATTCATCCCGAACTATCATGTGCATGTCATGGATAAGAAGCTCACTGAATTGCATGGGATGCTCAAAGTGGCAGAGCAGGATATTAAGAAAGGCACGCATCAAGTGTTGATAGTGGAGAAATCGGCTAAGTCCAAGAAGAGTTGGTCCAAGAAAAAGGCTAAGGCAAAGGGCATGGAGACGGTAACCTCTGCCGCTACGCCGAAGTCTGGACCGGACTCGAAGACCTCACTACAAGGAGACCGGTCACTGGAAGAGGAACTATAGCAAGTGGCTTGCAAAGCATGGCAAGAAGGCTGGAAACGCTTCTTCGGGCAAAGGTACACTTGTTGCATATGTTATAAACATTTACCTTGCTGACATACCTAGTAGCTCTTGGGTATTTGATACCGGATCGGTTGTTCATATTTGGAACTCGATGCAAGGGCTGGTAAGAACTAGGCATGTGGTACAAGGCGAGATTGATAGCAGGGTCGGCAACAAAGCAAGATTTGCTGCGTTGAAGGTCGGCACGATGCAGCTCCAGCTTCCTTCTGGATTTATGTTGGAATTGAATAATTGTTATTACATTCCTGCACTTAGTAGGAACATTATTTCTGCCTCATGCTTGATGAGTCAGGGTTATGAATTCAATTTAAAGGACAATGGTTGTTCATTTTATTTGAATGGTATGTTCCACGGCTATGCACCCATTATCGATGGGCTTGTTATATTGAATCTAGAACAGGAACCGGTCTATAACGTGAATGTCAAGAGGCATAATCCCAATGAGATAAATCCGACATACTTCTGGCATTGCCTACTTGGACACGTTAGTCTGAAATGCATGAAGAAGCTCCATGAAGATGGGCTCCTAACTTCGTTCGACTTTGAGTCGTTCGAGACATGTGAATCATGCTTGCTCGGCAAGATGACTAAGTCTCCTTTCGCAAAGAGTTGCGAGAGGGCGTCCGAGCTGTTGGAACTTATACATAGTGATGTGTGTGGTCCAATGAGTATAACTGCCAGAGGTGGCTATCAGTACTTCGTGACTTTTACCGACGACTTGAGTAGATATGGATATATCTATTTTATGAGGCACAAGTCGAAAACTTTTGAAAAGTTCAAAGAGTTTCAGAACAAGGTTGAGAATCAGCTCGGCAAGACTATAAAACTTCTATGATCAGATCGTGGAGGTGAGTACATGAGCCAAGAATTTTATGATCATTTGAAAACCCGAGGTATAGTACCTCAGCTCACACCTCCGGGTACGCCACAGAGAAACGACATGTCAGAATGGAGGAATAGGACCTTGTTGGACATGGTCCGGTCTATGATGAGCAAATCGGATTTACCCTTGTCATTTTGGGGGTACGCTCTAGAAACTGTAGCTTTCGCACTTAACAGGGTACCATCAAAATCTATAGACAAGACACCACATGAGATGTGGACTGGGAAGAGTCCCAGTTTGTCTTTTCTAAAGATTTGGGGTTGTGAAGCATTTGTCAAGCGACTTATGTCAGACAACCTTACACCCAAGTCGGATAAATGCATATTTGTGGGATATCTGAGGGAAACCTTGGGATATAGCTTATACAACCGTGAAGAGAACAAAGTGTTTGTTGCTCAGGACAGGGTTTTCCTTGAGAAAGAGTTTCTCAGTCGGGAGGCCAGTGGGAGGACGGTCCGACTCGAAGAAATTCGAGGACCACTCGGGGACGGCTTGGCTAGTGATGAGATCATACCAGAGTCAGTCAGGGAACTCATAGTGGAAGCGGCACTAGAACCATGAAGGTCGGAAAGATTACGTAGAGCGCGCGATGTATTGTTGCTAGAAAGCGACGAGTCGGCCACATATGCAGAAGCGATGGTGATCCCATATTCCGAGGCATGGCTGGAGGCCATGAGATCCGTGTTAAAGTCCATGGATGAGAATCAAGTCTGGGACTTGGTTGATCCACCACCTGGCGTAACAGCCATTGGTTGCAAATGGGTCCATAAGAAGAAAACCAATGTGGATGGAAATGTTCAGATCCACAAAGCTCGGCTTGTTGCTAAGGGCTATGGGCAAGTTCAAGGAATCGACTACGACGAGACTTACTCGCCGGTAGCGATGCTGAAGTCAGTGAGGATCGTACTAGCTATAGCTGCATATTTCGATTACGAGATATGGCAGATGGATGTCAAGATGGCTTTCCTTCATGGAAATTTAACCGAGGACGTGTATATGATATAGCCCGAGGGTTTTGTCGATCCGGCTAGCGCTAGTAAACTATGAAAGCTCAAGAGATCCATTTATGGATTGAGGCAAGCATCTCGGAGCTGGAATATTCATTTTGATGAGGTCATCATTGGTCTCGGTTTCATCAAAAGCAAAGAGGATGCTTGTTTATGCAAGAAGTTAAGTGGGAGATCGATAGTGTTTTTGATCTTGTAAGTGGATGACATATTACTGAACGGAAATGATGTTTTGATGCTGAACTCGGTCAAAGAATCATTGAATGGCAAGTTTTCAGTGAAGGACCTTAGTGAAGTAGTTTACATTTTAGGCATCAAGATCTATAGAGATAGATCGAGGAGGCTGCTCGGCTTGAGCCAGAGCACGTACATAGATAAAGTGTTGAAGCGGTTCAACATGAGTGAGGCGAAGAAAGGGTTCTTGCCACTCTCACATGGTATAAGGCTAAGCGAGACTTAGAGTCCTTCGACATCTGATGAGCGAAGCAGGATGAGTAGGATTCTGTATGCCTCGACAATCAGATCCATCATGTATGCCATGATATGTACAAGGCCAGATGCTGCTTTTGCAATAAGCCTAACAAGCAGATACCAGGCTAACCCAGGTGAGAGTCACTGGGCAGCGGTAAAGACTATTTTGAAGTACCTGAAAAGGACTAAAGAGATGTTCCTAGTTTATGGAGGTGAGGAAGAGCTCATCGTAAGGGGTTACACCGATGCTAGTTTCCAAACCGACAGAGATGCTTGTCGATCAAAATACGGATTCATGTATGTCATGAACGGAGGAGAAGTGAGCTGGATGATTTCTAAGCAAGATATGGTGGCCGATTCTACGACAGAAGTCGAATACATTGCGGCTTGTGAAGCTGCAAAGGAAGGTGTTTGGATCCGAAATTTTCTGGATGATCTTGGCATTTTCCCAGCCTCGGTAAAACCATTGGACCTTTATTGTGATAATTCTGGTGCCATCGCACAAGCCAAGGAGCCTAGGAATCACCACAAGGTCAGACACATAGATCGGAAATAACACCTGATATGAAAGATCATAAAGAATGGTGATGTAGAGTTATGCAAAATTCACACGGATGCAAATGTTCCAGATCCATTGACTAAACCGCTTCCACAACCCAAGTATGATGGGCACGTTAGAGCTATGGGCATATGATGTCTATTTGATTGACTCTAGTGCAAGTGGGAGACTGTTGGAGATATGCCCTAGAGGCAATCATGTATGATTATATTTCCTATGTGTTTATGAATAAAGATAGTCCTTGGATGTAATCAATGATACTTGTTGGCAAGTACGTGACTTGTATGTGAGATCTTGTGTTATATGATACATCCTAAATTGTCCCTAGTCGCAAGTGACGTGTGGGCACACGTCGGAGTAGACTAGCATATGACACGGTGGATGGCTCGGTCTCACTAGCCATGGAGCATTGGATGCTAAGCGGATAATATGTACTCGGGAGGATCTGGTCGAATTCGACGTAGTCGAATACGAGTCTAGATAAGGTCCAAGTTGGACAGACCCAACTATGAAACACAACGATATGTCATCTATGAGTCTCTAGTACAACATACGTTCTATGTCCTAAGACCTGAGCTGACGCATGTACTCGGGATGGTGACAGACTTGCTTTGGGCCGACCAAACGATACTCCGTGACCGGGTAGTTACAAAGGTAGGTTTCGGGTTTGTCCAGTCCCATGCTGCGAGACATGGTCGAGCAAGATGGGATTTGCCCCTCCGATCAAGAGAGATATACACTCTAGGCCCCTCGTGTGATCCGACCAGGATAAGCATGGCCATGCGACAAGTATTATGAGATAATCTAGTTTGTGGTCGGTATCACTGGAACGAGAAAGTGGTCGGGCTAGCACAAGGATGACAGTCTCGCCTTGAGCCCGAAAATATATATCGTGAGGCAAAGGGAACAGAAGTGTGACACGTTGTATAGGTTCGCCTAACCAACTTCATAGTCTACTTGGTGGTCGGCATGCCTTGCTAGAGGCTGCTACCAACCGCGGATGTCAGAGGAGATCCGAACTGTGACCAAGCCAACTTGAACCTAAGGGGTCGCACACTTAAGGGAAGTAACCTACGAGGTCGGTTTGAAGGACAGTGGTCGGATGTGATCCGAGCTGGACTTGGAACGCGACCAAGTAGACTTTGGGCTTTAGGATCCGTGCAAGGCCCAAGTGTTGAGCCCGCGACGGATGCCTATAAATAGTGGAGGTGCGGCACAATTATTCAGTTGATCGCTTCGACGCTGTCACTAGGGTTTGCATGTGTTGCGAATAGACACCTCCACTCGCCGCCGGTTGTGTGATCGGACCTAGCAGTCCGCCGCACGACATTCCTCCTGCAAGCGCGGATACCGTTAGAGGCGGTGCACTTGCATCGCTCCGTAGAACCTGTACGAGGGATCCGGTGACCGGTTGTTCGAGGGAGATCGGACGAGGAGGATACGAACCACGTGGACGCGCTGCCCCAACTCTTCTTCCGCTGCACGGCACTGCGCGTGTAGTGGTAACCATCTGTGACCCATTCCTGTAGCATGTTCCTGGTTGTTCTGCGCGTAGGAAATTTTTAATTTGCAGCGATGCACCCTAACATAGAACCCAACAAACGTTCCTTCGCAACTCTCTTTGTATGGAACAAATTGTGCCTCTGATTTTTCTCAACTTGTGTTACCTGCACACTCAAAACACGTTGAGCAACTAAACACTCATGCCTGTCAGCATCTTGAGCAGCCATGTATTGCATCTCATGTTCAGAATCATCTCCACCATGTTCTTCACTTGCAATAAGAGCCAAATTCTCCTCATCATAGTCACTAGCGAACTCATACCCACCACCCTCAGTAGCAATCATCACACACTGAGATTTGTAGTCTCTCGCATAATGACCTCTACCCTTGCAACGACGTAATAATATCATGTGTCTGCCCTGTTGAAGCCATGGATGAAGAAGAGCTCTGCGCGGGACCAGAAGGTGTGCTCTTGGCGGATGGTGGTGGTGGTACCTATTTTCTTGTATCTCGGATGGAGTTAGCGGATGAAGTAGGAAGTGCTGCAGCAGGACGTGTGGAAGTAGAGGATGTACGTGGTGTCCATGATGAAGATCGACCTGCAAAAAAATTAGTTCGCGCCAATGCCTGTCGATCCTGCACTTCACGTTCAGCTTTGCAAGCAAGATGGAATAAACGACTGATATTATTATACTCCTTATACTATAGAATGGTATGAATCTCTCTATTTAATCGACCCATAAAACGTGCAAGCATAGCTTCTGATGTAGGGTGAAACCCTAGAGGCCGATCTTTCATGATTTGGAGATGATCCTACGAAGAACACGAAGAACACGAGGGGAAACACGAGGGGAAAACACTCAAATTGACGAGATCCAATCACACATTTGCTAGATCCATGAACATAAAGAGTGATACAAGATCCAAATACAACAAAGGACGATACAAGAGGCGGTAGTTGTTCTCCATGGGGAGGTCTTGAGGGGTCTTGAATCCACTTGGGGATCTTCTCTGTAGAGGTCGTGAACTTCGATGGAGAAGGTATCAAGTGGAGAGCAAATCTCTATCTCAAATGAGCTAATACTTTGCTAACCCAAGCTAGGAGGAGGTGGGGAGTATATATAGTCTAGGGCCACGAAAGGGTAAGTGGGAGAGAGTTTACATGGGCTCTCGGCCCGCAGCTGCGTAGGGGCACCGGATGTCCAGGCTGGGGGCCAGATGTCCGGTGGCTCGCTAGGAGCCGGATGTCCGGGCTAGACTTTCCCATTCCCGTGCTCTTTGGATAGGCGGGCCCGGATGTCTGGGCGAAGGGGCCAGATTTCTGGGGCTTTGGGACGATCTGGATGTCCGGGGTGATGGCGGGATGTTCGGGCTGCGCTGGTCCTTTTCGGTGCTCTCTGGATAGCCGATGCCGAATTTCTGGGGTAGGGTCAGATGTCCGGCTGCTGTAGCAGCTGGCTGTTCTTCCTTCTCCTTCCTTTGCTCCAGCGCACACGTGGCCTTGGTCCTTGGGCTCTCCATGGTCTCCTCGGGTGTACCTGAGTATACACAAGGTCCGCGCTTGAAGTAGCATCCATGTGTTACATGTGGGAAGGGAAGATTCGGAAAGGAGTGAGTCCACCTTAGGTCCAATGGTATATGCTCGAGGTCTCATCGTATGTCCGGTTGGGGCTTGGGGAGTAGTCATAGTGTACATGGGGATTATCTTAGGATGCTCCACATCATCTCCTCCCCCCCAGGAAAGATCCGACCTTGGATCGTGATCCTCATCAGCATGGAAACGGTTGTCGTGGACGGACTTGTAGTTGGACGAAGTTGAAGACATGGCGCAACCCAAGTACTCCAAGGTGTCTCCGGAGTGGTATTCATGAAAAATAGGAAACACAAGCGACACTCGGAAATACAATGGCTAGCGCGCACAAGGCGTCCATCGAGTAAGTATGAGTCTGTTCGGCAAGATTGTTCATGACAAAGCGCATGAAGCTTATCAAGATGGTATAGAATGATATGCAAAGCATTCATTGTGCACACGAATGTGTTGTGAATATGATCAATGCAACCATTGTGCAAAATGATGTCACAATGGGATGGTGTATCAAAAGCATGAACATGGTAATTGGTGCTCAATGTGAGTATGTGATCATGCAATTGATGGTGGTCAATGTGATCATTATGTATGAAGATGCCATCTAGAAAGATCACAACAAATTTGCTAATAAAGTGCACAAGCTCATATATCATGGATGACATGGAAATAGATGCAAAAAGACAATCATAATGCAAGTCAATCCATGCATAAGGAGCAAATTTGTGGTGAGTATGATATGTCCATCGAGCATGGCATGTGGACACACAATCAACAAATATGAAGGTGTTGGCGCAATGTGTCAAAGGAGTGTTGATGTACCAATGCTCGATGGCGTGGCATGAGTGGAAGTCCGAAGGTGCATCCAACAAGTCTGAGCGCTCCTCAACTTGAAGGTCCAAAGGGTCCATCTCCAATGCCAGCCCTCCATCCAATAGATGTATCATGTAGACAACAAGAAGGAGGCAACAATGAAAGAATGACCCATCCAATATGTGTAATTGAGAATGGCTCAAAAGGAAGGAGTTCACCTTATGAATGTTCCCGAAGATGTTGGAGTTGCACATCATGTATGCCTTCACATAACCAATATGTCTCATGATGGTAATGCCTTGTGAATCCTTCAAACGAAAGAACATGGCAAACGCTTGAAAAAACAAATGAGGTTAGCGGAAATGCTATCATTCGTGTGGTGAGATACCCAACAAGTGTCCTCATCATTCTTATCATAAGAAGGTACACAGGAATGTGGCATGGTATGGAAGCATATGATGCGAGTACAACCTTAGACAATAAGCTCAATCAAACAAGCATGCATCACAAATAATATGTCCAAGTCTCCAAGATCAATAAGCATAGCATGGGTGCACTCACTACAATGGCATATGAGAGGTGCAACTAATTGAGACAAGAGACAATGATCAAGACAAATCAAGTGAGAGGCATGAACATATATATCATCAACCCAAGAAAGCGAGTAAGAATGGAACATGGGTGATGCGACAAAGCAAGCAATCATAGTGATCAAGTCAAGCAAGCAATCATAGTGATCAAGTCAAGCAAGCTAGTAGTGCGAAGATGCAACGTGCTAGAAGGAATCATGGCAAGCATGTCAGTGTGCAAATAGTGGGCATGAATAATGCACATGACATACACAAGCATGAAAGCAAGATATGAGAAATATATCATCTATGTATTGGCGAGAAGCCATATGTAAATAGTAACGAGACATCATGACTCTCCCAACACAAAAAAGCATCAATATCATGGGGCACAAAGAAATCATTGCAATAGCTACTAGGATCGCCACCAAGCATGCAAATACACATAGTAGTAGTAGAATGGTGAATCATATGTAAGTGCAAGTAAGGGCCACAATTGCATGGCAAATGTAGCGACTAGACCTCAAATAGTCTACTCTCTGTGCATCAGTGTCATCCCTGGATCGGTAATGCTGACACGCACAGTACTCGAGGATTTATAACAGAGTCTCAATCACACACTTATTACATTGAATGTCTCAAAAGAGAACTTATTACAATAATATGGCTTAAGGCCATCTAAATAAGATAACATCACAAGACTTGGAAGATAAAGTGAGTCCATCAACTCCAACGGCATAGCTGATTGAACGACAACGACCTAGGGCACCTTACTCGTCGTCTGAAAAGTCTGCAACATAATATGTTGCAGCCCGAAACGGGTCAGCACATGGAATATGCTGGCAATGTAACACCAAAGAGTAGTGAACAGAATAAATGCTATCACTACATGCATATATGGCTGGTGGAAAGCTCTATGGTTAAAGTTTTGCATAAAGCCAATTTTTCCCTACATCAAAGGAATAAATTTTATTTAACTATCACGGTGGTTGTTAAACATTGAGAAGGTTCCTCCAACTCAATCCCAATTAAGAAATATCAATTAACCCAACAAATTAATTTAGAGTGATGAGATCAACATGATAATCGAAGAACCAGATACTCAAGATGTCCATAACCGGGGACATGGATAACCATGATTAGTTTGTACACTCTGCAGAGGTTTGCACACTTTTCCCCACAAGACTCAATCTCCTCCGTTAGATTTCTTGCACTACATGGTGTTTGAGAAACGGATGACCGAGACACAGTCTTTCAGAAATATTAACTCTTTACTCTGGATGGACAGTTACACCTACTTTCCCCTACATCTGCTAGCCCACCACTGAAAGTGGTCATGCAACATACTCAACTATGCTAGAGCCCATAATAGCTTGTGGCTGCACACGGAAGTTTCTAGCATGAATAATCTTATGATCCCTTTGAGCCTTGGTGGCGAACCATAGGATGATCACGCGAGTACTCCAGGATATCCTAGGCAACATTGGATTCTCCAAGTGCCCGCAACCAATCCACCCAGATGTGTGTTTAAGTAGCCACCTTAAGTTAACCATTAATTAAAAATTCTCACATCTGTCATGGATACACTCACCCAATCCACGTCTACGAGCATAACATAGCAATCCTGAGCATAACGTAGAAGTAAATCCCAAAGGTTTGATAAAAGGGCAATAGGTTCTACCTCATCATCTACTTCCGAAACCCACATGTTAAACAGATCCTAACCATGCAATGTTTGAGGATTGAAACTAATGCATAAAAAAACTGGGTAAAAAAGGGATGTGATCAAAGTGTTACTTGCCTTGCTGATGATCTGCAAAACCTAGAGACTCGTAGTAGCACGCTTCGCACTCCAGGAATTCTATCGCAAACAAACAATAGCATACATAGGCACTCAAACAGGAAGCACGGGTAAAACTCAAGTAAGAGGATTTAACCAGAAAGTTCAACTGAAGAACTCCGGTTTGCAAAAAGAATCAACTCAAACGGAGCAACGAAACTCAAACTATGAATGAAACAAGATTTGTTTACTAATCTAGACTAAAGTAAAATTTTACAGTACCAAAATCATGTTCAAGTTGGTTAAACAAGAAGAGGGCTTCGAGACAAAGATTTATGCGCTCGTTTCATCTAATTTGGATTAACGAGCAAAAAGTTATACTACATCGAACATTAGGGCAGAAATCGCGATCGAAAATAATCGCGGACAAAACCCTGGAAAATAAAACGAGACGAACAGGCTAACGAACGAACGTTTGTTAACAGAACCTAAACGGTGAACTGTGTTCGTTAAAAATGAACGAACGGACGAACATCCGCTAAACAACTAAACCCAAAAAAAACAAACCGATCTATTTAAAAAAATAGATCTAGGGTTTCTAAAAAAACCGAACAGTTTTGACTAAACCGAAGAAAGCGAAACAACAGCGGCGGCTGTGGCTACCTCTGGCGGTGCTCCGACGGGGCTGGGCGGCGTTGGCGGGGCTGCGGCGGCGAGGGGCAACGGCGACGGCGCGAGCGGCGAGGCACGTAGGCGGCGACGGCTTCGGTGCGGGGCGGCGGTGGTTGGCGGAGAGGGGCGGCGGTGGTTAGCGGAGAGGGGCGGCGGGGCGGGCGGCTTTATAGGGGGGTCGGGGGGGGGGTTGTCCAACTTGGGGAAGGGGCAACCCCGAGCGGCGGTGGCAGCAGCAGCCTGGACTCCGACGGGAGTCCGGCTCGGGCATGCCCGGCGAAGGCGGCGGCGCTAGTGGGCCGACCGGGCCGCTGGTTTAGTTCGCTCCGCGGGACTTTGTTTTTAAATAATTTCGCCGAAACAGAAAAAAATCCTAATAAAATATACTTTTTTTCTAAAAATTCCAAAAACAATTTTCACCATCTAAATCGAATATTTAGAACAAAGTGAACATTTTTCTGGCCTAAAAATGCATTTTTGAAAACATTCATATTTTTCTAATTCAAATAAAATAGCAATAAAATCCAAACAAAAACTTTATTGCTTTTAACATTTTTCCTCCAATATTTCTTTTATTTTAGAGAAGTCATTTCATCCCCTCTCCTTTATTTCATTAGAAATATTTTTGAAGAGGAAAAATAATTAAAACCAAAATGATCCTCTTTTCAAATTTGAGAAAATTCAAATATGAAAATAAACGAAATCCCCAACTCCCTCCGTGGGTCCTTGAGTTGCTTAGAATTTCTAGGATCAACCAAAATGCAATAAAATATGATATGCATATGATGACCTATGTATAACATTCCAAATTGAAAATTTGGGATGTTACAAACCTACCCCCCTTAAGATGAATCTCTCCCTCGAGATTCGGGTTGGCTAGAAAATAGGTGCGGGTGGTACTTCCATAGGTCTTCCTCTTGTTGCCAGGTGGCTTCATCCTCGGTATGGTGGCTCCACTGAACTTTGCAAAGCTTGATAACCTTGCTGCATGTGACTCGGCAGGCAAACTTGAGAGTCTTCACTGGTTTCTCCTCGTAGCTCAAATCACTATCCAGCTGAATCGCTTCCAGTGGCACAGTATCTCTCAGAGGAATATCGGCCATCTCCGCGTGGCACTTCTTCAACTGGGAAATGTGAAACACATCGTGAACTCCTGACAATCCTTCTGGCAATTCCAACTTGTAAGCAACTTCTTCCATACGTTTCAAAACTTTGTATGGTCCCACAAAATGTGGTGCTAACTTTCCCTTAACTCCAAAACGCTTAACTCCTCGAAGCGGGGACACTCGAAGGTACACTCTGTCTCCGACTTCATAAACTGTCTCCTTGCGTTTAGAACCTGCATAACTCTTCTGGCTGGACCGGGCTACCTTGAGTCTACCCCGAATCAACTTAACCTTCTCTTCAGACTCCTTAACCAAATCTGGTTCAAACAACTAACGGTCTCCAACCTCATCCCACAAATAACGGTGTCCTGCACCTCCTTCCGTACAAGGCTTCTAAAGGGGCCGTCTTCAAACTGGCTTGATAGCTATTGTTACAAGAGAACTCTGCATATGGCACATTGTCGTCCCAACTAGATCCATAATCTAGCGCACAAGCTCTCAACAAGTCCTCCAGAATCTGATTGACTCTCTTGGTCTGTCCATCTGTCTGTGGATGAAAGGTTGTACTGAACTCTAGCCTAGTACCAAAAGTCTCATGCAACTGATTCCAGAACTTTGAGGTAAACTGAGTTCCTCTATCTAATACAATGGTCCTCAAAACTCCATGTAGACATACAATCCTGTTCATGTATATCTTTGCCAACTTTGCACTTGTATAAGTGGTCTTCACTGGGATGAAATGTGCTACTTTCGTCAACCGGTCGACTACAACCCATATATAATCATAGCCTGAACGAGTCCTGGGCAATCTCGTGATAAAATCCATGCCAAGCTTGTCCCACTTCCATTCGGGTATCGGCAATGGCTGTAGCAATCCTGCTGGCTTCTGGTGCTCTGCCTTAACTCTCTGACATACATCACATACTGCTACATACTCGGCAATATCCTTCTTCATTCCTGTCCACCATAAACATTCCTTCAAATCCAGATACATCTTAGTGTTTCCTGGGTGAATCGAATATGGCGAATCATGGGCCTCCTGCAGAATCAACTTCCTCATCTCGGGGTCATTAGGCACATATATGCGATCCTCAAACCATAAAGTATCGTGCTCATCCTCATGAAATCCTTTAGCGTTTCCTTTGCTCATCCTTTCCTTTATCTCAGCAATCTCCTTGTCCGTCTTCTGGGCTTCTCTGATTTTATCCATCAAAGTGGAATGAATTTCCAATGCTGCTACATAACCTCTCGGAACTATTTCCAAACATAGCTCGCGAAGATCTTCCGCTAACTCCTTGGGTAATCCTCCGGTCATGAGCGTATTGACATAACTCTTGCGACTCAATGCATCGGCTACTACGTTAGCCTTTCCAGGATGATAGTGCAACTTCATATCATAATCCTTAATGAGCTCCAACCATCTCCTTTGCTTGAGATTCAACTCCTTTTGCGTGAAGATATATTTCAAACTCTTGTGATCCGTGTATACCTCACATTGGTTTCCGATGAGAAAATGTCTCCATGTCTTCAATGCATGCACTACGGCTGCTAACTCCAAATCGTGTGTAGCATAATTTTGCTCATGAGGTTTAAGCTGTCGTGAGGCATATGAAACAACTCTTCCCTCCTGCATAAGCACTGCTCCAAGTTCTCGACGTGAAGCGTCGCAATACATTTGATAATCCTTTCGTTGATCTGGAAGAATCAATACTGGGGCTGTAACCAAACGTTTCTTTAACTCCTGAAAACTGGCTTCACACTCCTCAGTGCATTTGAACTTGGTGTCCTTCTTCAACAACTCTGTCATGGGCTTTGCAATCCTGGAGAAATTCTCAATGAACCTCCGGTAATAACCGGCGAGTCCAAGAAAACTCCTGATCTCTCCAACTGTGGTGGGTGCCACCCATTTAGTCATAGAAGCAACCTTGGTGGGGTCTACTGCTATCCCTTCTCCGGATATAATATGTCCGAGAAATCCAACTTCCTTCAACCAAAACTCACACTTGCTGAACTTGGCATATAACTGATGTTCCCTGAGCTTCTCGAGAACCAAACGCAAATGCTCCTTATGATCCTCTTCATTCTTCGAGTAGACTAATATCATCAATGAACACCACGACAAACTTATCCAAAAACTCCATAAACACGTTGTTCATCATGTTCATGAAATAGGCAGGCGCGTTAGTCAGACCAAATGACATAACGGTATACTCATATAGCCCGTACCTTGTGGTAAAAGCTGTCTTAGCTATATCCTGCTCGCGAATCTTCAGCTGGTGGTACCCTGATCGCAGATCGATCTTGGAAAATACTTTATCTCCTTGCAACTGGTCAAATAAATCATTGATCATCGGCAGTGGGTACTTATTCTTGATCGTCACTTCATTCAACGCAAGATAGTCAACAACCATCCGTAATGATCCATCCTTCTTCACCACTAAAAGTACTGGGGCTCCCCATGTTGGGGAACGTAGTAATTTCAAAAAATTTCCTACGCACACGCAAGATCATGGTGCTACATAGTAACGAGAGGGGAGAGTGTTGTCCATGTACCCTCAAAGACCGAAAGCGGAAGCGTTAAAACAACGCGGTTGATGTAGTTGTACGTCTTCACGGCCTGACCGATCAAGCACCGAAAGCACGGTACCTCCGAATTCTAGCACACGTTCAGCTCGATGACGTCCCTCGAACTCCGATCTAGCCGAGTGTCGAGGGAGAGTTCCGTTAGCACGACGGCGTGGTGACGATGTTGAAGTTCTACCGTCGCAGGGCTTCGCCTAAGCACCGCTACAATATTATTGAGGAGGACTATGGTGGAGGGGGGCACCACACACGGCTAAGAGATCAATGATCTGTTGTTGTGTCTTTAGAGGTGCCCCTACCCCTGTATATAAAGGAGCAAGGGGGGAGGGGGCGGCCGACCAGGGAGGAGGCGCGCCATGGGCAGTCCTACTCCCACCGGGAGTAGGACTCCCTCCTTTCCTTGTTGGACTTGGAGAAGGGGGGAAAGAGGAGGGAGAGAGGGGAAGGAAAGGTGGGGCACCGCCCCCTCTCCTTGTCCTATTCAGAATAGGGGGGAGGGGCGCGCAGCCCAGCCCTGGCCGCCTCTCCTCTTCTCCACTAAGGCCCACTATGGCCCATTAAGCCCCCGGGGGGTTCCGGTAACCCCTCGGTACTCCGGTAAAATCCCGATTTCACCCAGAACACTTCCGATATCCAAATATAGGCTTACGATATATCAATCTTCATATCTCGACCATTTCGAGACTCCTCGTCATGTCCGTGATCGCATCCGGGACTCTGAACAACCTTCGTTACATAAAAGCTCATAAACTCATAATATAACTGTCATCGAAACTTTAAGCGTGCGGACCCTACGGGCTCGAGAACTATGTAGACATGACTGAGACACGTTTCCGGTCAATAACCAATAGCGGAACCTGGATGCTCATATTGGCTCCTACATAGTCTACGAAGATCTCTATCGGTCAAACCGCATAACAACATACGTTGTTCCCTTCGTCATCGGTATGTTACTTGCCCGAGATTCGATCGTCGGTATCTCAATACATAGTTCAATCTCGTTACCGGCAAGTCTCTTTACTCGTTATGTAATACATCATTCCGTAACTAACTCATTAGCTACATTGCTTGCAAGGTTTATAGTGATGTGCATTACTGAGAGGGCCCCGAGATACCTCTCCGACAATCGGAGTGACAAAACTAATCTCGAAATACACCAACTCAACATGTACCTTTGGAGACACCTGCAGGGCTCCTTTATAATCACCCAGTTACGTTGTGACGTTTGGTAGCACACAAAGTGTTCCTACGGTAAATGGGAGTTACATAATTTCATAGTTGTAGGAACATGTATAACTCATGAAGAAAGCAATAGCAACATACTAAACGATCAACTGCTAAGCTAACGGAATGGGTCAAGTCAATCACATCATTCTCCTAATGATGTGATCCCGTTAGTCAAATGACAACTCATGTCTATGGTTAGGAAACATAACCATCTTTGATTAATGAGCTAGTCAAGTAGAGGCATACTAGTGACATTAAGTTTGTCTATGTATTGACACATGTATCATGTTTCCCGTTAATACTATTCTAGCATGAATAATAAACATTTATCATGATATAAGGAAATAAATAATAACTTTATTATTGCCTCTAGGGCATATTTCCTTCAGTCTCCCACTTGCACTAGAGTCAATAATCTAGATTACACAGTAATGATTCTAACACCCATGGAGCCTTGGTGCTGATCATGTTTTGCTCATGGAAGAGGCTTAGTCAACGGATCCGCAACATTCAGATCTATATGTATCTTGCAAATCTCTATGTCTCCCACCTGTACTTGGTCCCGGATGGAATTGAAGTGTCTCTTGATGTGCTTGGCCCTCTTGTGAAATCTGGATTCCTTTGCCAAGGCAATTGCACCAGTATTGTCACAGAAGATCTTCATTGGTCCCGATGCACTAGGTATGACACCTAGATCGGAAATGAACTCCTTCATCCAGACTCCTTCATTTGCTGCTTCCGAAGCAGCTATGTACTCCGCTTCGCATGTAGATCCCGCCACGACACTTTGTTTAGAACTGCACCAACTGACAGCTCCACCATTCAATATAAACACGTATCTGGTTTGCGATTTAGAATCGTCCGGATCAGTGTCAAAGCTTGCATCAACGTAACCATTTATGACTAGCTCTTTGTCACCTCCATAAATGAGAAACATATCCTTAGTCCTTTTCAGGTATTTCAGGATATTCTTGACCGCTGTCCAGTGATCCACTCCTGGATTACTTTGGTACCTCCCTGCTAAACTTATTGCTAAGCATACATCAGGTCTGGTACACAACAATGCATACATGATAGAGCCTATGGCTGAAGCATAGGGAACATCTTTCATTTTCTCTCTATCTTCTGCTGTGGTCGGGCATTGAGTCTGACTCAAGTTCACACCTTGTAATACAGGCAAGAACCCTTTCTTTGCTTGATCCATTTTGAACTTTTTTAAAACTTTATCAAGGTATGTGCTTTGTGAAAGTCCAATTAAGCGTCTTGATCTATCTCTATAGATCTTGATGCCCAATATGTAAGCAGCTTCACCGAGGTCTTTCACCGAAAAACTTTTATTCAAGTATCCTTTTATGCCATCCAGAAATTCGATATCATTTCCAATTAACAATATGTCGTCTACATATAATATTAGAAATGCTACAGAGCTCCCACTCACTTTCTTGTAAATACAGGCTTCTCCAAAAGTCTGTATAAAACCATATGCTTTGATCACACTATCAAAGCGTTTATTCCAACTTTGAGAGGCTTGCACCAGTCCATAAACGGATCACTGGAGCTTGCACACTTTGTTAGCACCTTTTGGATCGACAAAACTTCTGGTTGCATCATATACAACTCTTCTTCCAGAAATCCATTCAGGAATGCAGTTTTGACATCCATTTGCCATATTTCATAATCATAAAATGCAGCAATTGCTAACATGATTCAGACAGACTTAAGCTTCGCTACGGGTGAGAAAGTCTCATCGTAGTCAACTCCTTGAACTTGTCGAAAACCTTTCGCAACAAGTCGAGCTTTGTAGACAGTTACATTACCATCAGCGTCAGTCTTCTTCTTGAAGATCCATTTATTCTCGATGGCTTGCCGATCATCGGGAAAGTCAACCAAAGTCCATACTTTGTTCTCATACATGGATCCCATCTCAGATTTCATGGCCTCAAGCCATTTTGCGGAATCTGGGCTCATCATCGCTTCCTCATAGTTCGTAGGTTCGCCATGGTCAAGTAACATGACTTCCAGAATAGGATTACTATACCACTCTGGAGCAGATCTTACTCTGATTGACCTACGAGGTTCTGTAGTAACTTGATCTGAAGTTTCATGATCAATATCATTAGCTTCCTCACTGATTGGTGTAGTCGTCACATGAACCGGTTTCTATGATGAACTATTTTCCAATAAGGGAGCAGGTACAGTTACCTCATCAAGTTCTACTTTCCTCCCACTCACTTCTTTCGAGAGAAACTCCTTCTCTAGAAAGGATCCGAATTTAGCAACAAAAGTCTTGCCTTCAGATCTGTGATAGAAGGTGTACCCAATAGTCTCTTTTGGGTATCCTATGAAGACACATTTCTCCGATTTGGGTTCGAGCTTATCTGGTTGAAGTTTCTTCACATAAGCATCGCAACCCCAAACTTTAAGAAACGACAACTTTGGTTTCTTGCCAAACCAGAGCTCATAAGGCATCGTCTCAACGGATTTTGATGGTGCCCTATTTAACGTGAATGCGGCCGTCTCTAAAGCATAACCCCAAAATGATAGCGGTAAATCAGTAAGAGACATCATAGATCGCACCATATATAGTAAAGTACGATTACGACGTTCAGACACACCATTTCATTGTGGTGTTCCGGGTGGCGTGAGTTGCGAAACTATTCCGCATTGTTTCAAATGTAAACCAAACTCGTAACTCAAATATTCTCCTCCACGATCAGATCGTAGAAACTTTATTTTCTTGTTACGATGATTTTCCACTTCACACTGAAATTCTTTGAACTTTTCAAATGTTTCAGACTTGTGTTTCATTAAGTAGATATACCCATATCTGCTCAAATCATCTGTGAAGGTGAGAAAATAATGATATCCACCGCGAGCCTCAACATTCATTGGACCACATACATCAGTATGTATGATTTCCAGCAAGTCTGTTGCTCTCTCCATAGTTCCGGAGAACGGCGTTTTAGTAATCTTGCCCATGAGGCACGGTTCACAAGTACCAAGTGATTCATAATCAAGTGATTCCAGAAGTCCATCAGTATGGAGTTTCTTCATGCGCTTTACACCAATATGACCCAAACAGCAGTGCCATAAATAAGTTGCACTATCATTATCAACTCTGCATCTTTTGGCTTTAACATTATGAATATGTGTATCACTACTATCGAGATTTAATAAAAACAGACCACTCTTCAAGGGTGCATGACCATAAAAGATATTACGCATATAAATAGAACAACCATTATTCTCTGATTTAAATGAATAACTGTCTCGCATTAAACAAGATCCAGATATAATGTTCATGCTCAACGCTGGCACCAAATAACAATTATTCAGGTCTAAAACTAATCCCGAAGGTAGATGTAGAGGTAGCATGCCGACCGCGATCACATCGACTTTGGAACCATTTCCCACACGCATCGTCACCTCGTCCTTAGCCAATCTTCGCTTAATCCGTAGTCCCTGTTTTGAGTTGCAAATATTAGCAACAGAACCAGTATCGAATACCCAGGTGCTACCGCGAGCATTAGTAAGGTACACATCAATAACATGTATATCACATATACCTTTGTTCACCTTGCCATCCTTCTTATCCGCCAAATACTTTGGGCAGTTCTGCTTCCAGTGACTAGTCTGCTTGCAGTAGAAGCACTCAGTCTCAGGCTTAGGTCTAGATTTGGGTTTCTTCTCTTGACCAGCAACTTATTTGCCGTTCTTCTTGAAGTTCCCATTCTTCTTCCCTTTACCCTTTTTCTTGAAACTGGTGGTCTCATTGACCATCAACACTTGATGCTCCTTCTTGATTTCTACCTCCGCAGCCTTTAGCATTGCGAAGAGCTCAGGAATAGTGTTGTCCATCCCTTGCATATTATAGTTCATCACGAAGCTCTTGTAGCTTGGTGGCAGTGATTGAAGAATTCTATCAATGACACTATCATCAGGAAGATTAACTCCGAGTTGAATCAAGTGATTATTATACCCAGACATTTTGAGTATATGTTCACTGACAGAACTATTTTCTTCCATCTTGCAGCTATAGAACTTATTGGAGACTTCATATCTCTCAATCCGGGCATTTGATTGAAATATTAACTTCAACTCCTAGAACATCTCATATGCTCCATGATGTTCAAAACATCGTTGAAGTCCCGGTTCTAAGCCGTAAAGCATGGCACATTGAACTATCGAGTAGTCATCAGCTTTGCTCTGCCAGACGTTCTTAACATCGTCAGTTGCATCTGCAGCAGGCCTGGCACCCAGCGGTGCTTCCAGGACATAATTCTTTTGTGCAGCAATGAGGATAATCCTCAGGTTACGGATCCAGTCCATGTAATTGCTACCATCATCTTAACTTAGCTTTCTCAAGGAACGCATTAAAATTCAACGGAACAACAGTACGAGCCATCTATCTACAACAAACATAGACAAGCAAAATACTATCAGTACTAAGTTCATGATAAATTTAAGTTCAATTAATCATATTACTAAAGAACTCCCACTTAGACAGACATCCCTCTAGTCATCTAAGTGATCACGTGATCCAAATCAACTAAACCATGTCCGATCATCACGTGAGATGGAGTAGTTTTCAATGGTGAACATCACTATGTTGATCATATCGACTATATGATTCACGTTCGACCTTTCGATCTCAGTGTTCCGAGGCTATATATTTATATGCTAGGCTCGTCAAGTTTAACCTGAGTATTCCGCGTGTGCAACTGTTTTGCACCCGTTGTATTTGAACATAGAGCCTATCACACCCGATCATCACGTGGTTTCTCAGCACGAAGAACTTTTGCAACGGTGCATACTCAGGGAGAACACTTATGCCTTGAAATTTAGTGAGAGATCATCTTATAATGCTACCTTCAATCAAAGCAAAATAAGATGCATAAAGGATAAACATCACATGCAATCAATATAAGTGATATGATATGGCCATCATCATCTTGTGCTTGTGATCTCCATCTCCGAAGCACTGTCATGATCACCATCGTCACCGGCGCCACACCTTGATCTCCATCGTAGCATCGTTGTCGTTTCGCCACCTATTGCTTCTACAACTATCGCTACCGCTTAGTGATAAAGTAAAGCAATTACAGGGCGTTTGCATTGCATACAATAAAGCGACAACCATATGGCTCCTGCCAGTTGCCGATAACTCAGTTACAAAACATGATCATCTCATACAATAAAATATAGCATCATATCTTGACCATATCACATCACAACATGCCTTGCAAAAACAAGTTAGACGTCCTCTACTTTGTTGTTGCAAATTTTACGTGGCTGCTATGGGCTGAGCAAGAACCGTTCTTACCTACGCATCAAAACCACAATGATAGTTCGTCAAGTTAGTGCTATTTTAACCTTCTCAAGGACCGGGCGTAGCCACACTCGGTTCAACTAAAGTTGGAGAAACTGACACCCGCTAGCCACCTGTGTGCAAAGCACGTCGGTAGAACCAGTCTCGCGTAAGCGTATGCGTAATGTCGGTCCGGGTCGCTTCATCCAACAATACCACCAAACCAAAGTATGACATGCTAGTAAGCAGTATGACTTGTATCGCCCACAACTCACTTGTGTTCTACTCGTGCATATAACATCTACGCATAAAACCAGGCTCGGATGCCACTATTGGGGAACGTAGTAATTTTAAAAAAATTCCTACGCACACGCAAGATCATGGTGATGCATAGCAACGAGAGGGGAGAGTGTTGTCCACATACCCTCGTAGACCGAAAGCGGAAGCGTTAGAACAACACGGTTGATGTAGTCGTACGTCTTCACGGCCCGATCGATCAAGCACCGAAAGCATGGCACCTCCGAGTTCTAGCACACGTTCAGCTCGATGACGTCCCTCAAACTCCGATCCAGCCGAGTGTCGAGGGAGAGTTCTGTCAGCATGACGACATGGTGACGATGTTGAAGTTCTACTGTCGCAGGGCTTCGCCTAAGCACCGCTACAATATTATCGAGGAGGACTATGGTGGAGGGGGGCACCGCACACGGCTAAGAGATCAATGATCTGTTTATGTGTCTCTAGAGGTGCCCCCTGCCCCCATATACAAAGGATCAAGGGGGGAGGGGGCGGCCAACCAGGGAGGAGGCGCGCCATGGGCAGTCCTACTCCCACCGGGAGTAGGACTCCCTCCTTTCCTTGTTGGACTTAGAGAAGGGGGGAAAGAGGAGGGAGAGAGAGAGGAAGGAAAGGTGGGGCACCGCCCCCTCTCCTTGTCCTATTCGGACTAGGGGGAGGGGCGCGCGGCCCAGCCCTGGCCGCCTCCCCTCTTCTCCACTAAGGCCCACTATGGCCCATTAAGCCGCCGGGGGGTTCCGGTAACCCCTCGGTACTCCGGTAAAATCCCGATTTCACCCAGAACACTTCCGATATCCAAATATAGGCTTCCAATATATCAATCTTCATATCTCGACCATTTCGAGACTCCTCGTCATGTCCGTGATCACATCTGGGACTCCGAACAACCTTCGGTATAGAAAAACTCATAAACTCATAATATAATTGTCATCAAAACTTTAAGCGTGCGGACCCTACGGGTTCGAGAACTATGTAGACATGACCGAGACACGTTTCTGGTCAAAAACCAATAGCGGAACCTGGATGCTCATATTGTCTCCTACATATTCTACGAAGATCTTTATCGGTCAAACCGCATAACAACATACGTTGTTCCCTTTGTCATCGGTATGTTACTTGCCCGAGATTCGATCGTTGGTATCTCAATACCTAGTTCAATCTCATTACCGGCAAGTCTCTTTACTCGTTATGTAATGCATCATTCCATAACTAACTCATTAGCTACATTGCTTGCAAGGCTTATAGTGATGTGCATTACCGAGAGGGCCCAGAGATACCTCTCCGACAATCGGAGTGACAAAACCTAGTCTCGAAATACGCCAACTCAACATGTACCTTTGGAGACACCTGTAGAGCTCCTTTATAATCACCCACAGTTACGTTGTGACGTTTGGTAGCACACAAAGTGTTCCTCGGATAAACGGGAGTTACATAATCTCATAGTTGTAGGAACATGTATAAGTCATGAAGAAAGCAATAACAACATACTAAACGATCAACTGGTAAGCTAACGGAATGGGTCAAGTCAATCACATCATTCTCCTAATGATGTGATCCCGTTAATGAAATGACAACTCATGTCTATGGTTAGGAAACATAACCATCTTTGATTAATGAGCTAGTCAAGTAGAGGCATACTAGTGACATTAAGTTTGTCTATGTATTCACACATGTATCATGTTTCCGGTTAATACAATTCTAGCATGAATAATAAACATTTATCATGATATAAGGAAATAAATAATAACTTTATTATTGCCTCTAGGGCATATTTCCTTTACCCCAAGGTGAGGAACTTGGTAGAATGTAACCTTTATCCAGTAACTCCTTAATCTGCTTCTAAATTTCTTCCAAATCCTTTGCGGGCATCCGATACGGTATCTTTGATATTGTCCCGATGCCTAGTGAAAGCTCAATCAAAAACTCAATGTCTCTATCCGGTGGCATGCCTAGCAACTCCTCTGGAAATACGTCGGGGTAATCCTTCACCACTGGTACTTCCTCCTGTACAACTCCTGATAAGGAATTCAATTGAGTCCTCTTCGGCACATGCCGGGATACATACTTGATCCTTCTTCCTTCTGGGGTGGGGAGCATAATCGACTTACTGGAGCAATCAATGTTTCCTCCATACATCGATAACCAATCCATACCCAAAATGACATCCAATCCTTGCGACTCAAGAATTATCAGATCCGAGGGGTAAACATGCCTACCTATGGTCAATGGCATCTGAAAACATCCTTGGCTTGCCATATGCTCCGCTCGTGGAGATTTTACTAACATAGATGTCCTAAGAACTTTGGTGGGCAACTTATACTTATCCACAAATCCCCTTGATATGTATGAATGCGATGCACCAGTATCAAAAAGAACGATTGCAGTAAATGACTTAACCAAAAACTTACCTATAACTGCATCTGGCTGCTCTTCAACCTCCTCCACGCTAACGTGGTTAACTTGTCCCCTGTTGAAAGGGTTGGGATTCTTCCCAGAGCTTCCATTGCCATTTCCATTCTTTGCTTTAGAACACTCGGTGGCGTAATGTCCATTCTTCCCGCACTTGAAACAAGTAATGTGACTTAGATCCTTCTTGGCGGGCGTTGCTGGGTTAGAACAGTTCTGGCCGTTGCTTCCTCCATTCCCATTCCCATTCTTGGGGCCACTATGGTTATGCGAACTTCCTCCATTGGAATTATGGCCTCCATGGTTATGGTGAATGTGTCCTCCCGAGATCGGGGTAAAACGAGGTCTCTGCTGAGCTCCTGAATTGTACTTCCCTTGTCCATACTTCCTCTTGCGGCTATCTATCTGCTGTTGCTTCCCTTCAATCATAAGAGCTCTATCTACCAACTCTTGGTAGTTGTTGAATGTTGCCACCATCAACTGCATGCTCAGCTCGTCATTCAGTCCTTCCAGAAACTTCTCCTGCTTAGCAGCATCTGTAGCTACGTCATCAGGGGCATAGCGTGCTAACTTAATAAACTCATCCATATACTGGACCACCATGCATCCTCCTTGGCGCAAGTTGCAAAACTCGTGCTTCTTCATGTTCATAGCTCCTGCTGAAACATGGGCAGTGCGGAAAGCCTGCTGAAACTGGTCCCATGTAACAATGTTAATGGGGTAAGTGGCTGTGAAATTCTCCCACCATGATGCTGCGGGTCCATCAAGCTGATGTGCGGCAAAACACACTCTCTCCGCATCTGTGCATATTGCAGTGGTCAACTCCCTTCCAATCTTGCGGAGCCAATCATCTACAACAATCGGCTCGGTGCTACTAGAGACCACCGACGAATTCAGCCTTAGGAAATGGGCTAAGTGATCAACATGTGGTGGTGGTGGGTTGTTGTTGTTGCCCTGGTTCTGATTCTGAACTAGTAGCTGCATCAAGGTATTCTGCTGCTGGATCAACTGAGTGAGCTCCGGTGGGAAAGCAAATCCATTGTCACGTCTCGGAGGCATCTGATGGGTTTAGAAAAGGTGAGAAAACAAAATAGAATGAGGTCTAAAGAGAAAACACTACCCATATGATCATGAGACAAACACAATCATATCACTTCAATCAATTCAAACAAGGTCTTACAATCGGTCTAACTATCGTTACAAGTGCTCGGACTATTTTATATACATGGGGGAATACTACTACTGATATGGTGGTCGACTAGAAGTTTTGATTGGTGGAAGACTCCATGATATCAGCTCCAGCTTCATCAACATAGTCATCATCACTATAGTCGGGGTCAGAATCAGTGTCGTCGATGATGATGTAGTCCTCTGAACGAATGTCCTTGGAATGGTCGTCATGTCCTCCTGGCGCTGGGTCTCCCATGAATACTCCTAGCTTCCTTGTTAGGTCATCATTCTTCTCCACTAGTATTGTCATTTCCTCCTCATATCCATCGCGTGTAGACTTGAGTTCCTCGTCTAGCTCCATAATCCTGGTCATTGCCTTCTTCAGATCTATCATGCTTGCACATATCTGGTTCTCCTGGCAATGAATGTGCTGGTTTAACTCCTGGATGAAAGCTGCAATGGACCTGTCCTTCCTGGTGCTGATCATCTCCCATTGCTCATCTCGGTGCCCACATATCTGGTAAATAGTGTCCTTAAGATCCTTGTGATAAACTTCTCCAATGCATCCCATGGTGATGTGGGCTGCCATGCTCTTTCCTAGACTCCAGGTTGGTGCATCAAAGGAAAACTCTATGGGCTCAGTGACTGGCATGAATGTCCTTCCTGGAACTTGAACTCGAATCATCCAACGCTCCTCTTCTGGTAAGGTGGCGATGTAGGTTCCGATGAAGCTTGGTATTCCGATGTTCAGGTACCTAGTAACTTCCTTCAAGTGTCGTCCAAAAGGTGTATCTTCATCCGGTTGTGTAAACTTGTTCCTTGAGTCCGCCATCCTATAGAGTGGAAAAGGGAGAGGAGTCAGAAATGAGTAGAGAAGAGTGACCTATGGTTTAACTTAGTGGTCGTGTCCTACAATCAGCGTGTGCTCTGATACCATCTTGTAGCGACCAGACCTAAAACAGTCTAGTCTCGGTGCATCAGTGTCATCCCTGGATCGGTAATGCTGACACACACAGTACTCAAGGATTTATAACAGAGTCTCAATCACACACTTATTACATCAAATGTCTCAAAAGAGAACTTATTACAATAATATGGCTTAAGGCCATCTAAATAAGATAACAACGCAAGACTCGGAAGATAAAGTGAGTCCATCAACTCCAATGGCATAGCTGAGTGAACGACAACGACCTAGGGCACTTTACTCGTCGTCTGAAAAGTCTGCAACATAATATGTTGCAGCCCGAAATGGGTCAGCACATGGAATATGCTGGCAATGTAACACCAAAGAGTAGTTAACAGAATAAATGCTATCACTACATGCATATATGGCTGGTGGAAAGCTCTATGGTTAAAGTTTTGCATAAAGCCAATTTTTCCCTACATCAAAGGAATAAATTTTATTTAACTATCATGGTGGTTGTTAAACATTGAGAAGGTTCCTCCAACTCAATCCCAATTAAGAAATATCAATTAACCCAACAAATTAATTTAGAGTGATGAGATCAACATGATAATCCAAGAACCAGATACTCAAGATGTCCATAACCGGGGACACGGCTAACCATGATTAGTTTGTACACTCTGCAGAGGTTTGTGCACTTTTCCCCACAAGACTCGATCTCCCCCGTTAGATTTCTCGCACTACATGGTGTTTGAGAAACGGATGACCGAGACATAGTCTTTCTGAAACATTAACTCTTTACTCTGGATGGACAGTTACACCTACTTTCCCCTACATCTGCTAGACCACCACTGAAAGTGGTCATACACCATACTCAACTATGCTAGAGCCCATAATAGCTTGTGGTTGCACACAGAAGTTTCTAGAATGAATAATCTTATGATCCCTTTGAGCCTGGGTGGCGAACCATAGGATGATCACATGGGTACTCCGGGATATCCTAGGACAACACTGGATTCTCCAGGTGCCCGCAACCAATCCACCCAGATGTGTGTGTTTAAGTAGCCACCTTAAGTTAACCATTAATTAACAATTGTCACATCTGTCATGGATACACTCACCCAATCCATGTCTACGAGCATAGCATAGCAATCCTGAGCATAACGTAGAAGTAACTCCCAAAGGTTTGATAATAAAAGGGCAATAGGTTCTACCTCATCATCTACTTCCCAAACCCACATGTTAAACAGATCCTAACCATGCAATGTTTGAGGATTGAAACTAATGCATAAAAAAACTGGGTAAAAAAGGGATATGATCAAAGTGTTACTTGCCTTGCTGATGATCTGCAAAACCTAGAGACTCGTAGTAGCACGCTTCGCACTCCGGGAATTCTATTGGAAAAAAGCATACATAAGCACTCAAACAAGAAGCACGGGTAAAACTCAAATAAGAAGATCTAACCAGAAAGTTCAACTGAAGAACTCCGCTTTGCAAAAAGAATCAACTCAAATGGAGCAACGAAACTCAAACTACGAATGAAACAAAATTCGTTTACTAATCTAGACTAAAGTCAAATTTTATAGTACCAAAATCATGTTCAAGTTGGTTAAACAGAAAGAGGGCTTCGAGACGAAGATTTAGGCGCTGGTTTCATCTAATTTGGATCAACGAGCAAAAAGTTATACTAGCTCAAAGATCAGGGCAGAAATCGCGATCGAAAATAATCGTGGATAAAACCCTGGAAAATAAAACGAGACGAACAGACTAACGAATGAACGTTCGTTAACAGAACCTAAACTATGAACTACGTTCGTTAAAATGAACGAATGGACGAACGTCCGCTAAACAACTAAACTAAAAAAACCCGAACCGATCTATTTAAAAAAAAACAGATCCAGGGTTTCTAAAAACCCGAACGGTTTTGACTAAACCGAAAAAAACGAAACGGCGGTGTCTACCTCCGGCGGGGCTCCGACGGGACGGGGCGGCGTCGGTGGGGCTACGGCAGCTCCGACTGCGGCGGCGAGGGGCGACGGCGGTGGCACGGGCGGCGAGGCGCGTACGCGGCGGCGGCTTCGGTGCGCGGCGGCGGTGGTTGGCGGAGAGGGGCGGTGAGGCGGGTGGCTTTATAGGAGGGTCGGGGAGGTGTCCGACTTGGGGAAGGGGCAACCCCGAGCGACGGCGGCGACAGCAGCCCGGACTTTGGCGGGAGTCCGGCTCGGGCACGCCCGACAAAGGCGGCGGTGCTGGTGGGCCGGCTGGGCCGCTAGCCCAGTTCGGTCCGCGGGACTTTATTTTTTATAATTCCACCGAAACAGGAAAAAAATCATAATAAAATATAATTTTTGTTTCTAATAATGCCAAAAACAATTTTCACCGTCTAAATAGAATATTTAGAACAAAGTGAACATTTTTCTGGCCTAAAAATGCAATTTTGAAAACATGCATATTTTTCTAATTCAAATAAAATAGCAATAAAATCCAAACAAAAACTTTAATTTATTTTAACATTTTTCCTCCAATATTTATTTTGTTTTGGAGAAGTCATTTTATACCCTCTCTTCTATTTCATTGGAAATATTTTTGAAGAGGAAAAATAATTAAAACCAAATTGATCCTGTTTTCAAATTTGAGAAAATTCAAATATGAAAATAAACGAAATCCCCAACTCTCTCCGTGGGTCCTTGAGTTGCTTAGATTTTCTAGGATAAACCAAAATGCAATAAAATATGATATGCATATGATGACATATGTATAACATTCCAAATTGAAAAATTTGGGATGTTACAGTCATGTGAATAGGCATAACATGCAAAGTGAACACGGTAAACTGGGCATAATGTAACCAGTGGTAAATAGGCCATAGTCATGTGAGAGACAAGTAAAAGAGATGCACGTAGTTGTTGTGCAAAGAGAAATGTGGTAAGGACAATTCACGTGATCCCAAATTGTCGTTGCTCTCAGGAGCTCGTTTCGTCAACTCTTGGGATTGAGAGGTTGACGAGTATACGTGAGTACCCACACAAAACAAAGACAAAGGGAAAATTGTGTGTGTGTGTGGTATATGTACACATCATCCACGTGCATGTGTTGGTTAGCACAATATATCCAATGCTCAAATAAATGAGATGCGTGATATAGAAACATGCCATCCATCATGAGAGGTTTGTTATTATGTATAACATAATGGAAAATCAAGTTGTGTAATGAATCTTGAGAAATATGTAGAGGATTGTTATTCATGGAATGCATATGGTGCACGAAATTATGGGAATCATGCAAAGTATGGAATGCATCAAAATCTTCGAATATGTATGAGGAAACTATGGGGGTCTCCTCATGATAATTAGTGGAAACATCACATGGATAATATTGACAACATCCAAAACAAAGCATATTTGGTTCTATGTGATCATGGCATGTCATAGTAGATGAATTGCACAAATCAGGTAAAGGAAGCTTAGCAATATCATCACAAGAGAAACAAAAGCCAATGACTATTATTTCGTCATCTATGCCATAAGTGCAAATGGGATTTACTTTAATGGGGCATGCATAGTTACTATGTTGAGATTGAAATGATGCAATATGGGAGATCTCACTCATAGCATATGACATGTTTAAAGGATTATCAAACATGATATGACCAATAGAATTTTCACATGATATCCTATGGATCATATCATCACAAGTATGAAATTCAACATGCTCATCATTATATTCATCATAAATGGGTGGCATATCGAAACAAGACATAGTATGTGATGAATCCATAGGGTGATCACCATCATGGGACCAATCAATGTTAAGATAGTCCACTAGTGGGACAAGAGAAGCACCATCACCTATATTACCTTGAGATCTCCGCTCTTGTGTTGTAGGTGAGATTGCAAAAAATGACACTTGGTCAATAGCTTCATCAACTTGATGGTACCATGTGGGGGAGCAATATCGCCCACCATGGCCATTGGTTTACCCATTGGAGGTATGGACTCGTCGAGGATTGGCGCTTCCTCTTGTTGGAGATCTAGCACCAAAAAGGAAAACACACTCGGAGTAGAGGTTAAGTCGTTAGAAATCAAAGTGGCCTCACATGTCCTCTCAACTACCTCACTCACTAAGTGTTGTGGCTCACTCACTCCCGGTGTGATTCTCTCACACATATGGTTGGTGGAGTCACTCAAACGGGTCTCAACCTCACATAGGATGTGTGGCATGCTCTCGTGTGCGGGGCTAGTGGTGGTCACACTCATCCTCTCATAGGAAATGCACTCAATGTCACATATGGTGGAGTCACTCATATCACTCATGTGGTGGTGGCTCTTCTCACACGGGAATTAGGGCATCTCATCATATGTGGGTGTCAAAGAGATGTAGGTACAAATGTCTCATGCTCAACTCCAATCGCCACCTTGGTTGAAGGGATAGTCCCATGCTCAACCTCCTCATCCATAACGCCTCCAAAGATGAATGTCGTAGGACGTGGCAAATCATCACTCTCCTTCGAGACCAAATAGAAGGACACATGTGCGGTCTCGTAGCTTGACTCGGAGTGTGAGTCCCGTTTGGGCGCCGTCTTCATGTTGTTGAAGAGGTTCGCACTCGTCACCGTGGTCGAAGGGGATGTCCCTTGCTCGACTGTCTTGTCGCCATCTTGTTGTAGGAGGCCCATATGATGTGGCACCTCGTAGCTCGTCTCCATGACCAAAGGGAATTTCCCATGCTCGACCATCTTCCTTGAGGGGCTTCCGAAGATGGAAGTGTCGCCCTCACTTGTAGGTGGTCACCTTGGACTTGATGATGCGGATGTAGGTGTACTCGTGGGAAGTAGGCGAAGATGCCATGCGTCCAAAGGCGAAGATGCCTTGATAACACTTGGCGAAGATGCCGAAGTGGTGGTGGTAGACGGAGCTTCCTCTCGATGGTGCTTGTCTCACGGTCTTCTCTTGAGCTCATGAAGGTTGGCTGTAGCTTGATGTAGAGCTTGTTGGGACTTGTAGGTTTGCGCGTCTTGAGCATCTTCATGTTGATGATGTCATTGTCGTGCTTGAGCTCATAGTAGATGATGTTCGTCGTCGTCGTGAACATGATACTTGGAGGTGACTTGTCCTTCATGACGATGTGGATCATGAATGTGATGATGGTCGCCATGTAGATGTGCACGTGGACAAATTGCTTGCATCGCATGGGCGTCCGAAGATTTGCGATTCGCTCGCCGCCGCCTTGAGGATGACGAAGGGGAAGAAGAAGACTTGGAGTCGGCCACCATGTCTCGTAGTTAATCCTTTAGCTTGTCCAACTTGGTATCAATGTAGTCCCTTTTCCTTGCTTCAGAGTGACGTATCTCAAAGGCGAGGTTGTCGATGCGCTCCCGCAAGGTAGATTGTGCACCTTGCATTTGTCGTTGTAGTCCGAAGATGGATGTTTTGGTGATGTAGTTGTTAGCGCCGTGGTTGTTGTCGAAGACCAGACATGAAATGCTTTGTCTATCCATCATAAGACTCGAGCAAACATGAGTGGGAGAAAGAGAAGAACTAGACCAAATGTACCTTATCCTATGTTGAAGATGGATCAATGATCACTCAATAATGTAACAAGGAAATAGCACAATTGATACTGGATCGTGTCAATTCTCACACCTACACAAGTAAAGCTTTTGATGGAGCTCGGTGAGTATAATGGCACAAAAAATTGATGCAAAATGTTAGGAAGAGTCAATAATGTTGAAAGAGATCCACAAATTCGCAAGTGCAACAAGTAAACCAATATCAATAGGTGGCACATGGAAACACACACACAGATAGATAAATGGGGTCGTGCAACCAAGGAGCGAGCACATAATGTGGAATCCACGGAAAACGCTCATGTTGCACAACTCAAGAGAGACGCTAACAAGATTGCGAAATAGGTGGATACGCCACTTGTGCACAACCTATAAGATGCAAAATGGAGCAACTTTCTATCCCAAGTATGCTACGTATGTATGGTTCCCGGTGTTGCTCGCAAGATGTTCCAAGATGATCGGATATGACAATCTTATATGCAATGTTGTATGATGCTATGGCTATTGCTTACAAGCTTCTTTGCTCTCTTTTTCTTTGCTTAAAAGCTTATTCTTTTTTGTCCCCTTATGCGAAATGCACGAACAAAGATAGCAATTGTGTATATGCGGAAACAATCTTGTGACACAAGAGATGCTATGATGATACCAAGATGATATGGCATGTGTGCAATGGGATGTGTAGATCGATGATCACTAATGTGCACAAGTAACGTTGCCGGCAATACTCAATGCTTAGTATCGATAGACAAGTGACGCAAAATGGGCTAGGGGTTATCAATACTATGGCAAGAATGAATGTACAATGATGGGATACCATGATACCAAGATGATATAGAGGTTACCGTCTTGCTTACAGTTAGGGTGTAAAAATGGTGAAGGTGGTCGATGTCAAATGCTTGTTGAAGTTGAGCGGCGGTGTTGTCGATGTTGAACTGTTCCTAGTTAGCCGAAACACCCTAGGAAACGGAAAAACCGCAAACTCAAAATCTCAAAGGCAAATGTCAAATGGTGGTAGCGGGAATGCGGTGGTGGTTGCGGAAGTATTGGTGGAAACCCGATCAAAATGGGTTAAGGTGGTGGAAGGGTATGATAGGCTATACACGGTGTCAGAGTTGAAGTCACCGTCCCTAAGTTGCCGAAACACCTTAGGAGACTCGGGTCACAACTCAAACAACCTCAAATGCAATGGGGAACAAAATGGGTTAGGTTGCGGAAGTCGGTGGTGGTATAGCGGAGGATGTGCTGGAAGCCCTAGGCAAAGAAGCCAAAGTTCCAAAAATTTGATGGATTCAAATGATGGTTGTATTATTTTTGTATGATGGGGGATGTCAAGAGCTTCAAAACGAACTAAAGAATGTCAAAAATCAAACTCCGGATGAATAAGTTATGCACAAAACAGTGAAACAACGAAGGCTGAATTCCCAGGGGTCGGACATCCGGGGGTGGGGGCTGGATGTCCGAGGGATGTCTATCCAGAGAGCCGCGATTTTGTGCTCCAGGAGCCAGATGTCCGGCCGAGGACCCGAATGTCCGGCCCGATGGCCCGGATGTCTGGCCCGACGATTCCAGATCGGGATGTGGACTTCGAAATTTGATTTGGGGAGGAAATTGATGATTTCGTGGCAAAATTGGGGAGTTTTGGTGGATGGAAAGTGGGGAAAATTGAGGAGATGCTAGATCCACTTGAAACAAAGCAAATACATGGATCAAAATCAACAAAACATCATCAAACCAACAAATCACGAAAAATTGGGGCTATTTTGGTGGGGATTTTTGAAATTTAGGGACGAACACAACAAAATTAGGCTAGAAAAAGAGGGGTAGGGGCTCCAAATTCGTGATCAACCTTGCTCGGAACCAAGATGATGTAGGATGGAACCCTAGGGGCCGATCTTTCATGATTTGGAGGTGATCCTATGAAGAATACATAGAACACGAAGGGAAACACGAGGGGAAAACACTCAAATTGGCGAGATCCAATCACACATATGCTAGATCCATGAACATAAAGAGTGATACAAGATCCAAACGCAACAAAGGATGATACAAGAGGCGGTAGTTCTTCTCCGTGAGGAGGTCTTGAGGGGTCTTCCCGTGAGGGGTCTTGAATCCACTTGGGGGATCTTCTCCGTAGAGGTCGTGAACTTCGATGGAAAAGGTATCAAGTGGAGAGCAAAACTCTATCTCAAATGAGCTACTACTTTGCTAACCCTAGCTAGGAGGAGGCGGGGAGGATATATAGTCTAGGGCCACAAAGGGGTAAGTGGGAGAGAGTTTACATGGGCTCTCGGCCCGCAGCTACGTAGGGGCGCCAGATGTTTGGGCTGGGTGCCGGATGTCCGGCGGCTCGCGAGGAGCCGAATGTCCGGGCCTCTGGCTGGATGTCCAGGCTAGACTTGCGTTCTTGTGCTCTCTGGATAGGCGGGGCCAGATGTCCGGGCGAAGGGGCCAGATGTTCAGGCGAAGGGGCCGAATGTCCGGGGCTTCGGGAGGAGTTAGATGTCTGGGGTGATGGTCGGATGTCCGGGCTGTGCTGGTCCTTTTTGGTGCTCTCTGGATAGCCAATGCCGGATTTCCGGGGTAGTGGCCGGATGTCCGGCCGGGGCCGGCTGTCCGGGACATGGCCGGATGTCCGGGACATGGCCAGATGTCCGGGACATGGCCGGATGTCCGGCGGCTGTAGCAACTGGCTCTTCTTCCTTCTCTTTCCTTTGCTGCCGCGCACACTTGGCCTTGGTCCTTAGGCTCTCCATGGTATCCTTGGGTGTACCTGAGTATGCACAAGGTTCGCGCTTGAAGTAGCATCCATGTCTTACATGCGGAAACGGGAAGATTCGAAAAGGAGCAAGTTCACCTTAGGTCCAATAGCGTATGCTCGAGGTCTCATCGTTTGTCCGGTTGGGGCTTGGGGAGTACTTGTAGTGTACATGGGGATGATCGTAGGATGCTCCGCATCAGCTTCATTATCCTCAACAATACCACATCTAATCATGCCAGTTTGTAATGCCTGATAATATTCCTCTACAGAATTTTTTCCTTGTGTTAAACGCTGCAATTTTTGGAGTAATTCACGTTGATAATATGGTGGAACCCAACGAGTAAACATAGCAATTTTCAAAGCAGCCCAAGTAGTAGGGATATTATCATGATATAATCTACAATGTTCGGACCACCAAACATAAGCAAAACTAGTGAATTCACAAATAGCAGCAGCAACACGTCTATCCTTAGGATATTGTAAGCATGTGAAACGTTGTTCAGTTTCTAACTCCCAAGTAAGATATACATCAGGAATGTATCTACCCTCATAATCTCATACCTGAGGTGGTGCTGCAGCCCTACTGTTGCGATTATATGCATGAGGTCGACCTGGTGGTGGTGGTGGTTGCACGTAGTTCTGATTTTGATCAACCTCATCCTCGTAATAGTCCTCCACCTCTACAGTAGCAATAGGAGTTACAGAAGCATAAACAGAAGTAGCAGTGGCACCAAAAGTTTTTCCTGGCTCAAGAACACGTTGCACTCGCCCTGTTGGATCGTGGCATGGAGGTGGTTGTTGATGTTGTTGCGATGGTGTAGTAGATGCGGGTGGTGGCTGTGGTAGACGTGCGAGTACTTCATCAAACTTTGTGTCCAACTTGGTGTCAATTGTCTTCTAAATGTCATCAATCCTCTCCAGTGCATTTCCAAAGCTAGCCATCAAGTCTTCCACCTGTTGACTCAACCTTTGCTGAAATTTATCATGAAGCTCCTTCTTCGTCATGTTCTCCCAGTCAATCTCATCGGCTTGTGGTCCTGCCATGGTTTGCAGCAATAGAAACACATAAGAATACGATCCTACAGACTACTAGAAAGTGGTGGTGGTGGGGTGTCACAAATCCATAAAGCAAATGTCAAATTCTTACCAGTTCTTACCCAGCAGGAGGTGGTGATCGGCAACCGTTGTAGTCAAAAATCTCAAAGCTTGAATAGAGTGATTACCAGGGAGAGTCAAATGCATGACGTAGATATATGTGAAGCTGGGAAGGCGTATAATATGGTAGCAAAAAGGGTCAGCAATAATCAATTCAGAGATGCAAAGTTGAAAAACGCTCAATGACGGTATTGTGCTGGTCCTAGGCTAGACGATGCTAGAGACGCGAGCCTAGAACACTAGCAAAATCATGATGCGACACGTAAACAAGGGAAAATCACACTCTGGATTTTTTTGCGCTCTTATTTTTTGGTGAAAATCACTATACTGGCGAGTGTCTCAAAACTCTTCCCAAGTCAAAAGAACAAGATAGGCAAAAAAATTGACTACTTTTTTTGGAAATCAGGGCAGTGACAACCAAAAAGAACGATAAAAAATCACGATGATAGCACGTGTCTCAACAGACTCGGAAATGCCTAAAACAGGATAGGGAAAAGATTCACCTGCTGAAATTTTGGCCTAAACACTGCTGGGGGTCTCCACATTTTTTTCCTGAAACCTACTCAGGCAAGGAAATACGAATCCAAAAATAGGTAGATCTCAAAAACAAACCTAATATGAAAAGAACTCAGAGTGGTGATGGTATAGGATGGTGGTATATGTGGACTCGGATTGGTGGTGGATATGCAGTGGTAGGATATGGCAGCGGTGGTGGTATATGGCAGTGGTGGTAGGATATGGCAGTGGTGGCTGTATATGGCAGCAGTGGTAGGATATGGCAGCGGTCGTGGTATATGACAGCAACGATGAATATGGTGTGGCAGCATGACAAACTGTGATAGAACTCGAAACGCTAAAGGACTAGATGCTAAGACCAGCAACTCGACACAATGATGCAACCACAAATCCAACAAAGCAAAACTCTAAAAAGATTATGCAAAGGCTTAGATTGGTTCAGATATGATGAACTAACCCTAATTTCTTGGATTTTTCATGGACTAAAGGTATGAAGAGCGAACTCGATCTAAACTATGAAAAACTGGAAAATCTCACCAAGCAACCTGGAAATTTGATACCACTTGATAGAGGCGAAGGTGTCCCGATGTTTCGATGAGATAGCTATCATTTTCTGCGGGAGTCATCTTTGATGATCCGACTACGAACGTGCGAGACATCATGCCTTAGCAATCGCTAAACCAACTTCTGAGGGGTTATTGACCACGCCAGAGCACGATCAACTTGACCATGTGGGTCTATTTCTTGCAAGCAAAGGAAGAACATGCAAGAAACTGAGATTGCAATCTGGATGTTGTGAATATAAGAGGAAAGCTTTATTAATCAAGGTGGGGTTCTGTGACGTCTTTGTCTGGTCGTAGAACACAAACGAAGTACACGAAGTTGCAGCCATGGCGAACTTTAATCTAAACAAAACCCAAAGTCTAAACAACGCCCTAAGGGCTGTATATTTGGAGGAAGGGGGGGGGTGATTTCGTATCCCCTTGGAGGAGGGGGTTCGAAACCAACCCTAATTAACTCTGGTTTCCCCACACACACGAACTCTAAAAACAACATATACTTTAGTATTTCAAAATTACATGGGCCTGGTCCAAAAATAAGGTGATGCAGCACCTATTATAATCTATGGACGAAACTTATTAAAGGACATCTTGTATATTTCCCCCATGTCCTTGTATGTCATCAAGGAGGCTTCAACATACTGAAATCTTCACTACAAACGCCTTTCTAGTTCCCTTCGTGCACACCTTCATCTCCATGCTTGTTTCTACTCCAGTGTTCATCCTTCTTGTCCATGCTAGGCCCTTCATTAGTAATCAACACAAATGTATTCAATTTAGGCAACATCATATTCTCATGAACATAGAATTGTTACCAAGAAACGAAAGTACCTGGTAATTCAACTGGCGTGCGTGAGGTCTAGTGATTGGTCCAGTATGTATAGCAGCAGGCGTTGTGGGTGTAACAATGGTATTAATGTCCTCATCAAAGATACTGACAGATAATGAGGGTGGGATTACACTTCTGCAATCCCACTATGTTGAGAAGATTCCGAGTCGTTTTGGGTATTCAGATTGCTAACCTTCTCTAACACCATTTGATCCTAACGTTTGGATCTGGAAGTTCGAAGGCACAGATATAGATCAAATGAGATAGTCTTAGGTGATTGGTTCATGCATGTTCCTAGTTTGCGCTACGAGGCCTAACATCGGGTTTGTTGTGAGCAAAGTGAGCTGGTTTGTTTCCAACCCAAGCGATGTACATTGACATGTTGTTGAAAGAGTTATGCGTTATTTGAGAGGTATTGTGAGCCACAGACTTCACTGTACCAAATACCCGATAGTACTTGAAGGGTATAGTGATGCGAATATGATCTCTGATGTTGATGAGACAAAAGCCACAAGTGGACATGTGTTCATACTTGGTGGTGGTGGTGTTTCCTTGGGGTCTTGCAAGCATACTATCTTAACGAAGTTAACAATGGAAGCTGAACTGACAACATTAGACAAATCACGTGTCAAAGTAGAATGACTTCGAGAGCTTTGATGGACTTGCCGATGGTTGAAAAGCCAATTTCGTCTATCCTTATGAATTGTGATAATTAGACAGTAACTGTCAAGGCAAAGAGGTCAAGGGACAACATGCAATCCACAAAGCATATAAGGAGACTGAAATATGTCAGGCATATAAGAAACTCTAGAGTAGTGCAGTTGGATTACAACCAATCAGCTAAGAACCTGGCGGAACCTTTATGAAAGGGTTATCATGAATTGTTATATAAAATGCATCGAGTGAGATGGGTATGAGACACACATGAGTTGCCATGGTGGTAACCTAACCTATGTGATCGGAGATCCTGTGAAAGAGGAGCTGAGAAAACAAGCTACTGGTTAACTAAGGAGAGTAACCTTACCAACCCACTCTATTGGAGATGCACATGGCGATTGCATTGCATACAATAAAGCGACAACCATATGGCTCCTGCCAGTTACCGATAAATTTGTTACAAAACATGATCATCTCATACAACAATTTATATCACATCATGCTTGACCATATCACATCACAGCAAGCCCTGCAAAAACAAGTTAGACGTCCTCTACTTTGTGGTTGCAAGTTTTACGTGGCTGCTACAGGCTTCTAGCAAGAACCGTTCTTACCTACGCATGAAAACCACAACAATTTTTCGTCAAGTGTGCTGTTTTAACCTTCAACAAGGACCGGACGTAGCCACACTCGATTCAACTAAAGTTGGAGAAACAGACACTCACCAGCCACTTATGTGCGAAGCACGTCGGTAGAACTAGTCTCGCGTAAGCGTACGCATAATGTCGGTCTGAGCCGCTTCATCCAACAATACCACTGAATCAAAGTATGACATGCTGGTAAGCAGTATGACTATTATCGCCCACAACTCTTTGTCTTTTACTCGTGCATATAACATCTATGCATAGACCTGGCTCGGATGCCACTATTGGGAAACACGGTAATTTCAATAAATTTCCTAAGATCATGCAAGATCTATCTAGGAGATGCATAGCAACGAGAGGGGAGAGTGTTACCTACGTACCCTTGTAGACCGAAAGCGGAAGTGTTATGATAACCCGGTTGATGTAGTCGAACGTCTTCGTGATCCAACCGATCCAAGTACTGAACGTACGACACCTCCGGGTTCAGCACACGTTCAGCTCGATGATTGCTTTTCTTTCGCCAGTATTTTTTATTAATTCTGAAAAGTTGCTCCGTGGATTTTCAGGTCATTCCGGGAACTTTTATTTCTGCACAAAAATAACACCATGGCAGTTCTGCTGAAAACAGCATTAGTCCGGGTTAGTTTCATTTAAATCATGCAAGTTAGAGTCCAAAACAAGGGAAAAAGTGTTTGGAAAAGTAGATACGACAGAGATGTATCAAGCACGAGTTCACTGCATTTGAACAGTAAGTACGAACAGACAACGATGATGCTATTGACCATGATGTTGCAGAAGATGATTATTATGATGATGTGCCATTGCTCCAAAAATTTCAAACCAATCCAGTGAGACATCACCACAACACTAGCTTACCACCACATTCACCTGCTGCACCACAAAATAGAGCTCAGCGTGCAACTGCTGCACCACAAAACAGGGCTCAGCGTGCACATACTGCACTGAAAAGCAGAGCTCTGAGTGGACCTGCTACATCAACTTCAACACTATGACCACCAATGGTGCCTCGGTCAGAAGTCAACGGAAGTTACAAGTCCTCCTCACTATTGCCACCACGAGATCCTCAACTACACATATCAGCTATAACCCCACCATGTCCAATAAAACTCGGCGAGCTGCAAATGCCATCGAATGAATGACATTACACAGATGTAAGTTTATGTCCTAAATAATAATAATATTTGCAATGCATTCAGATAACGCTGCAGTGCACACTGATATTTTTTGTGAAGTTTGGCCTAACATCTAATACAGTTGACTCTTCTAAAAACTTAGAAACATTGCAGTGCTTTCTCAACTCATATGCAGTCCTCGTATTTAAACAGAAGAGTACATTTTGTCTCATAGAGCATTGCACTTGATGCAGGATAAAAACATGCCGCCGAACCTCATACCCACCGCTGGAATGAAGTTCACCACGTACGACAATGCATGTGACTTTTACAACACATATGCAAGATATGTAGGGTTTGTCATATGCAAGAGGGCAAAACACACGAAAAATGCCTACATTGCCTATTCAAGAGAACGGACGCACAAGCAGACTGTGTCAGATTATGACCGGAAACGTGAGAAGACATCAAAAAGGATTGGCTGCAAGGCAAGAATTAGAGTCAAAAAGAGGAAGAATGGCAGTTTTGTGATAGAAGTGGTTGAGCTCAACCACAATCACAAGATGCTAGAAAGCCACGGGATGCTTTTGCATATGCACTCGCACAAAAGAGACAATCCTTTGATTGACCAGTTGTTGAAGGACATGCAGTTGGACAACCACACATATGCACAGATGATGTCAATGGTGTCGCATATGTACGATGGTCTGCAGTTCATGGGACATACTAGCCGCGGCTGGGTCAACAAGTAATCACGTCATAGAACATGTCGCTTGAGCATTCTGTCGGTAATTATTTATTGTTTGATAAAATGAGTTTGCATTGCGTTTGAAATGTAGGAAACAAAAGTTTGCTAGAGAAGAGTCTCAAGATGACGGCAAGAAACTTCTGGATTTCTTCGAGAAGACGCAGAAGATCAACCCAGAGTTCTTCTATGATTACGATGTCAATGTAGATAATTGTGTAAGAAATGTCTTTTGGGCCAATGCAAGTTGCAAAGGATCATATGTAGATTTTGGAGACTACGTTACATTTGACACGACATATAAAACTAACAAATTCGACATGCCGCTGGGAGTCTTTGTGGGAGTGAACCATCATCTACAGAGCACCATATTTGCTGTCACCCTTGTGTGAGATGAAATGACACCGTTGTTCAAGTGAGTTTTCAAAACATTCTTGAGGGGTATGAAATACAAGCCGCCAATCTGCATGCTCACAGGTACAATACAACACCTGTATACATACATTTGTTTGTTACACTTCTATTTCTCCCATATTTCTTACACATAAACAACTTAATATAAAAACACTACTTGTGCCTCTCAGACCAATGTTCTTCGATGATGGCAACATTAAAAACTAGCCTCCTGAATACATTACATAAGTTGTGTCGGTGGCACATCATGAAGAAGTACAAAGACCACAATGCCTTGTTGTATAAGGCGCACGAGAAACTCAAGGATGAACTCACTGCGGTGCTGAACCACCCACTAATGCCGTCAGAATTTGAACGGGCATGGAAGGACCTCATGCAGAAATACAAGTTGCAAAACGACAAAGTGATGAATTCATTGTGGGATGACAGGCACGAGTGGATCTTGGCTTACTACAAGGAAATTTTCTGTGCTCGGATGACTTCCACGCAGAGAAGCGAGAGAATGAACTGTATATTGAAGAAGAACTTCGTCAAAGAGAAGCATGATCTCCATCTATTTGCTCAACAGGTGGACAAGTGCATTCAGACCAGGAAGGCCGTCGAGCACGCAGAGACAGTTGGAAATGAGGTAAATAAAATGTCCATAAAAACTGCTAAAATAACTACAAAAACAAATAATATTTTTCAGGTCTCTGATTCATAATGCTACATTTATGATCATGCAGTCATAAGTAAAGACAACGACCCAGTTTGGGTTCGAACTACAGCTGCCAAAAGTATACACAAGGACAATTTTTGCAAATTTCAAAGAGACACTCTACCGCAGCACTACATTCAGAGCAGAACAGTGCCCTAAGAACCCAACAAAATACCTCATACACCACTACAACATATCAGATGCATTTGATTGGGTAAGGCATGATTCCCAAGTGGTCACCCATGATACGAAAAGTGTCTATGAATGTGAGTGCAAACTCTGGACACACACAGGTGCGGCTCGCTAGCACAAAAACCCTAATTTCTGAAAGTTATGCATGAAGCTCACTTACTGAAATTTAAGTGTCCACTTGCACAAGTAACTGACAAAACCAAGTAAAGTTCACTTCCTTAAAATGAACAGATAACAAAAAAAGTTGTGTTCATTAATTTCATGTTGTTCACTTACAAAACAAAGAAACATGTGTTGTCTGCAGGGCTCTTTTGTGTCCATGTGGTATGCATGCTTTGTCACCTGAGAGAACTCAAGATTCCTGAGGTGTACATCATGAAAATATACACCCGGAACGCAAGATCAAATCTAATGTTTGATAGAAGAGACTACGAACAAGCAGCAACAAATGGAAGTTCACTATTTTGCCGTGGAAAATTGTTGTCAGATAAACATTGGAGCTTGCAAACAGAGGGACAAGGTCTGACGTTGGGTACCACAGGGCGGTTTCTGGTATGAGGGCACTAATCGAGGAAGTTGATGTGCTCAACAAAGAAGAAGAAGAACAAGAAGTAGCAAAAATAAGACAAGCAGAGAATTCCCAGCTTGACAAGAATACCAAGCAAGTAGAAAATGACGAACACAACGCATATTTCCAGGCTCGGCCTTTGAGGGGGGAGCAGGGTCACGACCTCCCCTCCCCTTGCTCGGACTTGCACTAATGCATGCAGTGCGCTTGGTTGACAAGCGTAGTGCGTCTATTCTGTTTGCAACCCCAAACATGCACGCAACCTCGGAGCCACACCCCTAAGATAGATAGTGGGGTGACGGGGTGTGACAGACTTGCCTCCACATGCGACGCCGCGGCACGTAGTGTCGTCTCCTGCTCCGACTCGTTCCAGTCTAGGCCTTGCAGGGGGAAGAGAGGGGGTCACGACCCCTCCCCCTGCTCGGCCTCGAGCTAACGCAGGCAGTGCATTTGGTTGACAGTCGCAGTGCGGCTATTCTGTTTCCAACCCCAAACATGCCTGCAACCATGGAGCCACACCCCTAAGATAGATAGTGGGGTGACGGGGTGTGACGGACTCGCCTCTGCATGCAATGCCGCGGAACGCCGCGTCGTTGCTGCTCCGTCTCATCCAGGCTCGGCCTCGCAGGGGGGAGGGGGGTCATGACCCCCTCCCCCTGCTCGGCTTCGCTTTAACGCACATAGTGCGCTTGGTTGACAGGCGCAGTGCAGCTATTCTGTTTCCAACCCCAAACACGCACGCAACCCCGAAGGCACACCCCTAAGATAAATAGTGGGGTGATGGGGAGTGACGGACTTGCCTCCACATGTGATGCCTCAGCACGCAGCATCGTTGTCTGCTCTGGCTCGTTCCAGGCTCGGCCACGCAGGGGGCAGGGGAGGTCACGACTCCCCTTCCCCTGCTCGGCCTCGCGCTAACGCATGTAGTGCGCTTGCTTGACAGGCGCAATGCGACTATTCTGTTTCCAACCCCAAACATGTAAGCAACCCCGGAGTGACACCCCTAAGATAGATAGTTGGGTGACGGGCCGTGACAGACTCGCCTCTGCATGCGACGTGTGGCACGCCGCGTCGTCCCCTGCTCCGACTTGTTCCAAGCTCGGCCTCGTAGGGGGAGGAGTGGGGGTCACGACCCCCTCCCCCCTGCTCGGCCTCGAGCTAACACACGTAGTGTGTTTGGTTGACAGTCGCAGTGCGGCTATTGTGTTTCCAACCCCAAACACGCCCGCAACTCTGGAGTACACCCCTGAGATAGGTAGTGGGATGACGGGGTGTGACGGACTCGCCTCCGCATGCGATGCCGCCTGGTCCGGCTCGTTCCAAGCTCGGCCTCTTTGTTGACAGCCGCAATGCGGCTATTCTGTTTGCAACCCCAAACACGCACACAACCTCGGAGCCACACCCCTAAGATAGATAGTGTGACGGGTTGTTACAGACTCGCCTCCTCATGCGATGCCGCGGCACGCCGCATCGTCACCTGCTCCTGCTTGTTCCATTTCTCGCCTCACCGGGGGAAGGGAGGGGGGTCACGACCCCCTTCCACCCTTCCCCGGCCTCGCGCTAACGCACATAGTGCGCTTGGTTGGCAGTCATAGTGTGGCTATTCTGTTTCCAACACCAAACACACACGCAACCCCGGTGCCACACCCCTAAGATGGATAGTGGGTGACGGGCACTGACAGACTTGCCTCTGCATGCGATGCCGTGGCACGCCGTGTCGTCGCCTGCTCCGGCTCATTCCAGGCTTGGCCTCGTAGGGTGGAGGGGAGGGGGGGTCAGGTCATGACCCCCCTCCCCCTGCTCGGCCTCGCGCTAACGCATGCAGTACGCTTGGTTGATTGGCGCAGTGAGGCTATTCTGTTTCCAACACCAAACACGCACGTAACCCCGAAGCCACACCCCTAAGATAGATAATGGAGTGACGGGGTGTGACAGACTCGCCTCTGCATGCAACGCCGTTGCACTCCGCGGCCCCGCATTCTCCGGCTTGTTTCAGGCTCGGCCTTGCAGGGTGGAGGGGAGGGGGGTCGTGACCCCCCTCCCCCTGCTCGACCTCGCATTAACGCACACAGTTCGCTTGGTTGACATGCTCAATGAGGCTATTTTGTTTCCAATCCCAAACAAACCCGCAACCCCAGAGCCACACCCCTAAGATAGATAGTGGGGTGAGGGGGAGTGACAAACTCACCTCCACATGCGATGCCGCGGTACTCCGCATTCTCGCCTGCTTCGGCTTGTTCCAAGTTCGGCATGGCAGGGGTAGGGGAAGGGGGTCACTGATACGTCTCCATTGTATCTACTTTTCCTAACGCTTTTACTATTGTTTTGGACTCTAATTTGCATGCTTTGAATGAAACTAACCCGGACTGACACTTTTTTCAGCATAACTACCATGGCATTGTTTTTGTGTAGAATTAAAAGTTCTCGGAATGGAACGAAACTTGTTGGAGATTTTTTATGGAATAGAAGAAATATACCGGAGCCAAGAACCACTGGAGGGGGGGGGCTGGGTGAGCACACAACCAGGGCATGCCCCCCCTCCTGGCGCACCCAGGTGGGTCGTGCCTACCTGGTGGCCCCGCTGAGCCTATCTTCGATGCTATACAATCCTATTTTCAGAGAAAAAATCAGGGAGAAAGAATTATCGCGTTTCACGAGAACAGAGCCGCCGCCATCTCCTGTTCTTCATTGGGAGGCCAGATCCGGAGTCTGTTTGGGGCTGCGGAGAGGGGAATCTTCGATCTTCGTCATCACCACCCTTCTCAATCGCCAATTCCATGATGCTTCCCACCGGAAATGAGTAATTCCTTCATAGGCTCACTGTTCGGTGAGGGAGTTGGACGAGATCAATCATGTAATCGAGTTAGTTTTGTTAGGGCCTGATCCCTAGTATCCATTATGTTCTGAGATTGATGTTGCTATGACTTTGACATGCTAAATGCTTGTCATTTTGGGCCCGTGTGCCATGATTTCAGATCTGAACCGTTTATGTTATCACCATTATATCTATGTTCTATATCCGATCTTGCAAGTTATAGTCACATATTACGTGCTATGATCCGCAAACCCCGGAGTGACAATAATCAGGATACTTTTCAGCGATGACCGTAATTTGAGGAGTTCATGTATTCACTGTGTGCTAATGCTTTGTTCCGGTTCTCTATTAAAGGAGGCCTTAATATCCCTTAGTTTCCTTGGACCCCGCTGCCACAGTAGGGTAGGACAAAACATGTCATGCAAGTTCTTTCCATAAGCACGTATGACTATTTACAGAATACATGCCTACATTATATTTATGAACTGGAGCTAGTGCGGTATCACCCTAGGTTATGACTGTTATATGATGAATATCATCCAACGAATTCACCGATCCAATGCATACGTGTTTTTCACATATTGTTCTTACTAAGTTACTATTGCTATTGCTACTGTTTCACTTGCTACAGAATCATTGCTATCACTGGTACCATTACTACTACTGTTGCTACTACCATCAAAATTATCATACTACTGTGCTACTAATCATATTGCTACAGATAATTAATCTCTAGGTGTGGTTGAATTGACAACTCAGCTGCTAATACTCTCGAATATTGTTTGGCTCCCCTTGCGTCGAATCTATAAATTTGGATTGAATACTCTACCTTCAAAAACTGTTGCGATCCCCTATAGTTGTGGGTTATCAAGACCTTTTTCTGGCGCCGTTGCTGGGGAGCATAGCTATATTTGTTGAGTCACTTAGGATTATTATCAATCTATCATTATGAAGAATCGAAAGGATACCAATACTAAGAGTGTTCCCTCTAAGACGAGGGGTGGTAAGGAATTGCCATCTAGCTCTGCTCTTGATTCACCTTCTATTTTGAGTAAACTTACAACACCACCACATGCTATTAATTTCTGATACCTCGCAAGTTATTGATCATGCTACTTCTTCTATGAATGCTACTTATGATGATGCTAGTACCTTGCTTGATGATGGTGTGCCACTAGGTGCTTTTCTTGATGAACAAATTGCTAGAGTTAAAGAAAAAGAAATTACTGAAACCGATGAGATCACTAAAACTAATGAAGTGCCTGAAATTAAAAATCTTAAAACACTAATTAGACCTAGTTCTCCTAGATATGAATTGGCTAAGGTACCTGAAGGTTATGTTATGGATGAGGAGACAACTAGAGACTTTCTTGCTTGCAATGATAGAGATGATCTAAAGATATTATTATGCAAACTGAAAGAAACATCTTTTAATGCTAGAATGAAATGCGATCCTAAGTTTTCTACTTCACCTATCTTTGTTGATGTTAAGGATTATGAATTCTCTGTCGACCCACAGTTGATTACTTTGGTTGAATTTGATCCTTTCGATGGTTATGAAACTGAAACTATAGTTGCACACATTACAAAGTTGAATGATATAGCTACCCTATTTGCTCACGATGAGAAGATTCACTACTATTATATTCTCAAATTATTTCTGTTCTCATTAAAGGGTGATGCTAAGATATGGTACAATGCTCTTGCTCCTAGTTGTGTGCGTAGTCCCCAGGATATGATTTATTACTTCTCTGAAAAATATTTTCATGCTCATAAGAAACAAGCTGCCTTACAGGAAATATTTAACTTTGTGCAAATTGAAGAAGAGAGTCTCCCACAAGCTTGGGGGAGGCTTCTCCAATTGCTTAATGCTTTGCCTAATCATCCTCTTAAGAAAAATGAAATACTTGATATCTTCTATAATGGACTAATTGATGCTTCTAGGGACTTCCTACATAGTTGTGCTGGTTGTGTTTTCAGGGAACGAACTGTTGGACAAGCTGAGGAATTATTGAATAATATGTTGAAAAATTATGATGATTGGAGTCTTCCTGAACCACCGCCTAAACCCACTCCAAAGAAGAGGGGTATCTTATATCTCAGTCCGGAAGATATGCAAGAGGCAAAGAAAAGTATGAAGTAAAAGGTATTAAAGCAGAGGATGTTAAAAATTTACCTCCTATGGAAGAGATACATGGGCTTGATACACCACCACCAAAGGTAGTAGAGGTAAATTCTTTAATGAAGTTTGATGAAAGTGATATCCCTTACAATAAACATCCAAGCCAATGCCTTTATGATTTTGACAATTACATTAGAAAGCAAGATCACTTCAATGCCAATGTTATGAAACAATTGAAATATAATTCTAATATGATTGCTCGCTTGAGTGACTTGTTATTTAGAATCAATGATGTTAGAGGTGTAGGAAAACATCCCTCTGTGGTTCAAACTCAACTAGAACAGGTTGCTAAATCTCAAAGAGAATTTCTTGATGAAATGAATAATAATATACATGACTTTGCTGTTAGAGTAGCAACTAGAGGAGGTAAAATGACTCAGGAACCACTTTATCCTGATGGACATCCTAAAATAATTGAACAAGACTCTCAAAGAATTAGCACTAATGCACCTAGTCCTTCTAAAAGGAAAAAAAGAGAAAAAGATAGGACTTTGCATGCCTCTAGTGAACCTAAAATAGAAAAACCTCCTGATAATGATAATGATGTTTCTATCTTTGATGCTGAAACTCAATATGGTAATGAACATTCATCTAGTGACAATAAAAAAGATAATGATGATGTTCATGAAGATACTCAACCAGACAATGATAAAGAGCCAGATAATGATGTTGAGATAGAACCAGCTGCTGATCTTGATAACCCACAACCCCAAAATAAAAGATATGATAAAAGTGACTATGTTGTGAGAAAACATGGAAAATAAAGAGAGGCTTGGGTTAAAAAATCCATGCCCTTTCAACGTAAATCAACTAAGAAAAAAGATGATGAAGAATTTGAATGCTTTGCTGAAATGCTTAGGCTAGTCTTTTTGCGCACTCGTTTAACTGATATTTTAAGATGGCCCCTTATGCAAAATATATGAAAGACATCATCACTAATAAAAGAAAAATACTTGAAGCTAAAATCTCCCCCATGTTTTCTAATTGTTATTTTAAGGATGGAGTACCTAAAAAACTTGGAGATCCGGGAATACCAACTATACCTTGCTCCATCAAAAGAATTATGTCAAAACTGCTTTGTGTGATTTAGCAGCCGGTGTTAGTGTTATGCCTTTATCCTAATATAAAAGACTTGATTTGAATAAACTCACACCAACTTAAATGTCTTTGCAAATGGTTGACAAATCAACTGCCATAAGGATGTGCCCTTTGTTTGTTGTTGCAAATGTTACTATCTTAACTGACTTTGTCATACTTGAGATACCCGAGGACGATAATATGTCAATTATCCTTGGTAGACCCTTCTTGAATACTGCAGGGGCTGTTATTTATTGCAATAAAAGCAAGGTCGCTTTTCATATCAATGGCAATGAGCATATAGTGCACTTTTTCCAAAGAAACAATTCCAAGTGAATGGTATTAATTTTATTGAAAAATCTCCGACACTCACTATTGTAAGTTTTCAACTACCTCTACATACTGCCAAAAAGAAATATGAAATGCTTATTGTGGGGGATATGCATATCCCCGTTGAGGTAACTTAGTGTTTTACGAAAGTTCTTCGGTTTCATGCTAATCGAAAGTGGTCATTAATAAGACTTAATCAACCTTATTAATGGTTCACTTTCTAGAGGTATGAAGTTGATGAATTTAGTAAGCACCACCTTCTATCCCTAACTATTATTTTTTGTTCTTCTTAGTTAAATAAAATATGCCATGCTTTGTGTATTTTCTGGTTTTCCTATGCAATAAAAAATGACCAAAAAAATAAAAGTTCCCAGGATGCCCTAAAAATTTAATACGATTTTTTCCTGAATATTTAATCATTTCTGGTGCAAATAACATCAAAGGGGGTTCACCAGGTGGGCACAACCCACCTGGGCGTGCCAGCAGCCCCAGGCGCTCCCTGGTGGGTTGTGGTCCCCCTCACTTATCTCTTTAGCCGATGTCATCACCTACCTCGAGAAAAAAAATCACCATCTCTCTCTCTCTCTCTCTCTCTCTCTCTCTCTCTCTCGTGTTCTTACTCTCAAACCCGCAGATTTCGATCTCTTTGCTCGAAGCTCCATTTCCGAAACTGTTTTGGGGGATTGATACTTGGTATGTGACTCCTCCATTTGTCCAATTAGTTTTTGATTTAGTGGATTATATTTTGAATAATTAGCTACTCTTGGTGCTATTGTAGATGAGCTTGCATGTTGAACTTTTAGAGTTCTAAGTAGCTTGAATGCTCAATATAGCCTCTATGCTTCCCTATGAGTAGTTGCTATCAATCTTGTGCGGTTTCGTTGACATAAAATTTGTGATCCAGAATTTTTCAGAAAATTGTATGCAAATATGATGAACTTCTTTGGAAGGAGTTCTTCGAGGCGGAGGTCCTCGGGGGCATCTTCTAGTAGTGGCTCGATCCATCAGTTTTATACTGAACCAAGCACAAGTTCAATACGAGATGCCGCCACCAAATCATGCTTATGGCCGTGCGACGATTTCATGATGATGGCAAGTATTAAAGAAGAATTTGAGAAATATGTTCACAATGCCGAGCTTGGTATCTACATTGAAGATAAGTGCAACCGGTATCTCAGTCTCACTTAATCCTTTAGTAAAGAGTTAAAATTTCATCCTTCTGAGTCTAGAATCTCATTTAAACTTATGAACGTTCCATTACCATGTCTCTAGACGCATTTAATGGTGTGTGTAATATTACATTTTGGGGTTTGTTGGAGGAACCACCAAGGTCTGAGTATGAGATATTCTTAACTAGTCTTTGTTACGATGAAACTAGAGGGGTGATGCAGGGTAGAATAAAAATTATTCATTTCCCATCAATTCAATACTTTGCACTATTTAATGGACAATGTATCGTAGGCAAACAAGACTGTAGTACACTATGTGCTCCTGACCTGAACCTCATACCCACTACTCTCACCAGTGTTAAATGCTATAACCTTGGAGCGATTGTTGCACTCAGATTGCAACACAATGCTGGTAGTGGATATTTTTATGGTGGGATTTATGCTTCATGTTTAGCAGAGGAGTCTGGTGTATCACTTTGGCTTAATGTCCCCATCCTACCCACTCAGTATCTAGACTTTGAGGCCATGAAGCGCCATAAGTTCCTTAAGGGCGAGATCACTGATTATGCTTATAACTGTTTGTTTAATAAAAATTTCGTTGTGCACACCTATTTCCGCGTCTGCTCTCTTTGATTAACACAACAAAGGAAGGTATTATGTTATTGAGAGCAAGGCCCGCGCACACGACGCAATGGTCGTGGCTTCTCGACGGGCTGAGGAGGCTGCACCAAGAGCCTCTGTGAGCTATCACTCTGATTATTACGCAGGCCACAAATGGTGTTTACTAAGCTAGGCCAAAAGCCTAAACTTGGGGGAGTACATATTTCCACCGACATTACATTCTTGTTCACACATTTCATTCCAATTGTTTGTGTTCACACTTTTTCATTGTATTATCCATGTTAGATTCATTTATCGCTTTCTTCTTGTGTGTTTGAAAAACTTTGAGATAATCCAAAAAATATTTCTTGCTTCTTTTCGGTTTTCTTTCTAGTTTAATTAGTTGTAGTATTTAAAAGAAAACCCAAAAAGATTTCCTTGTTCTGCTTTTGCTTGTTGGGAGCTTTCCCGTGTAAATAGTTTTTCTCGTTTTTTGTTTTTCTCTTTATTTTGCTTTCCTAAAAAAACTAAAAACTCCAAAAATATTTCGGTGTGTTTCTCTGAAATTCTTTTCCTTTTATCGAGTCATGCTGAGGAGAAGACCACGATGAAAATGTTAAGTGGCTCTCATATTCATTATTGTTGATCTAACAAAGATCTCAAATTTCCTTGTCTTCTCCTCTTGAATAAAATGTTTGGACATTACAGCTTAGTCCACGACACTCTTGCACTATTATTATTTTCATATCATTTGGTCATGCAAGTGAAATGCAATAATGACGATATTTGATGAACTGGTTGTGGCAGAGAGAAACAAGTATGAACTCAACTTGTTTTATTTTCATAAATATGTTTAACTTATTATCCATGATTCAGCTCATTGATGAGGACATGGATACCATAGTTACACCCACAATCCATGCTATTATACCTATTGGACCAATTACTAGAGCTTGCGCACGCCAGTTAAATTATGAGGTACTTTCATTTCTTGGTAATGTTTCTAATGTTCACGAGAATGTGATGCTACCTAACTTGGATATATTAGCGTTGATTACAGTTGAAGGGCCTAGCATGGACAAGAAGGATGAACACTTGAGCATGATCAAGCATGGAGATGATGGCACGCGCGAAGGGGACAAGAACAGAGTTACCAATGAAGATTTCTGCACTTTGAAGCCGCCATGATGACATACAAGAAGATGGACGAAATATACAAGGTGCATGTTCATAAAATTCGTCCATAGCTTATTATAGGGGCTGCGCCACCTTATATTTGGGCCAGGCCCATGAATTTTCGAAATACCTCTTATTAGGATGTTTTTAGAGTCCATATTGTAGGGAAAATGACTCATGAGGTGTTTTAGTCCCACCTTGCCAAGGGTGGACGAAATTCCCTCTCTTTTCTCCTATAAATACAACCCTTAAGGCACCATTCAGAGTTGGGTTTTATTTACTTAAAAGTTAGCTATCGCTGCAACTTCGTGTACTTCGTTTGTGTCCAACGACCAGACCAATGCCTCTTTTGAAACCCCACTTTTATCAATACTTCATCCATATTCACAATATTCAGATTGCTTAATCATATTCTTGCTTGTTCTTTGATTACTTGCAGGAATAGACCTTCATGGTCAGGTTGATCATGCTCCAGCATGGTCAATAACCTCTCGGAGTTGGTTTAGAGATTTCTAAGGCGCAACGTTGTTGCACGTTTGTAGTCGGATTGTCAAAGTCGTCTCCACCAAATCGATAGTTAACATCCAATCGAAAGATCGGGACCCTCACTCCGATCACCTATTATGATCAAACATGTTTGCAATGACAATTAGAGATTATAGTTTCTCATGCTATGATTAAGTAGCTAGGAGTGGATAATGATTTATCTTGGATGTCAACATGCATTAAAATGATTGTGATGCGGTATGATGATATGGTATCCTCATCCGAATGTTCGAGTGGCTTGACTTGGCACATGCTCATGCATGTAGTTGAATCAAAACCAACATAGCCTCTATGATATTTATGTTCATGGCGTTGATATCCTACTCATGTTAGTATCCAATGTTACTTATGCATAATGCATGTTCATGACCGTTTTCGCTCTCTAGCTGGCCGATTCTCAACCTATTTGCTAGCCTTTGCGTGTACTAAGCGGGAATACTGCTTGTGCATCAAAATCCTAAAACCCAAGTTATTCCATATGAGTCACCATACCTACCTATATGTGGTATTACCCTGCCGTTCTAAGTAAATTTGCATGTGCCACCTCTAAAAACTTCAAATAAACATCCGTTTTTGTGTGCCTCGATTGTTTATAGAGTGACAGGAGGTAGTCAATATCTTCCATGCTAAGTGTGTTACCTTGCACGAGAGGGGCGGTAATAGGGATTGCCAATCCCGAATTAAAAAAAATTATAAATAATTAAATAAAACTCCCCCAGGACTGATGTTGGTATGGACGGTACCTGTGGATTCGGCTAGCCGTGGAGTGTGTTTATTGGTGGAGGGGGAGTAAACCTTTACTTTTATCGCTTGGGAACCGCCACTAATGTATTTAGCATGGAAGATATCGATAACCAATGGTAACTATGTAAACAGGAAGGGTGCATTTCTCAAAATTTCATTTATCTCTGTTTAAAAAATATGAGCTCTGGCACCGCTGCAAATCACTGCTTCGCTCTGCGAAGGGACTATCTATTTACTTTTATGTTGTGTCATCACCTTCTCAAATAAGCGCTAGATCTGAGAGCACTATTGTCATCCTCATGCATTGTGTGTAGCTAATGTTGGATGCACATGACTGGATCTTTTCTATCATGGATTACAATGTTTAGTCGCTGCTTGAACTTTGGAGGTGCTCTACATATTTGCTTAGTGATCTCAGAAAGGGCTAGCGAGATACCACTATTATCATATTATATCATGATTGTTCTGACAAAGTGTTGTCATTTGAGATGCTTCATTATTGCTCGCTAGTTGCTTATGCCATTGATATGAGTTAATATAATTTTTAAGAATTATTGTCGACATGGTTAGTCATAATCTTGCTGATGCGGAGCATCCTGCGATCTTCCCCATGTACACTACGACTACTCCTCAAGCCCCAAGAGGACATACGATGAGACCTCGACTATACACCATTGGATACAAGGTGAATTCACTCCTCTCTGAACCGTCACTTTGCACACGTGAGACATGGCTACTACCTCAAGCATATGTGCCATGCATGACCAAGAACGAAGAGGAAGACCATGGAAGATCTAGGAGCATTGGACAAGACGACGAGGAAACCAAGCGCAAGGAGCAAGAGAAAGGGCTGATAGAAAGTCACAGCCTCCAGACAACCGGTCCATACCGGACATCCGACGTGTGGATGTTCAACTAGCCATGACAACTACAACCAAGGACAAGTCTACAACGGCTGGACGACCGACCAAGGCCGGGCGTCTGACATCCACCAGCCACCGGACGACTGACAGCGTGCGGATAGCCGGTGCCACATGTCCAGAGAAGGAACGTCGGAAGTTTGAAGACTTTCGGACATCAGGACGCCCGCGAGCCACCAGACGATCGTTACCCACCGGACGTCCGGTACCTGTCTGGGAACAGAGATCGGTCCCGACGCCCATGTATCCATTTCACCCCTCACTTACCCCTTCGTGGCCCTAGACTATATATACTCGTCCACCTCCTCCATTTTAGGGTTAGCATTGCTTTAGCTCATTTGAGCGATAGAGATTTGCTCATCCATCAAGATCTACTCCACTGAGAGAGACCGCGGCCTCTACGGAGAAGATCCATCTTGGATTCAAGACCCCTCACGGGAAGACCTTCAAGACCTCCTCACGGAGAAGAACTTGCTACTTGTATCGTCCTTTGTTGATCATGGATCGTGTATCTCTTTGTGCTCCAAGGATCTAGCACATGTGTAATCGAATCTTGTTGGTTCGAGTGATTTCTCTCGTGTTTTCCCTCGTGTTCTTAGTAGGATCCGCTCCAATCGTGAAAGATCGGCCCTAGGGTTTCCGTCCTACATCATCTTGGTATCATGAGCCATGGTGGATCATGAATTTGGAGCCCCTCCCCCATTTTTCTAGCCTAATTTTGTTGTGTTCTTCCTAAATTTCGAAAATCCCCACCAAAAATAGCCCCAATTTTTTTTGCGATTTGTTGGTTTGATGATGTCTTGTTGATTTTGATCCATGGATTTTCTTGGTTTCAAGTGGATCTAGCATCTCCCCAAGTTTCCCCACTTCCCATCCACGAAATACCATCCATTTTGACCCCAAAATCTCCAATTTCCACCCAAAATCGCGTCCCGGTTCTCAAATCTCGAGTTGACCCCTACCCACTGGACGACCGATGCTTTTTCGGACGTCCGGAGCCCCAGGAACCACCAGAAGTCCGACACTTTCCGGACATCCGACACCCTCATCCAGAGCTGAAATCTCGGATTTCCGAGCTCTTTCGGATGTCTGACAACTGGACACCCGACGTTTCTCGAACGTCCGACACCTGTAGATTTGGACTTCGCCTCATCTTTGTTTTGGCCATAACTAATTCATCCGAACAACGATTTTGATGTTCTTTAGCTTATTTTGAAGCTAATGACAACCCCCATGCCACAAAAAATACTTCTAACATCATTTGAATTCATAATTTTTTTTTGAAACTTTGGCATCTTTGCCTAGGGCCTTCACCACATCATCCGTAGTACCACCACCAACTTCCGCAACCTAACCCATTTTGTTCCCCATAGCGTTAGTGGTTGCTTGAGTAGTGATGCGAGTCTCCTAAGGTGTTTCGGCTACTTAGGGACGGTTACTTCATCAACCACCACCATAACTTCCGCATAGCCTTGCCCACCACACACTTCCGCCATCCCAACTTAACCCAATTTTTTTTGAGCTTGTTTGAGTTGTGGCTTGTGTCTCCTAAGGTGTTTCGGCTACTTAGGGATGGTCACTTCAACCTTGAATCGCATAACCCATCGCTCCACTTCTGCATTGCCGAGTGCAAAATCTCCACTGCATTTCGCTACCGCCATTTGACATTTGGCTTTGAGATTTTGAGTTCGCAGTTTTTTCGTTTCCTAGGGTGTTTCGGCTAACTAGGAATGGTTCAACATCGATAACGCCGCTGCTCAACTTCACCAAGGATTTGACATCGACCACCTTCATCCTTTTGACACCCTAACCGTAAGCAAGAATGGTAATCTCTGTATCATCTCGGTATCGTGGTATCCCATTGTACATTCTTGCCATTACATTGTTAACCCCTAGCCCATTTTGCGTCACTTGCCTATAGAGACTAGCCTTTGAGTATTGTTGGCAACATTACTTGTGCACATTAGTGATCATCGATCTACACCTTCCATTGCATACATACCATATCATATTGGTATCATAGTACCATCCCTTGTGTCACAAGCTTGTTCTTGCATATACACAATTGCTATCTCGGTTTGTGCATTTCGCATAAGTGGCCATATCAAAAAAAGAAAAGAAAAAGAATAAGATTTTAAGCAAAGAAAAAGAGTGAACAAAGAACTTATAAGCAATAACCACAGCATCATACCACAACATATCATATGGTATCATACTCGATCATTTTGGATCATCTTGTGTTAAAGCACCGAAACATCATACATACATAACATACTTGTGATAGGAAGTCGCTACATTTTGTCTCATATAGGTAGTGCGCAAGTTCATATCCGCCTATTGAGCAATCGGCTAGCCTCTCTTTAGTGTGGTGCAATAAGAGCATTTTCCGTGGATTCCACATTTTCTGCTCAATCCTTGGTTGCACAACCACATTTATCTATTCGTGTGTGTGTTTCCGTGTGCCATCCATTGCTATTGGTGTACTTGTTTCACTCGCGAATTTGTGAATCTCTTTCAACATTATTGACTCTTGCTAACATTTTGCATTAAATTTTTGTGCCACTATCCTCACCAAGCTCCACCGAAAGCTTTACTTGTGAAGGTGTGAGAATTGACAAGATCTGGTACCAATTGTGTTATTTTGTTGTTACATTATTGAGTGATCATTGATCCATCTTGAACATTGGATAAGGTACATTTGGTCCGGTTCTTCTCTTCCTCCCACTCACATTTCTCGAGTCTTGTGATGGATAGGCAAAGCATTTCATCTCCGGTCTTCGACAACAACGATGGCGTGAACAACTACATCACCAAAACGTCCATCTTCGGACTACACCAAGAAATGCATGGAGCACAATCTACCTTGGGAAAACGCATCGACAACCTCACCATCGACACATGTCACTCCGAAGCAAGGAAAAGGGACTACATCGACACCAAGTTGGACGAGCTAAATGATCAACTACGAGACATGGTGGCCGACTACAAGTCTTCTTCTTCCCCTTCGTCATCCTCAAGGAGGCGGCGAGTGCATCGCAAATCTTCATAGCGCCCATGCGATGAAAGCACAATTCATCCACGTCCACATCTACATGGCGACCATCATCACATTCGTGATCCACATCGTCATGAAGGGCAAGTCACCTCCAAGCATCATGTGCACGACGATGATGAACGACATCTACTATGAGCTCAAGTGCGACAACGACACCATCATCATGAAGATGATCCACACATGCAAACCTACAAGTCCCAACAGCTCTATATCAAGCTATGACCAACCTTCATGAGCACAAGAGAAGACCATGAGACAAGCACCACCAAGAAGGAGCTACGGCTACCACCACCACTTCGGCATATTCACCAAGTGTCATCAAGGCATCTTCGCCTACCTCCCACGAGTTTGCCTACATCGACATCTTCAACAACAAGGCGACTAACTACAAGCGAGGATGACACTTCCCATCTTCGGAAGCCCGTCAAGGATGACGGTCGAGCATGGGAAATTCCCTTTGGTTATGGAGATGAGCTACGAGGTGCCACATCATATGGACCTCATACAACAAGACAGTGACAAAAAGGTCGAGCAAGGGCCATCCCCTTCAACCACGGCGACGAGCATGAACCTCTTCAACAACATGAAGACGGCGCCCATATTGGACTCATACTCCGAGTCAAGCTGCGCGAGTGCACATGAGACCTTCTCTTTGATCTTGGAGGAGAGTGATGATTTTCCATGTCCAACGGCATTCATCATTGGAGGCGCTATGGATGAGTCACTACTAGGAAAAGGGCTATAGATGAAATGGGTACTAATGGCGCACCTGTCATGTGGTGCGCCACTACTATATAGCAGTGGCGCACCATGTGCGGGTGCGCCATTAGTGTGGAAGACACTAATGGCGCACCAGGCACATGGTGCGCCACTAGTAACATTTTTTTTATTTTTCCAAACATACTAATGGCGCATCCTGGCACAGTGCGCCATTAGTAGTGCTAACTAGTAATGGCGCACCAGCCACACAGTGTGCCACTACTGTTGTTTTTTTATTCTTTTTTTTGCAAAACTACTAATGGCGCACCGTGGCACAATACGCCATTACTAGTTTAAACTAGTAATGGCGCACTGTGGCACGGTGCACCATTAGTATATATATTGCAAAACTACTAATGGCGCACCAGCAGCAGGTGCGCCATTAGTAACTAGGCTTACTAATGGCGCACCTGCTGGTGGTGCGCCATTAGTAACCTGGGACCAGCTAGATATTTTTGGCATCCACCTACCACACTCACTTTCCCCACTTTCATTTTCTCCACCTCCTCCTCCAAGCTTGTCTCGGGTGCCTCCTCCTCCTCACCTCATTTGCACCATATATTCATCCAAAATAAGTGGTTAAATTACCTTTTTTTGATAGGTAAGTAAGGGGGAAAGCTATCTTTATGTTGTTCTCCCTCTCCAACAACGTGCACATGCACTTTTTGTGGCCTAGCTAGATCTATGTATGTTTGTGGTGTTGCATATGTTTGTGGTGTTGCATATATTATTGTGTTTGCAGGTACCGGTATTTGAAATGCGATAGTTGCCAATATTTTGCCGGAATGTTGATTCATTTCCGTTTCGGCGAGAATTTTGGCACTATGCATTCTTTTTGGTCCTATTTTTAGGGAAAGTCATGCCAAATTTTTTCTTGGTTCTAAAATATCATTTTGCTCTACCCCACAGGCGACCATGGTCCGCACGATGACTGAAGGCATCGTGAATAGGTTTTTGAGCTCCGCAAAGGCTGAGATGCTTCAAAAGAACAAGACGGAGATAAGATGTCTGTGTCGAAGATGCAAGCTAAAGAGCCTTATTGCGGACCCGGATGCCGGGCAGGTGCGGGACCATCTGCTCTTGCGTGGTTTCATGGATGGCTATCGGTGGCAAGGTGATGAAGATGACTATGAAGTCATCCATGGGGGCCGGGCAAGAAATGAGCAAGACTCGGGCGGGCGAGAAGACGAAGAATCTCCAGGACATGATCACGACGGTGATGCTGTACACAGTCATCATGTAGAAGATGCAGGACATGATGATGAGGAAGATGTCGGAGCAGATGAAGGGCATGATCATGAAGATGAAGATGCCGGCGGAGCAGACGACGATGGACCATCGATGGGCTGGGTGCAGGACCCTCATATTCAAGAGCTGCTTCTCAAGCAGACGGATAACGCAAGAGCTGCCGCCTGAGAGAAAGCCAAGCTGGATCAACTAGAGATAGACACGGTTACTCCATTATATGAAGGATGCAGGCCCGAGGATACCTGCCTGAAAGTAATGCTCATGGCTCTGGAGATGAAGGTAAAACACAAAATGACCGACGCATGCTTCGACGAGAACATGTCATTCTGGCACGAACGTCTACCCAAGGGGAACAAGTGCCCGACCAGTTTCGAGGAGGCGAAGAAAATCGTGTGTCCTCTGGATTTACCGCATGTGAAATACCATGTGTGCATGAACAATTGCATCATTTATCGGGACGAGCACGCGGAGTCTACCATATGTCCGGTGGGCGGCGTCACTCGATACAAGAAGAGGAAGAAAGCTCCTCGAAAAGTGGTGTGGTACTTTTTGATCACTCCTCGTCTGCAGCGGTATTTTGTGGACCCTAAGGTAGCAAAGCTCCTGCGCTGGCACACGGATAGGGAGGAGAAGAAGCGAGAAGATGACGCAAATGATCCGGAGATAAATAAAAAAGACAAGATGCTGAGTCACCCTAAGGATGGGAGCCAGTGGCAAGCGTTGAACTTCGAACACCCAGAATTTGGGAAGGATCCAAGGAACATCGTGCTGGGCGCGAGCACCGATGGAGTCAATCCGTTTGGCAGCCAGAGAAGCACACATAGCACCTGGCCTATGTTTGTGTGGATGTACAACCTTCCCCCCTGGTTGTGCATGAAGAGGAAGTACATTCTCATGAGTATGCTAATTGAAGGGCCGAAATAACCAGGGAACGACATCAATCTATATCTGGGGCTACTGAAAGAGGAGCTAGACACGCTTTGGAAAATGCCAGCCAATACGTGGGACGCCACAGAGAAAGAATATTTCCCTATGAGATCCACACTGCTCACGATGATGCACGACTATCTCGGTTACAGATATCTCGCGAGGCAGGTGGTCCACAGATTTTTTGGATGCGTCAGGTGCATGGATGACACAATGTATCGCCAGCTAGATAGAGATCCCGGGTCTTCAAAAACCGTGTTCATGGGACATCGAAGGTGGCTTCGCGATGATGACCCGTGGAGGAAATGCAAGAATCTGTTCGATGGTGAAACCAAACCCCGAAGACCAGCTGTTGAAAAATTGGAAATATTGCCCACTGCCGGGAAAGAAGCAAAAGGCGCCAGAGCCGGGAAAGAAGCGAAAGGCGCCAGAGCCGCTGCTGAAGGTATGGAAAACGAGGTATATTTTCTGGGACTTGCCGTACTGGAAGATCCACCGTGTGCCTCACAGCCTTGATGTCATGCATATCACGAAGAACGTGTGCGAGAGTCTGCTTGGTACCCTGCTCAACCTGCCAGAGAGGACCAAAGATGGGCCGAAAGCAAGGGCAGACTTGAAATCAATGGGCATAGGGAGGAGCTTCACGCTAATGATGATGACGATGAGGCGAAGCAGGACACGGAAAGTCGTCGCAAAGGCAAAAAGGCCAAGAAGACCGGAAATGACTACCCTCCCGCGTGCTTCACACTAAGTCAGGAGGAGATCGAGCAGTTTTTCACCTGCCTCGTAGGAGTAAAACTTCCTTACGGTTACGCGGGGTAGATAAGCAGATACCTAGACCCAACGAAGCAGAAGTTCAGCGGGATGAAGTCTCACGACTGTCACGTGCTGATGACGCAGATACTTCCAGTTGCAATCCGTGGCATCATGGACGCGCACGTCCGTGAAATGCTATTTGGCCTATGCAACTTTTTCGACGTCATCTCTCGGAAGTCGGTTGGCGTGAGGCAACTCAGAAGGCTACAGGAAGATATCATGGTGATACTATGCGAGCTTGAGATGTACTTCCCGCCCGCATTATTCGACATTATGGTGCATCTGCTGGTCCATATCGTGGAGGATATCATCCAACTCGGGCCGACGTTCCTGCACAACATGATGCCGTTCGAAAGGATGAATGGTGTCATCAAAGGATACGTTCGAAACATGTCACACCCAGAGGGAAGCATAGCCAGGGGCTTTCTGACCGAAGAGTGCATCTCCTACTGCACGAATTATCTAGGCATCGAGAACCCCGTTGGTCTGCCCGTCAACAGGCACCTCGGCAGGCTCGCTGGATGGGGTCACCATGAGGGTCGCCGCGAAATGCATGTCGACTTCGAGGGTCGACTCGCCGACTTTGAAAGAGCAAACCTAGTCGCGCTACAACACATAGACGTGGTCGATCCTTGGGTGGTAGAGCACAAAACCTTTATTGAGAATACGTACAATGACCGAGACCAACAGAGAACGGACGGAGATATAATCAAAGAGCACAACTCATGTTTCACGCGTTGGTTCAAGCAGAAGCTTCTGTCGTACCCTTTACATGAGGATTCTTCCGTGGAATAACAACTCATACTCGCCTTGTCACAGGGCACCGAGCACAACCTGATGATGTATGAGGCGTACGTATCAACGGCTACACATTCTACACCGAGGGAAAGGACGTGAAGAGCGATGGTTATCAGAACTCCGAGGTAACGATGGAATCCTACATCGGTAACGACAAGGACAAATACTACGGAAGGATCAAGGAGATCTGGGAGCTGAGCTACGCTGGAGAGAAGGTCCCGATGTTCCGTGTCAGATGGGCCAAGAGCGTCCTAAAATAAGACCGGTATTTCACCACCATGGTTATACCCGAAGCCAAATCCAAGACCGTGGGCGCAAACGTCACCGCGAAAAATGAGCCATGGGTACTGGCTTCCCAAGTGGACCAATGCTTCTTCATTACCGACCTGTCAAAGCCCAGTCATGTTGTCGTGAGGAGAGGCAAAAGGAAGATCATCAGAATGGATGGAGTAGCCAATGAGCAAGACTTCGACAAGTACGGTGACCTGAAGATTGAACATGACGACGACGATGAAGTAGCAGCATACACCACAAGAAGAAGCAGGACCACCCTACCTAAAGGACGTCCGTTCCATAGAGGAACTCCATTTGCGAAAAAGAAGGGCAAGAAGATTGTGAACAGATAGCTAGCTAAGATCGATACCTTCATTTCTCGATTGTATTTTGACATATTCATAAATGTTTTTTCATGGGCACTTTTTGAATTCATGAATATTTTTTTCAAATTTGATGATATTTTTTCATATTCATAAATGTTTTACTAATTCACAAATGAATGCAACTAAAAATCCAAAAAAAGACTAGTTGTTCTTGGTTATATGTTACTCCCAAAAGCATATAAAGTTTGTCAAATTTGGAGCTATGGATATTTAGTTATGATTTAAACAAGTTTGAACATATTTAAACACAAATAAATATCAAAAAACATTTTAAATGTTGTTAACATGGCAACAAACTGCATATTATTTTTCTACATGAAATTCTGAGCATCTAGCATATGTGATATGTTATATTTGGATGCATGGATAAAAAGATATGTGCAAAGAAAAAATGCATAAAAACAAAAATTGGGGAGCCTGGGAATCGAACCCAGGACCTCCTAGTGTGTGTGATGCGTGCTGACCAGTCGAGCTAGTATGTGTTTTATGATGGAGATACGGTTAGGTGGAATATAACCTGAGTGCTCGAACTGTAATATTTTTTTACTAATGGCGCACCAGGGGGAGGTGCGCCATCGCTGTCGTCGTACTTATGGCGCACTAGGGGAGGTGTGCCATTGCTAACCCTCCCCCGCTCCACCTATTCCCCTCTGGCCTCCCTCCCTCCCTTGCCAGATCCCCCACTCGACCCCAACAGTACGCCGCCGCCCCGCCTTGCTCCGCCCCCTCCGTCCGCCGCCCCTGCACGCCGTCGGCGATGCTCCCGCCTCTCCTGGCTGTGGTCTTGCACTGCCCCAACGCCACCGCCCTGACCCCCGCTGCCCCCGTGCCCCTTGAACGGGATCGGCCGAGTGCGCGCTAGGGTTCCTCACCCTGCCGCCCGCTCCTCTCCTCTCCTCCTCCCTCCGACGAGCGAGGGCCTCCTCCGGCCCCTGCAGCAGCCGGTGAGCGCGGCCCCGATGCGCCCACCCCGCCTGCCCCTGCCGTCCTCCGCCACCGGTCACCTCCGCAGCAGCTGGCGAGCCAAGGACGGTGCCGTGACCCTCGCTGCCACCTCCCGCCGTCTCTTCCTGTGCATGGCCAACAACTGCTCTCCTTCGACCGCGGCCTGGGGTGAGCCTCTCTTCCTTGACTCTATGCTTCTTGTCCATGTCACTGTTCCCTGTTCCTCTCTTGTTCATGCTGCTAGTTACACGGATCAATGGATGTTAGGTAGATGTATGTATGTTGATGTTAGTTAGGTATATGATGCTTGATGGATGGATGGATGAGTTGTGCTAGTTGCTTGCTAGATGGATGGATAGTAGTTTGGTTCTGTTTTTGCTGCTGTTTGGTTCTGAAGATGAGTAGCAAGTATAGTAGGAAGATGATGCATAGTAGTTTTATGTTGTTGTAGTAGTTGTAGTTGTAGATACAGTAGTAGTATCATGTGCTACTGTTGTAGATATAGTAGTTGTAGGAACATTAGATACAGTAACAAGTGTCATGTTGTTGTATTAGATACAGTAGCAGTATCATGTGCTGCTGAAGATGAGTAGTTGTAGGAAGATGATGCCCTAATGGAAGTGACATGAGTATTTGGCCTGCCTTTTTTTTCTTGTAGAATTTTTTTATTAACGGTATAAACGAATCAGAGAGTCGCTAGGTAGGTTCTCCTAATTAATTAGAAATGATGCATCTTGCAATTAGGGGGAATATTGCAACCTGCTGCTAAACTAGATCATGAATATGTCATTGCTTTTCAGTGAGCTCCTAAGTGTACAAGGCATCAAGGAGCAAGCGCATCATATATAATAATGTTGTGTTTGTTCTGGCTGACTTTGGGAACAGACTCAAAGACAAATAAAAAATTCAGAAAAGAATTTTCCTCTCACTACATCTCTGTCCATCTGGTTTGTCGATGTTGGTTCATTAATCTTAAGCCCATAATGTTTGTTGGTTGTTTGTTGTCATGTTGTTATTACTTCCATTAGGGCATCTGTTGGTTCATTAATCTTAAGCCCATTATTCCATGGAATAGCTGAACTATAATACTATTATTCATTTATGATAGTTTGTGAGATACAGAAATAGATAAATTTCAGTTTGTAATGGCTAACAGCCAGACATGTGAATCTGTTCTTGATACTCCTTTTCCCTTTTCTTAGAATCATCATATACAAATTAGAACCTTTCTAACATCTGCATATTTCAGGTTTCCGAGGAGGTAAAGGAAGTGAACTTCAGACACTGCAGCATCAGCAACACCTCCAAGGTGAGAAATATGTTCCTATTTATCTTTTTTTGCTCAAGTTCTTCAGTACATCATATAATATAGAGAAGTGCAGATCAAGTGGTGCAATCATATACATCTGGCCACTTAAGTCATCCTTCCCTTTAAGCAGAGTGATGCCTTTCGATGTCACACAATAATGTTTGTTGCAAGAACATTCTGCTCTTAGTGTTTGTTTGTTTACAAAGATCCTGCTTATATATACTGATGATGAGTCTTGTTGAAACCTTACATATGTTGGTTCCTGCTTATTTGCTCCAATGGCACAAACTTGAGCTGCTAGCATAAAAAGTGTTGCAGGCGACAGACAGTGAGGAGCTACTGTAAAAAACTTGAGCTACTATCAAAAAATTTAGTTAGGTACAGTTAGCATCATGTAAGAAAATGACCATAATGTGCCCTGATAATGATGTATTTTGTCATAAAAATATATAGTGGACTGCCATGATAATGACATGGTCCTGTGTTTGCAAGCTGTCATAATCTTCAGTTTACTTGACTTTTGAGCCTGCTAGTAGTTTACTTCCATGAGTTGTTTTATTGACATGGCACATTTGCATGGAGTTTTATATATCTTTAGCCACTGTTCATTAACAACAAGTCAGTTTTGCTGCTGTTATGCCTGTATTCACTGCTGTTGATGCTGTACTTGTGATGATGTTGTACTTGTGATGATGCTACTTGTGATCTTCTAAAATGACCCATTGGTGACTTCATTACGCGGGGATAATGATTTTGCAGGTACCCCGAGAGGCCCTTGAGTTTGCTGGAATATCGATTAACTTCCGTTTCGGCAAATTCGGGTACTCCATATGTCCTATTTTCAGCAAAGGTTATGCTGAAATTTTCCGTGAAATTTAGCATGACTTTGCTAAAAATAGGACATATGGGGTACTTGCGACTAATGCATGGGCCGGGGTATCTTAGTACTTAGTTAAGTAGGATCAACTGCCCCTTTATTCTTGCTGCATTAAACCATAGGTGGCAATAGAGCCAAGTGATTAGGCCCAACTTAGAATTCTCCTTAGCATCGATAAACCCTAGATGATAAACCCAACATAGGTGGCAATAGAGCCAAGTGATTAGTGCCAAGTGATTAGGCCCAACCTAGGGTGCCTCGGCATCTATAAACCCTTAATGATGAAAACTTAACTTAGCATTTAGGGTGCCTCGGCGTCGACAAACCCTAAATGATGAAACCTTGGCTTCTATAGGGTGCCTCGGTGTCGATGAGAACCTAAATGATGTATGCTTAGGCTTTTAGGGTGCCTCGGCGTCAACAAACCCTAAATGATAAAAGCTTAGCTTTTAGGATGCCTCGGTGTCGACAAACCCTAATGATGAGACCATGATCTTGTTCCTTGACAATAGCCAACTTTTTGACCAAACTTTTTTCCTATTTAGAGCGAAACATGGCCCACAACGATGAGGCCGGCGGTTCGGGCGGCAAGCAATTTTGGGAGCTGTCCCAGGAGTTGGAGGAAGAACCTCACCGCTATGAGGACGCCGCAGAAGACACCGATCCTGACTACACAACCCCTAGTGGCGTCAGGGATGACACCACTGATGGTGCTGCCGAGGATGCCACCACTGATGGTGCCGCCGAGGATGGCACCACTGATGATGGCGGCGCACGCACAGATGGCGCCAACTGAAGAGGCAACGGAAGGACCGACGCCCGAACGCGCTCCGCACCATCAAGGAGGAATTTACTCAAGTGGACTCCGACGGCCATCCAACGGAGCCCAAACATATAGTCAAGGGGTACTCGGTTCAGCTCGGGTGCATTCTCCGAACCACCGTCTCGATCAACACTGAGAACCTTAGGCATAAGGACCGAGGGAATTTGCGCAACCTCCTCTTCACGAAGCTGCATGAACGATACAAGTTCCCTGCTGAATTTGAAAACACACGCCTCTCAGGGAATAAAGTGAACAGTGCCACCCTCACGAGGATGAGCACGACCCTGTCTACTTAGAGAAGCGCGGTGAAGAGAATGATTGAGAAAGGTGATAGTTATGAGAAGATCAAGGCGAAAAATCGTTCGATCAGCGAAGATGACTACAAGGATTTAAAGATCAAGTTCGAGAGCAGCGCAACCTCCGAATCAAGTCAGTGGGGGAAAGAAATGCGGGAGTTGAACTTAGGGGAACACAAACTCGGTCCCAGCGGTTACAGAGTGGCGAAGCCTATATGGGACAAGGAGAACGTGGAGCGTGCCGAGCAAGGCCTACCGCCCCGCTTTGAGAAATACAGTGACAAGCAGACCAGGAACTATGTCAGGGCCTGGTACAAGGAGGACCCGATAACAAAGGAGCTTACCACGGATCCAAAGACTAGGGCGCTTGAGCTTGTTCTGGCAAAGGAGACTGAAAGCAGTAGCGCGGGGTCGTCTCAGAGCACCCCTGCTTGGGACAACACTCTAAATAGGGTGTTGAACGTAATGAAAAACAAGGATAAGCTCAGTAAGCCGTCGTCAGCTGGTCGTGTGGCCGACAAAGGCTTGTCCACAAAATGGTCGTCATACTATACCGCTGGTGGGTGAAAGGAGAAAAAGACCAGCTCGGAAAGCCAGTCGCGTGAGGTTCAACAACTCAAGGCACAAGTGGCGCGGATTCCAGAGATTGTCCAAGAGCAAGTGCAACAACAACTGGGATCGACGCTCACCGGCATTATGCCTACCTTGATTCATGGGCTGACGACGTGGATTGCGGGTGGCCAACAGGGGCCGCCCCCGATTCCCAGCTTCACGGCCAGCAACTCGCACAATGCGCAGGCGGCGCCATTGGTGTCTCCGGCGGCGGCGGTATTGGTGTCTCCGACGCTGGCACAGGCATTGGAGCTTAATGCACCCGGGTGTACGCCGGCCGGCACTTCGGCAGCAAGTGGCCCCTCCGTCAGTTGCACGCCCGCTGTTGGCGGTGCCTCGACATTAGCCGAGCTCGACGCCATCATCACGGTAACTAATTAAGCCTCTCGGCTGAGGACTTCATCTTCTTGCCTTTGTCTGGGCATCCCTGACGCCGTACATGTTTTCGCAGGGCGCCGCCGATGTTTCGTGCACTCTCCTGCACTTCGTGAACGATGAGTTGGTCGATGTCGCCAAGGGCAAAATCATTCAACCAGGAAACCCCGTGTTCCACGGTAAACCGATGCCACCCACCGTGTATAGGGTTTAACCGGTTCGGGTGCTGCCAGGCTGCGACGAGTTGTTACCTCCAATTCGACCCGCCGGGGCCGACGAAGATGATCTGATGACCCTCAGTGCCTGCCTAAGCTGGCCCTTGCTTTGGCTGAAGAGCCAGATTCGTTTGGGGGCGGGGGACACCACCCCAAAGACAACACCACTAGTCGTGTCGGTGCCAAGCCATGGAAAGACCGCCGCAACGCTACCGGACATGCCGGACATCCCTATGGCACAGGATCCGAACATGCATATGGCGCAGGATCTGGACGACGACGACAACGACGACGGCTATACATTTAGCAACATCGATAAGTACTTTGCTGAACATGGGTACGATGAAGAATTCTTGGGGCCTCCTTCTCAAGAACCCAACCCTACAAAAGACGATCGCGATCTAGCTGGTACCGCGGAGAAACCGAATTGCAACAGGCGTCGTCTGGCGTTTAGTTCTCAGGAGACGCCTCCAGCTGCCGACTTCACCGAGCCTTAGATAGCCGAGGTGCCAAATATTATAAGCCCCAACACACTCAAGAAGGCGGTCTGTGAGCAGAACTCGGTCCCATTGTAACAGAAGAAGAAGGGACGGAAAAGAAAGTGTAACAAGGGTGCGAGCCAGCCGGCACCGACTACAATCCATGCTCAGGACGGGCCACCTTCACCTAAGGATATCTCGAGGAGGGTGCATGTGGCGGGTAGGGCGATGCTACCGACAAATATACTCAATGCTGCAACCGGTGCTATGCGGAGTCTGCATGACAGTGTTCTTTCTTTGGATAAGCAGCATCTCAGAGAGAATGATGTGGCATACCCGGTTTTCGTGGCCAAGGTGCCAGAGGGCAAGGGCTTTGTGGATGGCGCCATCGGGGGTACGATCGTCCTGCGGTTTGATGACATCTTTGCTATGTTTAACGTTCATCTGCTGCACTACACCTTCGTTCGGCTGTTTTTGCTGAGTATGGAGATGCGGATCATTAGAGACAAGACCCTGGACATCATGATAGTCGACCCCTTCTACATGCGTGCCAAGATCTTGGGCAGCGCTGGGGACCGGCATGTCGCGAGTTCTTACCTCGAAGGTGTCATTCTGGCAAACCCAGATAAGGATAACTTCCTCGTGCCTTACTTTCCCGAGTAAGTCATCCGCCTAACCACCCCGTAACATATGATTTCTTAAATTTTCGATCGTTCTTTTTTTTCTAACATTCCGTGTTCTGTGCAGTGACACACATTGCACACTCATCCTCTTAAGCCCGAAATATTCCATGGCCACGTATTTCGACCCGGACCGTGACTCCAAGATAGACTACACAAATATCAAGAAAGTTCTTGATGATGTTCTCCCTGGCTACGCGAAATCTGGAGGCACCTTCACCAAGCCAGTTCGTAGGTACGGCAGGCACGTGTTCGCCCACAATACAAAGTTCTCCTACGTCAAGCAGCCGCCTGGCGGTCAGAAGGATGCCTACTACGCCCTTCATCACATGCGGGCGATCATACGGGACCATCATCACCTTCTGCTACCAGATAATCTCAAAGATTGGGCCATGAGCTTGTCGGCAATCCAGGACGCGGACATCAGACAAGAATTCTTTCGCATCCAGTCAGAGTTTGCGGAAATTATCCATCAAGATGTCCTTCATACCTCGGGGCAGTTCTACCTCAGATATCAACCATCCAACAGTGAGATAGACACAACGCTACAAACGCAGGCTGACAACGCCCGTGATTTCATGACCATCACGACAGATGGCGGCTTCATCCACGCTCCGGTCCCATGAGTCGAGTCGAAAGTAGTGATGCTATGTGTAGTTCTGAAACATTGATTGGCTCATGTTTAATTAAACTTTAATGAACTCGTATGTCTCTTTGGTTTGGACAGTCGTTCAACTTAGATGTAATCGATGCTATTTATTAGTAGGACCATGAATCATGCTATTAATGTCTTGCTTTTCTCTTCCGATCCTTTTGTTGCATACTTATATATTGCTTATGTATTGTCTGTTGTTTGGCTTGTGCATAGAGATGCCGTCGTATGTCGTGTACAAGGGTAAGGTTCCCGGAGTCTACGACGACTGGGAGGAGTGTCGGAGACAGGTTCACCGTTTTAGCGGTAACAGTTACAAAGGGTACACCACTAGGGCGGAGGCGGAATCTAGATACGCCCGCTATCTAGCAGGAGAGAGGAGGGAGCGTTGGAGGAACCGGATGAAGACCAGTTTCATCGCGATGATGCTCATCGTGATGACCGCAGCTCTCTTCTATGTGATGGTAGTTTAGATGATCGATATCAACTTGTAATGTGAAGAAAAACTCGCTACTCGCGGTCTCGGGACTGGTAATGTTCAATCTTTGTTCAGTCTTTTGAATTCGGAGACTAATATGATGAATTGTATTCAGATGCTAATCTTCTATTGTATCCGATGAATCCGCTGTTGCTGTGTGGTGTTGTCTAAATTCTGTCCAATAATATATTTTGTAACCTGTGAAAATATCAGAAAAGAAAAAAAATCCCTAATATTCATACTAGTGGCGCACCACTCAAGACACTAATGGCGCACTGTGATAATCACACTAATGGCGCATCACCCACTGGTGCGCCATTAGTATGCCAAAGCACATGGGTACATACATATGGCTCCCTGGGAGGCATACTAATGGCGCATTGTGGGCTATACTAATGGCGCACTATGTGGTGCGCCATTAGTACACCATATACTAATGGCGCACAGTATTTAATTCTAATGGCGTGGTGCTAGTGGCGCACCAGTAGTGCGCCATTAGTAGGTAAAACTGGTGCGCCACTAGCATGCCTTTTCCTAGTAGTGAGGAGGTTGAGCATGGGACTATCCCTTCAACCATGGCGGTGATAGGAGTTGAGCATGAAGACATTTGCACCTACACCTATTCGACACCCACATATGACGAGATGCCCCAATTGCCATGTGAGGAGAGCCACCACCACATGAGTGACATGAGTGACTCCACCACATGTGACATTGAGTGTATTTCCTATGAGAGGATGAGCGTGACCACCACTAGCCCCACACATGACAGCATGCCACACATCCTATGTGAGGTTGAGAGCCATTTGAGTGACTCCACCAATCATATGAGAGAGAGCATCTTACCAGGAGTGAGTGAGGTAGTTGAGAGGGCATGTGAGGCCACTATGATTTCTAATGACTTACCCTCTACTCCGAGTGTGTTTTCCTTTTTGGTGTTAGATCTCCAATAAGACGAAACACCAATCCTGGATGAGTCCACACCTCCAATGGGAAAACCGATGGGCATGGTGGAAGAAGATGCACCCCCACATGGTACCATCAAGTTCCAACCTCACCTACAACACAAGAGCGGAGCTCCAAAGGTAACATAGATGATGGTACCTCACTTATCCCACTAGTGGACTATCTTGTAAATGATTGCTTGCATGATGTTGATCATCATATGGATTCATCACATACCATGTCTTGTTTCGATATGCCACCCATTTATGGTGAATATGGCGATGAGAATGTTGAATTGCCTAGTTGTGATGCTATGCTCCATATGATATCTTGTGAAAATTCTATTGGTCACGTCATGTTTGACAATCCATTGAACTTGTTATATTTTATGAGTGAGGTCTCCCATATTGCATCATTACAATCTCAACATAGTAACTATGCATGGCCCATTAAAATAAATCCCATTTGCACTTATGGCATAGTTGACAAGATGATGGTCATTGGATTTTGTTTTTCATGCGATGATATTTCCATGCTTCCTTTACATGATTTGTGCAATTCATCTACTATGCCATGATCACATTGTTTCGAATATGCTTTGCTTTCGATGTTGTCAATATTCTCCATGTGATGTTTCCGCTAATGCTCATGAGGAGACCCCCATAGTTTCCTCATACATATTAGGAGATTTTGATACATCCCATCCTTTGCATGCTTGCCATAATTGCTTGCACCATATGCATTCCATGAATTAGACTGTTCTACATATTTCTCGTGATGCATTACACAATTTGAGTCTCCATTATGCTATACATAAAAACAAACCTATCATGATGGATGACATGTTTCTATATCACGCATCTCATTTATTTAAGAATTGGATATTTAGTGCTAACCAACACATACATGTGCAATCATGATGGATGATGTGTACATATACCACACACACACAATTTTCCTTTTGACTTTGTTTTGTGTAGGTACTCACATATACTCATCAACCTCTCAATCCCAAGAGTTGACGAAACAAGCTCTTGAGAGCAACGACGATTTGGGATCATGTGAATTGTCCTTACCACCGTTCTCTTCGCGCGACGACTGCGCGCATCTCTTTTGCTTCATTCTCACACGGCTATGGACTATTTACCACTTGTCACCTTATGCCCATCCTATCGTGTTCAATTTGCATGTTATGCCTCTTGACATGATTTTGCCATGCAATTGTGACCCTTGCTTGCATTTACCCATGTTTCACCATTATGCTACTCCTATGTGTATCAGCATGCTTGGTGGTGATACTAGTTGCTATTGCCATGTTCTATAAATGCTCCATTCTATTTTTGGTCCTTGCGTTGGGAGACTCATGATGTTCAATTGCTATTTACATAGGACTTCTTGCCAATACAATGATGGTACTTTCCTCATATCTTGCTTTCATGCTTATGCTATGTCATGTGCATTATGTATGCCCACTATTAGCACACATGAAATGATTACCATGATTACCGCTAGTATGTTGCATCTTTGTGCTACTAGCTTTCTCACTACAGGAATCAACTATTTCACCAACATGAAGCCTCTTTGTCGTCAGCTAATCGTTGGGGTAGACGGCGAAGATTATTTCGCCGTCATGAACCTGACGACAAATGATGACTAACGACAAAGATTAGGATTGACTGACAACAAAGAATGACTAACGACAAATACATATTTTGCCGTCTGTAAAAAAACTGATGACGACAAAGACATATTTTGCCGTCTGTTAAAAAAACTGATGACGACAAAGATATTTTGCCGTCTGTAAAAGAAACTGATGATGGCAAAGATATTTTGCCGTTTGTAAATAAAAACCACACACGGCAAAACAAGAAACACACCTCGCGGATCGATCTCTCGGATTGATGACGTGCCAGGATCCTAGACGCACATCTCACCCACTCAAGCTATCAGACGCACGCCCCCAGGACTCCACACGCCCCACCCATGACCGAACAAGCCTGGCTGCCCCCACCCACCCCGTCTCCTCTCTCCTTATCTCCCCGTGCGAGCTCCCTCTCTCTCTCGAACGCATCCAGCGCCCCCAGCGTCTCCCTCTCTCTGCCTCGTCTCACTTCACCCCCTGCGCTGGTGGCCCCACCCGCAATGTCGGCAGTCCCGCCCCTATGCACCAGCATCCCTGCAAGCCTCCGGCGGCCTCCCGTGTCCCTGCCCCCATGGCGCCGCTGGCCTGGGCCCTCCCCCACCGCCCCGAGCAGCTGCACGCGGGCAGCCAGGGCATAGCCAGCGCTCCCCCGTTGCCTTGAGCCACCGCACTTGGCTGGCCCTACTCCCCAGCACCACCGACCCTGACCCCTTCCCCCTCTTCACTCTAGCCCCTGTCGACCCGAGAAGACGCCGGCGTCCGCAGCATGATACCGGATTCGACGCGCCTCTCGCTATCGACCACCAGCAGGCACCCGCCTCCGCCTCCGTTGCTCTCATGCGCCGCCACCTTCCCGTGCCGTAGGATTCCACCTCCTCTATTCTCCCCTGTCAACGGCGGGGCTTGGCATTGATGGAGTTGGCGGGGTCCAATGGATCCAATGCCTAGATGTGGTTGGCGAGCTCCGGCGCGTCGGCGGACGGCTTGAGCTCCTCAGGCGTCGGTGGTGCGTCGGTGTACTCCGAATCAAACTATGTACACTAGAGTGTAATCCGTTCGTGTGTAATTTGGTCATCTTGTTAAACGCAGAAGTTTTCTGGATTAGCTAGTGATGATGAATAGTTATGTATAGTGAAATTATTTCCTGCGCCGTCGATTCTTGGAACAACAGTTTGTATGGATATTGTGGTGTTCTTCGTTAGTTTGTTCCCCTCTGGACAGATTAGATATATTTTATATAAAAAATCTTTGCCGTCTATGATATTTGAGGTTGACGACAAAGATGGATTCTGGCTGACGGCAAAGGCACTGACGCCGTCCGTCGGTCGGGTCGTTCTGTTAAACGCTTTTTTTGCCATCTGGCAATTTTTAATGACAACAAAATCGGTTGAATGACAGCAAATTCTTTGACGTCTAGCCGATAAAATGGTGACGGCAAAATCCCCCTTTCCCGACATGGTTTGCCGTCATGGACCGACGGAAAATCTTTGTCGTTTGTTATCCTGCCTTTGCCGTCTGTAGGAGCCTGACTTATTTACTAGGGTTTCTTGCTATGTTGCATCACCCATGATCCATTCTTGCTCGTTTCATTGGGTTGATAGAATATATGTTCATGCCTCTCACTTGATTTGTCTTGATCATTGTCTCTTGTATCCATTAGTTGCTCCTCTCATATGCCATTGTAGTGAGCGCACCCATGCTATGCTTATTGATCTTGGAGACTTGGACATATTACTTGTGATGCTTTGTTTGATTGAGCTTATTGTCTTTGGTTGTACTCGCATCATATGCTTCCATGCCATGCCACCTTCCCGTGTACCTTCTAATGATAAGAATGATGAAAACACTTGTTGGGTATCTCACCGCTCGAATGATAGGTGTTGCATTTGCACTAACCTCATTTGTTTTTCCGAGTGTTCGTCATGTTCTTTTAGTTTTGAAGGATTCACAAGGCGGTACCATCAAGAGACACATTAGTTATGTGAAGGCGTACACGATGTGCGACATGAACATTTTTGAGAAACTACTAAAGGTGAACTCTTTCCCTTTGAGCTATCTTCAATTATGCATATCAGATGGGCCATACTTTCATTGTTGTCTCCTTGTTCTTGTCTACATGATACATCTATTGGATGGAGCACTGACATTGGGATGGACCCTATGGACCTTCAAGTTGAGGAGTGCTCGAACTTAGTGGATGCACCTACTTTGGAAGCACCACCGGACCACCACTTCTATCACGACACTGAGCCATGGTACAACACCACCCATAACAACTTTGCATCTTATGCAGGGATTGACTCACATTTTGATTGTCGTGTTGCATCTTGTATTTCTATGTCATCCATGATATATGAGCTTATGCACCTCCTTAGCAAATTTTTTAATTGCATGATCACATAATCACACTGAGCACAAATTACCATGTTCATGATTTTGATACATCGTCCCATTATGACATCATTTTGCACGATGGTGAAATTAATCACATTCGCAACACCTTTGTGCGTACTACAAATGCTTTTGCTCCCATGAATGCTTTGCATATCATTCTATATCATCTCGATAAGCTTCATGCGCTTTGTCATGAACAATCTTGCCGAAACGGACTCATACTTACTTGATGGACGCCTTGGGTGTGCTAACCATTGTATTTCTGAGTGTCGCTTGTCTTTGCTCTTTTTGCATGAATACCACTCCGGAGACACCTTGGAGTACTTGGATGGCGCCATGTCTTCAACTTCATCCAACTACAAGTTCGTCCACGATAACCGTTTCCATGGTGATGAGGATCATGATCCGAGGTCTGATCTTTCCCAAGGGGGGGAGATGATGCGGAGCATCCTACGATCATCCTCATGTACACTACGACTACTCCCCAAGCACCAAGAGGACATACAATGAGACCTCGACTATACGCCATCGGACACAAGGTGAACTCGCTCCTCTCCGAACCATCACTTTTGACATGTGAGACGTGGCTACTACCTCAAACATATGTGACATGCATGATCAAGAACCAAGAGGAAGACCATGGAAGAACTAGGAGCATTGGACAAGACGGCGAGGACACCAAGCGTGAGGAGCAAGAGAAAGGGCTGACAGAAAGTCATAGCCTCCGGACCATCGGTCCATACCGGACGTCCGACGACTGGAGGTTCAGCCGGCCAGGTCAACTACAGCCAAAGGCCAAGTCTACAGCGACCGGACGACCGACCAAGGCCGGACGTCCGACATCCATCGGCCATCGAACGACCGACAATGTCCGGATAGCCGATGCCACATGTCCAGAGAACAAACATCGGAAGTCCGAAGACTTCCGGACGTCCGGACACCCGCGAGCCACCGGACGATCGTTACCCACCGGACATCCGGTAATTCTCTGGGCACAGAGATCGAGCCCGAGGCCCATGTATCTATTTCTCCCCTCACTTACCCCTTCGTGGCCCTAGACTATATATACTCCTCCACCTCCTCCATTTTAGGGTTAGCATTGGTTTAGCTCATTTGAGAGATAGAGATTTGCTCATCCATCTGGATCTACTCCACCGAGAGAGACCGCGGCCTCTACGGAGAAGATTCATCTTGGATTCAAGAACCTTCATGGGAGGACCTTTGAGACCTCCTCACGGAGAAGAACTTTCTACTTGTATCATCCTTTGTTGATCGTGGATCGCGTATCTCTTCGTGTTCTGAGGATCTAGCACATGTGTAATCGAATCTTGTTGGTTTGAGTGTTTTCTCTCGTGTTTCCTCTCGTGTTTTCCCTCATGTTCTTATTAGGATCTGCTCCAATCATGAAAGGTTGGCCCTAGGGTTTCCACCCTACATCACTTGCTAAAAACCTGGGTGCTACCTAAGCTTAGTTATGTAAACAAGAGCAAGATAGTTCGTAAAACTTTTTCTTTTTCACTTTCAGTTTATCAACTAAATTGCTTGAGGATAAGCAAATGATTAAAGTTGGGGGAGTTGATACGTCTCCGTGGTATATACTTTTCCTAACGCTTATACTCTTGTTTTGGACTCTAATTTACTTGATTTGAATGAAACTAACCCGGACTGACGATGTTTTCAGCATAACTACCATGGTGTTGTCTTTGTGTGCAGATATAAAAGTTCTCAGAATGGAATGAAACTTTTTGGAGATTATTTATGGAATAAAAGAAAAATACTGGAGCGAAGAACCAACGGAGGGGGGGGGGGCGGGTGAGCACAACCCACCAGGGCGCGCCCCCTCCTGGCGCGCCCAGGTGAGTTGTGCCAAACTGTGGCCCCGCTGACCCTATCTCCGACACTATAAAATCCTATTTTTGGAGAAAAAATCAGGAAGAAAGAATTATTGCGTTTTACGAGATGGAGACGCCGCCGCCTCCTGTTCTTCATCGGGAGGCCAGATCTGGAGTCCGTTTGGGGCTCCGAAGATGGGAATCTTCGATCTTCATCATCACCAACCCTTCTCCATCGCCAATTCCATGATGCTCCCCACCGGGAGTGAGTAATTCCTTCGTAGGCTTGCTGGTCGGTGAGGGAGTTGGATGAGATTCATATGTAATCGAGTTAGTTTTGTTAGGGCCTGATCCCTAGTATCCATTATGTTCTGAGATTGATGTTGTTATGACTTTGTCATGCTTAACGCTTGTCACTTTGGGCCCGGGTGCCATGATTTCAGATCTAAAATGTTTATATTATCACCATTATATCTATGTTCTATAACCGATCTTGCAAGTTATAGTCACCTATTACATGTTATGATCCGCAAACCCCGGAGTGACAATAGTCGAGATACTTTCCGGTGATGACCGTAATTTGAGGAGTTAATGTATTCACTGTGTGCCAATGCTTTGTTCCGGTTCTCTATTCAAAGGAGGCCTTAATATCCCTTAGTTTCCTTATGGACCCTACTGCCACGGGAGGGTAGGACAAAAGATGTCGAGCAAGTATGACTATTTACAAAATACATGCCTACATTATATATATGAACTGGAGCTAGTGCCGTATCACCCTAGGTTATGACTGTTATATGATGAATATCATCCAACGAATTCACCGATCAAATGCCTACGAGTTTTTCACATATTGTTCTTGCTAAGTTACTATTGCTATTGCTACTATTTGACTTGCTACAAAACCATTGCTATCACTGGTACCGTTACTACTACTATTGCTACTACCATCGAAATTATAATACTACTGTGCTACTAATTATATTTCTGCAGATAATTAATCTCCAGGTGTGGTTGAATTGACAACTCAGCTACTAATACTTGCAAATACTCTTTGGCTTCCCTTGTGTCGAATCTATAAATTTGGGTTGAATACTTTACCCTCGAAAACTGTTGCGATCCCCTATACTTGTAGGTTATCAGTCACGATCCCTTCCCCCCTGCTCGGCCTCACGCTAATGCATGTAGTGCACTTGGTTAACAGGCGCAGTTTGGCTATTCTATTTCCAACCCCAACCACGCAACCCCGGAGCCACACCCCTAAGATAGATATTGGGATGACGGGTGTCGGTGTCAAAAACCGGCAGATCTCCGGTAGGGGGTCCCGAACTGTGCGTCTAAGGCTAATGGTAACATGAGGCAGGGGACACGATGTTTTACCCAGGTTCAGGCCCTCTCGATGGAGGTAATACCCTACTTCCTGCTTGATTGATCTTGATGATATGAATATTACAAGAGTTGATCTACCACGAGATCGTAGAGGCTAAACCCTAGAAGCTAGCCTATGATTATGATTGTTGTCGTCCTACGGACTAAACCCTCTAGTTTATATAGACACCGGAGGAGGCTAGGATTACACAGAGTCGGTTACAAAGAAGAACATGTAACATCCGAATCGTGAAGCTTGTCTTCCACGCAAAGGAGAGTCCCATCCGGACACAGGACGAAGTCTTGAGTCTTGTATATAGTCTCTAGTTCATAGTGCAACAGTTCGGCCAAAGTATATAGTTCGGCTGTCCGGATACCCCCTAATCTAGGACTCCCTCAGTAGTCCCTGAACCAGGCTTCAATGACGATGAGTCCGGCACGCAGATTGTCTTCGGCATTGCAAGGCGGGTTCCATCTTTGAATACTCCAAAGTAAGTCTCGAACACTTAAACCGTGTCTGGCTCTACAAGATAATTTCCACACACCACTGTAGAGAGCATAACACTTTACAAATCTAATCTGCTGACAATTTTTCACAGTGTGCCCTTACGCTGCGGCCTGGTTCGATACGAACCGGTTTTTCTCGGCCTGCCACGACACGCACTACAAGGTAGTTTTATTGGCACGCCTCGTCGAAGCAGAGATCGTGTCCCCTTATTGTGGGATTCCCATCAATACGGGTGCGGGCAACCCCACTATGCCTGTTGGTATAACTCCGTGTTTTTAGGCAAGTCCCAAGTGATTACGCTGGGGATGCTCGATATTCACCCCCTTTATAGAGGGGCCGAGGCCTATCCCTCTCTCTTACCACACTTGCGCCTTTCTGTATCTCGAGTACCAACACCCGAAGCTCAAGCTTAGGCACTTCGAATCTTCAATCATGTCCAGATCTAACCTTCAAGGCCAGTGGATGGCCTCCTCTGTCATAGAGGAGGACATTGCAAAGCTTAGGGAGGTCAGATATCTGACCGCCGACATCAAGCACAGGCTTCCCGCTCCAGGGCAGGTCATCCCTACTCCCGAGCCCAACGAGAGCGTTGTATTTGTTTCTCACTTCCTCCGTGGCTTAGGCTTCACCCTCGATCCCTTCGTGAGAGGGCTCTTGTTCTATTACGGGCTAGATTTTCATGATCTAGCTCCGGACTCCATCCTTCACATCTCGTCATTTATCGTCGTGTGCGAAGCCTTCCTCCACATCACCCCGCACTTCGGCTTATGGCTCAAGACCTTTAATGTAAAGCCGAAGGCGATCGAGGGGCGACACGTGGAGTGCGGAGGCGCTGCAATAAGCAGAAACGCCGATGCCCCATGGCCAGAGGGCTTCTTCCCGGAGGTGTCCGATCTATGGCAGCAGAGATGGTTCTATGTCACGGCTCCCAGAGGCACAAAGTGGGTGGCTGCCCCCGACTTCCGCTCGGCCCCCCCGCCTCAACTTGCGTCGTGGGCCAACATGGGACTGGATTGTGGGCCTACTAATGACGTACCGACATTTCGAAGCCACATTTGGGAGCTTCTTGAGAGGGACATCAGTCTTGTCAGTGTAATTCAGGTAATGCTAGTCCGACGGATCTTGCCGTGCAAACGTCGGCCCCTCCAGATGTGGGAGTTCAACCCAGAAGGTCCGTGAACTATTCAACACTTCTTCGGCCCGACGCTCGAAGGGATGTATAGGTTATTCTTCGGACCACAAGTAAAGTATCCGGACACCACCAAGGATGCGGATCTGAGCTGCAACCGCCCAGATACCCCAGTAAGTAACCCTGAAACCAAACACTTCATTTATATTTATCACAACATTATTCTAAAAACCGTCCGTCGCCAGGATTGGCTCAGCAAGGCGGAGAGAATCAGGTGTCCGGCACCACTTCCCGAAGGCTCGCCTAGTCCTGCAATAGCCAGGATGCTTAGACGTGTGGTAAGTCAAGTGCCCTCGGGGAAAGACGAAGGGAAGAATGGAGAAGCCGAGCTTCACACATTGCACATCCAAACTAGGGGAATTACTGTCTCCACGAAGGAGGATAGTCGAGGAGGGGAATCTAAGGTCCCCCCCCCCCCCGCGGGAAGAAGAGGGCCGCCTCCGAGAACTTTGAAACGGAGGTGCCTAGACAAGGGAAGAAAACTTCACCAGGGGCCCCTGTCCTGGAGGGCATCCTCACCGCGCCACACCCACAAATGGGCCAGCCCTCCACCGAGCTATAAGTTAATCGTAAGTACAACGCTACTGCTTCTTCCTCCGAGAACAATAACCAGGATCCATCCTTTGCAGTCTGGCCAGTAGCTCTTCTCGACAGAGTTCGTCTTCGGGGGATCTTCTTCCGGAGATGATGGAGAGTGAAACCCCACCTACCTCTCCGCCCCATGGGACGGGCGACCCCGAGGTGTCATCACGGAGGAGTCCAGATTCGTCGAGGCCAGAAGCTAACACTTCGGCCGCCCTGATCCTGGAGCGTTCGGCTCCCACGAGGGGCAATAAGGAGGGTCCGGTATAGTCCAGCGGCCGGTCGGACAAGCTGACGGGCCTTCTGGAGCAAGCTACTCTCTCAGAGGATCATCGTGCGTTAATGGGCACGGTGCTTGAGAAAATTTCATCCACCACAAGCGGGTTGAATGAAGCTTTTACGAGCCTGCTCAAAGGCTTTGAGGTACATACATAATTTTTGGCTGTACCACACGCGCTAGGTGTGCTCCGTATAGATAGTAGCCCCTGAGAATCTGGTTGCCAGCCTTGGGCGAAAAAAGGAGGATCACACTCTCAAGTAATGATTGCACTGCATTCTTGCGCAGGTGGCTAAGGGTCCGGCGATAGACCAGACCGCTGAATTCGCCGAACTGAAGTGATAGATTGAAGTTGTGGATGCCGACATAACGCTTGTGAACGAGCGGCTTGACGAGTCATAGAGTATGTGCTCTATTTTCCTCATTCGTTATAGGAAATATTAAGAGGAGCATAATATTAATGTGATATGCTTTGGCTGTCGGCCGAGCTGCTGCCATGGAGGCCCTGAGGGCGGAACTTGCCCTAGCCAAGGAACAAGCCTGGGCTAGCAATGCGACTGCCCTAAATGCGGCCGAAGATTTGAGAGCCGAACAGGCTGCTCATCGCCGAAGCAAAGATAAAACAGCCGAGATGGCTATGGAGCTGAGAGACGCCGCCGGCCGGTATGAGCTCCTTGAAAAGGAGAATCAAGCAAAGTCGGCTGACCTAAAGAAGGCCCTTGATGCAGCCAAGGAGACGCGTTCCAAAATTAGGTATGCGCGGGAGGAGCTTCGACAAGCTGGAGAAATTGCGGCTGGAAACCCCTACTTGTTGCGGATGAAGTTCTTAGATCCAAAGTACGCTCCTCTGGATCGGCTCTGGAGCGCTGCAGACGCGTATGCGGATCTGGCAAAAAGTACGGCTGATGCAACCAAGTTTTTCGATGATAAAAAAGATAGAGTAGAAAGGCTGTTTTGGTCGCAATTCTGTGCTCCAACACGCCCGTTTCCATTGAGTGAAAGGATGGCCGCTGTGGACGAGCTCCATAGGTTGTCCGGTCTTGCAATGAGGTGTGTAATAGTCCATCTATGGCCGAAGGGACCGAAGCCGGACAGTTATTTTGGTTTAGTGCAACAATTCCTTGGCGTCGTATCACGAATCGACGCCATGAAGAGTTCGGCGTGCGTAGAGGGTGCACGGATGGCTCTTGCCCATGTTAAAACATATTGGGCAGATATCGAGGCCACCATCATTGCAACCCAGAATCCGGCGGGAGGCCAGGATCCAGCCAAGCACTATTTCGAGCAGGTAACAGAAGGTGCTCATTTAATAGAGGCTCAGTGCTCGAAGAGTGTCATGTTCGAGTGATAAATCGTTCCGTTGTAAAACAATTGTATTTTAATTATAGAGGCTATGTTTATACTTTCGCTCGAAAGTGTTATTGTGCCTCCTGTGCGGCCGTTTGATGTATATATAACCTGAAAGTTAAAAGTCGTTGGCTTCAGCCCCCACGCATACAATGCGGGGGTGTTCGCAAAAATGTGCGTAATCACACTTGATCCAACGTCTTGGTCCATTAAGGAGGTGATTGCACGTCAAACTAGGCAACCGGACTATATAGCTTTAACACTTTCACTTAGCCATAGGATTTTGACGGTAGGGCTACTATGTAGCCCCTGGTACCTTCACGTGCATCCGGATACAGGTGCGTGTGTACATGACCGGGAAACGGACCTTCGTTAATGCGGAGGAATCCTAAAGATTCCGATGAGTCCTCGAGTGGTTGACTAGTCTCTCGCTATATCAAGACAGTTAGTTTTTGGCTTTCTCTGCTGAGGTGCTCATCCAGAATAACCAGGGCACAATCGCAGTAGTTCTCCTTTGGCCGCCTCAGCCGATAGAAGCGGAACGTAAGGCAGCAAACCCAGGAGCCGGGCAAACCCAACATTTGACTAAAGACATGATTTGGAGCTGATGCATATAAGGCCAAACTCGCGACCCCGAACACTCCCGAAGGTATTCGGACTTTATAACATATACTGGGTTGAGTAGCGCCCTTGATTGTGAACCCTGTATTTCCAGGTACGTGCGTTAGTCTGTCGTGGCGAAATGCCAATAACGCCAGTATCCCCTGTGGGCTATTGAGTGCCCATGGGATGTCAAGCAACAAGAGACAATAAAGAAGGTTTATACAGGGGCTTAATCTAAAGAGAAACCTTTGAGCGGGGCCCTGCTGCACGTCTGCGTCTTTGTCTCCGTTGTGCCGTGTCCTTTTAGGGTGTCACATGAATGGTGTCTGTAAAAAGGAAAACTCATGTAAAAGAGTATAGCGTAAGCGTGCGAAGAGTTGGTTATTATCAATGGATAGTAGAAGTGTAAGACATTTGCCTGTTAATAAGTTCATGCCAAAAGGTGGGCTTTATTGCATGTTTGCAGCCCCTGATGCCCTCTATGGGATTACGTGTATAGCACCCAGCTCAGGTTTATCTGGGCTGTTACCGACAATGGTGCGCCGGACTCGTCTAACCATGTCCGTGGTCTTAACGACCGATCATGCGTTCTGATAGGAGAGGCCGCTTAGTGTCCTACTGCTATAGCCGCCGCATACTCTTTCGCACGTAAGGAACGCTCTGTGTTTCCGCTAACTGTGATGACGCCATGTGTATCGGGCATCTTGAGTTTAAGGTAGGCGTAGTGTGGCACTGCGTTGAAGCGAGCAAAGGCCGTTCTTCCGAGCAATGCATGATAACTGCTTCAGAAGGGAGCGATGTCGAAGAGTAAATCTTCGCTTCTGAAGTTGCCGGGAGAACCGAATGTCACCTCTAATATGAGGGAGCCCCTGTAGCAAGCCTCAACGCCTGGTATCACTCCTTTAAAGGTGGTGTTACTTTGGCTGATTCTGGATGGGTCTATCCCCATGTTGCGGATAGTGTCCTGATATATTAGATTGAGACTACCGCCACCGTCAATGACACGAGTGAGATGGTATCCATCAATTATTGGGTCGATCACTAAGGCAGTCGATCCTCCATGTCGGATACTAATTGGGTGGTCCCTGTGATCAAAGGTGATCGGGCAGGCCGACCGGGGGTTGAGTTTGGGGGCAACGGGCTCTACAGCGTATACGTCTCTGAGCGCGCGCTTGCGCCTTCTCTTTGGTATATGAGTCGCGTAGATCATGTTTACTGTTTTTGCCCCCCAGTGTTCGGCTGGCGAGGCTCATCCTCGTCTTCTCTTGGTGTTTCCCTTCCCTTGTGTTCGGCATTTAACTTGCCGGCCTGCTTAAAGACACAGCATTCTCTGTGAGTGTGGTTCGCAGGTTTTTCGTGGGTGCCATGAATTTGACACAATCTATCCAGGACTTTGTTCAGGCCGGACGGTCCCTCTTTGCTGCCTTTAAATGGCTTCTTTTGTTGACCGGGTCGAGAGCCCCTGAATCCGGCGTTGACCGTCGTGTTGTCGGGACTTTCTTCCTTGTTTTGATGCTTGTTTTTATTGCGCCGTGGCTTCCCGTTGCCATCCCTAATTTCGATGTGCCCGGGTCGCTGGTGCCTCTACGGGCCAACCAGCTGTCTTCACACGCGCAGAAGCGGATCATAAGGCTTGTTAAGGCTGCCATTGTCCTTGGCTTTTCCTGGCCGAGGTCTCTGGCGAGCCACTCGTCTCGGATGCTGTGCTTGAAGGCCGCAAGGGCTTCGGCATCCGGACAATCAACAATTTGATTCTTCTTAGCGAGAAATCTGTTCCAAAGCTTACAGGCGGACTCTCCGGGCTGTTGTATGATACGTCTCCAACGTATCTACTTTTCCAAACAATTTTGCCCTTGTTTTGGACTCTAACTTGCATGATTTGAATGAAACTAACCCGGACTGACGCTATTTTCAGCAGAACTGCCATGATGTTGTTTTATGTGTAGAAAAGAAAAGTTCTCGGAATGTCCTGGAAATCCACGGAGGCACTTTTTGGATTTAATAAGAATTTTTGGCGAAAGAATTAATGCCAGGGGGCCCACGGCCTGTCCACGAGACAGGGGGCGCCCCCCTAGGGCGCGGCCCCCTATCTCGTGGGCCCCCCTAGACCTCCTCCGACCTCAACTCCAACTCCATATATTCCGTCTCGGGGAGAAAAAAATCAGAGAGAAAGTTTCATCGCGTTTCACGACACGGAGCTACCGCCAAGCCCTAATCTCTCTCGGGAGGGCTGATCTGGAGTCCGTTCGGGGCTCTGGGGAGGGGGATTCGTCGCCGTCGTCATCATCAACCATCCTCCATCACCAATTTCATGATGCTCACTGCTGTGCATGAGTAATTCAATCGTAGGCTTGCTGGACGGTGATGGGTTGGATGAGATTTACCATGTAATCAAGTTAGTTTTGTTAGGGTTTGATCCCTAGTATCCACTATGTTCTGAGATTGATGTCGCTATGACTTTGCTATGCTTACTGCTTGTCACTAGGGCCCGAGTGCCATGATTTCAGATCTGAACCTATTATGTTTTCATGAATATATGTGTGTTTTTTATCCTATCTTGCAAGTCTATAGTCACCTATTATGTGTTATGATCCGACAACCTCGAAGTGACAATAATCGGGATACTTCTCGGTGATGACCGTAGTTTGAGGAGTTCATGTATTCACTATGTGTTAATGCTTTGGTCCGGTTCTCTATTAAAAGGAGGGCTTAATATCCCTTAGTTTCCGCTAGGACCCCGCTTCAATGGGAGGGTAGGACAAAAGACGTCATGCAAGTTCTTTTCCATAAGCACGTATGACTATTTACGGAATACATGCCTACATTATATTGATGAATTGGAGCTCGTTCTATATCACCCTATGTTATAACTATTGCATGAGGAATCGCATCCGGCATAATTATCCATCACTGATCCATTGCCTACGAGCTTTTCATATATTGTTCTTCGCTTATTTACTTTTCTGTTGCTACTGTTACAACTACTACAAAAACCCAAAAACATTTATATTTACTTTTGCTACCGTTACCTTTATTATCATACCACTTTTGCTACTAAACACTTTGCTGCAGATACTAAGTTATCCAGGTGTGGTTGAATTTACAACTCAACTGCTAATAGTCAAGAATATTCTTTGGCTCCCCTTGTGTCGAATCAATAAATTTGGGTTAAATACTCTACCCTCAAAAGCTGTTGCGATCCCCTATACTTGTGGGTTATCAAGACTAATTTTTGGCGCCGTTGCCGGGGAGCATAACTCTATTCTCTGAGTCACTTGGGATTTATATCTGTTGATCACTATGAAGAACTTGAAAGATGATCGAACTACTATTTTTCCCTCAACTACGAGGGGAGGTAAGGAACTGCCATCTAGCCTTGCACTAGATTCTCCTTCTGTTATCAGTAGGCTTGCTACACCTAGACCTGCTACTGCTATGAATTCTGATATGTCGCATTGTTATTGATGGTGCCACTTCTGCTAGGCATGATGAAACTACTTCTGTCCTTGATACTACTATGCCATTAGGTGGATTCCTAGATGAACAACTTGCTAGAGTTAGGGGGAATGAAAATATTGAAGAACCTATTATTGATGATAGTGATGATGAAGGTTCCCCCAATGATTATGTATTACCTGTTGTTCCTAAGGATTATGTTATGAATGAAAAAACTGCTATGGAAATTCTTGCTTGCAATGATAGAAATGATCTTAAGAAGTTATTAGCTAAATGGAAGCAGCAGTCTCTTAATGCTAGAATGAAACCCGGTCCTGCTTTTGCTACTTCACCTATCTGTGTTACTGATAAGGATTATAAATTCTCTGTTGATCCTGATATTGTTACTTTAGTTGAATCTGATCCTTTTTATGGCCTTGAATCTGGAACTGTTGTGGCACATCTTACCAAGTTGAATGATATAGCCACCCTGTTTACTAATGATGAGAAGTCTCGCTATTTATACACCCTTAAGATATTTCCGTTCTCATTAAAGGGTGATGCTAAGACTTGGTATAATTCTCTTGCTCCTGGTTGTGTGCGTAGTCCCCAGGATATGATTTATTACTTCTCTGCTAAATATTTCCCTGCTCATAAGAAACAAGCTGCCTTGCGGGAAATGTATAATTTTGTGCAGATCAAATAAGAGAGTCTCCCACAAGCTTGGGGGAGGCTTCTTCGGTTACTTAATGCTTTGCCTGATCATCCTCTTAAGAAAAATGAAATAGTTGATATCTTTTATAATGGACTAACCGATGCTTCCAAGGACTACTTGGATAGTTGTGCTGGTTATGTTTTCAGGGAAAGAACAGTCGACGAAGCTGAAATACTATTGAATAATATGTTGACCAATGAAAATAATTGGACTCTTCCTAAGCCAGTTCCTGAAGTAATTCCTGAACCAATTGAGCCAACTCCTAAGCCTATTCCTAAACCCACTCCGAAGAAGAGAGGTGTTTTATTTCTCAGTCCTGAAGATATGCAAGAGGCAAAGAAATCAATGAAAGAAAAAGGTATTAAAGCTGAAGATGTTAAGAATTTACCTCCTATTGAAGAAATACATGGTCCTAATATACCGCCTGTTGAAGAACCACATTGTTTTGATAACTCGACACAGGTAGTAAAGGTAAATTCTCTCTATAGATATGACAAAGTTGAAGTTCCCTCTACTAAATTTCATAGCCCATGCTTAGATGAATTTGATGACTTTATGGCTAGACAAGAAAGTTTCAATGTTTATGCTGGTAGAGAGTTAAAGAATAATGCTTTCGAGATAGGACGCGTAGGTGATAATCTGGCTAGAGTTAAAGATGAACTTCACTGCGTTAGCAAATATGCTTCTATGGTTGGTACTCAAGCTGAGCAAGTACTCAAAGCTCAAAATGATTTGTTTGATGAATTAAATAATAAAAATGACTTTGCTGTTAGAGTGGCTACTAGAACTGGTAGAATGACTCAGGAACCTTTGTATCCTGAAGGCCACCCTAAGAGAATCGAGCAAGATTCTCAGAGAAATAATTTAGAGGCACCTAGTTCTTCTAAAAAGAAGAAGAGGAAAAACAATAGAACTTTGCATGCTTCTAGTGAACCTACTGTAGACACACTTGAGAATCCTAATGATATTTCTATCTCTGATGCTGAAACACAATCAGGTGATGAACATGAACCCAGTGATAATGTTAATGATAATGTTCATGTTCATGCTCAACCTAGCAAAGACAATGATGTAGAAATTGAACCTGCTGTTGATCTTGATAACCCACAATCAAAGAATCAACGTTATGATAAGAGAGATTTTGTTGCTAGGAAGCACTGTAAAGAAAGAGAACCATGGGTTTAGAAACCTATGCCCTTTCCTCCTAAACTATCCAAGTCAAAGGATGATGAGGATTTTGAGCGCATTGCTAAAATGATTAGACCTATTTTCTTACGTATGCGCTTAACTGATATGCTTAAAATAAATCCTTATGCTAAGTATATGAAGGATATCATCACAAATAAAAGAAAGATACCGAAAGCTGAAATTTCCACCATGCTTGCTAATTACACTTTTAGGGGTGGAATACCAAAGAAACTTGGAGATCCGGGTGTACCAACTATACCATGCTCTATTAAAAGAAATTATGTCAGAACTGCTTTATGTGATCTTGGAGCTGGTGTTAGTGTTATGCCTCTCTCTTTATATCATAGACTTGAATTAAATAAGTTGACACCTACTGAAATATCTTTGCAAATGGCTGATAAATCAAGTGCTATACCTGTCGGTATTTGTGAGGATGTGCCTGTTGTGGTTGCAAATGTCACTATCTTAATGGACTTTGTTATTCTTGATATTCCCGAGGACGATAGTATGTCTATTATCCTTGGTAGACCTTTTCTTAATACTGCAGGGGCTGTTATTGATTGTAACAAAGGCAATGTCACTTTTCATGTTAATGGTAATGAGCATACTGTACACTTTCCGAGGAAACAATCTCAAGTTCATAGCATCAATTCAATTGAAAAAGTTCCAACTATCATTTTTGGAGCTTTTGAATTTCCTCTCCCTACTGTCAAGGAAAAGTATGATATTCTTATTGTTGGGGATTTTCATATCCCCGTTGAGTTAACTTAGTGTTATTCGAAATTTCTCCGGTTCCGTGTTATTCGTAATGAGTTTGTTAACAAGACTTGATCAACCTTGTTAGTGGATTCATTTTGATGATCACGAGTTGGGTGAAACTAGAAGGCACAACCCTCTGTACCCTCTTTTTACTTTCTGTTATTTAGAATAAATAAAGCAAAAATAGTATTATCCATCTGTTTTCTGAATTATCAATGCATTAAAAAATAGTCCGAAAATAAAAGTGCTCCAAATGCCCTGCAAATTTAGTATGTTTTTTTCTGGAATATTTGAGGATTTTAGGCACTGAAAACACTGCAGGAGGGGCAAGCACCAGGCCACGAGAAAGGAGGGTGCGCCCCCCCCTGTATGGCGCGCCCCCTGTCTCGTGGGCCCCATGTGGCTCCCCTCCACTTATGCCAGCACCCACACACTTCATCTTCTACCCAAAAAAATCCCCATCCAGCTCAAACACAAGTTCTGGCTCGTTTTGCTGCGATTTTCGATCTCTTAGCTCAAAGCTCCATTCGCAAAACTACTTTGGGAGATTGTTGCTTGGTATGTGACTCCTCCATTGGTCCAATTAGTTTTTGTTCTAGTGCTTTATTCATTGCACATTTTGGTTGCAGAGGTGACCATGTTCTTGAGCTTGCATGTTAAATTTTTGAGGTCCCAAGCAATTCAAATGCATGATATAGGCTCTATGCACTTGTAGGAGTAGTTGCTATCAATCATGTTTAGTTTTATTCACTTTTATTTTGAAGTTACTAAAATTTCAGAAATTTTCAGAAAAAGAAATATGCTTAGAAGGATGTACCAAGGTGGTTCCTCGGCAAAGAAAGGGCCAAGGATTTCTATACGTGAACAAGATGTTAATTTGCCAACGGTCACAAATGTACGGGCTTGTGAGTGGCCATCCGATGATTTTATGGTCGAAGCAGGCTTCAAGGAGGAATTTGACGCGTATGTGCGTAATGCCGAGCTGGAGGACTTCTTACAAGATAATTGTCCCCAATATTATCAGTTGACTGATTCCTTTGTGCGGAGGTTCGAATATATTTCTGCGTGTAATTCTCCTAGTTTCATGTTTGATATTTATGATACATCTTATACCATGGATTTAGAGGATTTCACAACTGCTTGCAAACTCCCGTAGTGGGGTAATATTAATGATCCCCCCAAATCTGAATTTAGAGATTTTCTTGCTAGTATTACTGTGGGAGAATCAAGGGACGTAGCACAAGCTACCATAGGGAGCATTCACTTTCCTGCTATACATTACTTTGCTCTCTTTATTGGTAGACGCATTAACGGCAAGGACGAGGTATTTCACATGTGTGCCCCTGATCTTAGTGTCCTCAAGAGTGCTATGTCAGGTTATAAAGGTTATAACTTGGGGTCAATAGTTGCACGTAGGTTGCAGAATAATAATAGAAGGGGAGATTTCTTTGGAGGAATTTATGCAACCCGTGTGGCTAATTTTCTTAATATAGCTCCACGAGAGGGGGATATGATTGTACCTCCTGTTTATTTGGATAAAGAAGCTATGTTTGATCATCATTTTCTTGAGAGGAATGAACAATTCCTCCATTATCGACTAATCTATGACAGACACAACGTTGTCCCTGTTACTCTTCCTGCTCCCTACCTTTTTGATTATCTGGCAAAAGGAATATATGTTGTCACTAGGGAAGAAGCAACTGAATATGAGAGAGGAATGGAGGCACCTCACCAACACGCTGCTGCTCAAGAGGCGGTCGCCTCTGCATCTCAGTACCCCAGTTACTGTTATGGATATCAGTCAGGCGGTCATTGGTATTAGACCAACTTATGCCAAAAGCCTAAGCTTGGGGGAGTATGTATTTCTCACCGACTTTACATTCATGTTCACACACTAGTCGCCGGTGCTCATACTCTTTCATTGTATTATCCATGCTAGTTTAAATTTCTTTTTCTAGTTTTCTTCTTGTGTGTTCGATAAACTTTAAGAAAAACCAAAAAAATTAGTTAGTTTAATTTCCTTGCCTGTAGTAGAAATTAAAATGAAAACCCAAAAAGATTTCTCGTTCTTCTTTTACTTGTTGGGAGCTTTCCCGTGTAAATAGTTTTATTTTCTTTTCTTTCTTTTGGGGGTCGAGAAGATCATATTGAAAATGCTTAGTGGCTCTTATATGCATGATTGTTTATTTAACTTAGAGCCCATATTACTTGTCTTCTCTCTTGAGTTGAATGCTTGCAGATTCCAGCTTAGTCCAATGCACGTACACTCTTATTATTATACACATCGTTCGTCGTGCAAGTGAAAGGCAATAATGACGATATATGATGGACTTATTGGGATGAGAAAAGCTGGTATGAACTCGACCTCTCTTGTTTTTGTAAATATGATGAGTTCATCGTTCCTGAGTCAGCTATTATGAAGTAAACATATTTGGAATGACATTTAGAGATTATAGTTGCTTATGCCATGCTTGATTAGCTATGAGTTATAATGGTTTACCTTGCGTGCCAACATGCTATTAGAATGATTATGATGTGATATGATGGGATGGTATCCTCCTTTGAATGAATTGAGTGACTCGACTTGGCACATGTTCACGCATGTAGTTGAATCAAATCAACATAGCCTTCACGATATTTATGTTCATGGTGGATTATATCCTACTCATGCTTGTACTCGGTGTGAATTAATTTTAATGCATGTTTACGACTGTTGTCGCTCTCTTAGTTGGTCGCTTCCCAGTCTTTTGCTAGCCTTCACTTGTACTAAGCGGGAATACTGCTTGTGCATCCAAACTCCTTAAACCCCAAAGTTGTTCCACATGAGTCCACTATACCTACCTATATGCGGTATTTACCCGCCGTTCCAAGTAAATTTGTATGTGCCAAACTCCAAACCTTCAAATGAAATTCTGTTTTGTATGCTCGAGCAACTCATGTTTCAACTAGGGCTGCCTATATCTTCCATGCTAGGTGGTTTATTCTCACAAGGAGTGGACTCCGCTCCTCATTCACGAGAAAGGGCCGGTAACCGGGATGCACAGTCCCAGGGCTGTTGTATGTTGGAGGGACTCGTTGTTTTGAGCAAGCCATGGATTGATGCTTGTTGGTGGTTGGGGGAGTATAAACCTTTACTATTCTGTTTGGGAACTGCCTATAATGCATGTAGTATGGAAGATACAACCATCTCATAGTTGTTGTGTTGACAGCGAAAGTATGCCACTCAAAATGTTATTCAATCTCTATTTTAAAATCGAGCTCTGGCACCTCTACAAGTCCCTGCTTCCCTCTGTGAAGGGCCTATCTATTTACTTTGATGTTGAGTCATCATCCCTTCTTATTAAAAGCACCCGCTGGAGAGCACACTGTCATTTGCATTCATTATTATTGGTTTATATTGGGTATGACTTGACTGGATCTCTTTTACCATGAATTACAATGTTTAGTCAGTCCTTGATCTTTAAAGTTGCTCTGCATTTATGTTTTGCGGTCTCAGAAAGGGCTAGCGAGATACTATTTTGTTATATCATGTTATGATTATTTTGAGAAAGTGTTGTCATCCGAGTTTTATTATTATGGCTCGCTAGCTGATTATGCTATTGATATGAGTAATTGTGAGACCTATGTGTTATTGTGAGTATGGTTAGTTCATAATATTTGCTGAAACTTGAATGATGCCTTTTCATGTTACAACAACAAGAGCAAACAGAGTTTGTAAAAGTTTTTCTTTATCACTTTCAGTTTATCAACTGAATTGCTTGAGGACAAGCAAAGGTTTAAGCTTGGGGGAGTTGATACGTCTCCAACGTATCTACTTTTCCGAACACTTTTGCCCTTGTTTTGGACTCTAACTTGCATGATTTGAATGAAACTAAACCGGACTAACGCTGTTTTCAGCAGAACTGCCTTGATGTTGTTTTATGTGTAGAAAAGAAAAGTTCTCGGAATGTCATGGAAATCCACGGAGGCACTTTTTGGATTTAATAAGAATTTTTGGCGAAAGAATTAATGCCAGGGGGCCCACGGTATGTCCACGAGACAGGGGGGCGCCCCCCCAGGGCGCGGCCCCCTATCTCGTGGGCCCCCTGGACCTCCTCCGACCTCAAATCCAACTCCATATATTCTGTCTCGGGGAGAAAAAAATCAGAGAGAAAGTTTCATCGCCTTTCACGACACGGAGCCGCCGCCAAGCCCTAATCTCTCTCGGGAGGGCTGATCTAGAGTCCGTTCGGGGCTCCGAAGAGGGGGATTCGTCGCCGTCGTCATCATCAACCATCCTCCATCACCAATTTTATGACGCTCACCGCCGTGCGTGAGTAATTCCATCGTAGGCTTGCTGGACGGTGATGGGTTGGATGAGATTTACCATGTAATCAAGTTAGTTTTCTTAGGGTTTGATCCCTTGTATCCACTATGTTCTGAGATTAATGTTGCTACGACTTTGCTATGCTTAATGCTTGTCACTAGGGCCCGAGTGCCATGATTTCAGATCTGAACCTATTATGTTTTCATGAATATATGTGTGTTCTTGATCTGAACCTATTATGTGTTATGATCCGACAACCCCGAAGTGACAATAATCAGGATACTTCTCGGTGATGACCGTAGTTTGAGGAGTTCATGCATTCACTATGTGTTAATGCTTTGGTCCGGTTCTCTATTAAAAGGAGGCCTTAGTATCCCTTAGTTTCCGCTAGGACCCCGCTTCAACGGGAGGGTAGGACAAAAGACGTCATGCAAGTTCTTTTCCATAAGCACGTATGACTATTTACGGAATACATGCCTACATTACATTGATGAATTGGAGCTAGTTCTATATCAGCCTATGTTATAACTATTGCATGAGGAATCGCATCCGGCATAATTATCCATCACTGATCCATTGCCTACGAGCTTTTCATATATTGTTCTTCGCTTATTTACTTTTCCGTTGCTACTGTTACAACTACTACAAAAGCCCAAAAACATTTATATTTACTTTTGCTACTGTTACCTTTATTATCATACCACTTTTGCTACTAAACACTTTGCTGCGGATACTAAGTTATCCAGGTGTGGTTGAATTGACAACTCAACTGCTAATACTCAAGAATATTCTTTGGCTCCCCTTGTGTCGAATCAATAAATTTGGGTTGAATACTCTAACCTCGAAAGCTGTTGTGATCCCCTATACTTGTGGGATCATTGTATTATGTGACTTAAATCGTCAGCGTCCGGAGGTCGGACATAGGTCCCTTGAAAATTTGCCCTGAAAGCGTCCTCAAGTTCCTCCCAGCTTCCGATTAAATTTTCGGGAAGGCTTTTCAACCAGTGCCGAGCTGGGCCCTTCAACTTGAGGGGAAGGTATTTGATGGCGTGGAGGTCGTCCCCACGAGCCATGTGGATATGAAGGATAAAATCCTCAATCCAGACCCCAGGGTCTGTCATTCCGTCATGTGCCTCTATGTTCACGGGTTTGAATCCCTATGGAAATTCGTGATCCAGTACCTCTTCGGTGAAGCATAGAGGGTGCACAGCCCCTCTGTATCTGAACATGTTGTGGCATGTTGTCGACTGTTGTTGTGTCCGGTGTTGATTCCAAACTGGTATTCGATCAGTCTGATCGTTTTGGTGACCGTAGTCCTTCGCCGGAGCATTTCCTCTAGATCCATAGATGGACCTGGTCACGTCGGCCTTTTTGTCCAGGAGCTCACGTAAATCGTGTGCGGCGTTAGTAGCTGCTCTATCGCGGTCATGAAGTGGTTGGTCTGGCCTATTGGCCATATTGTTCTTCGGCAGAATGGCCTCATCATCGAATTCTAGGAGCAACTTGCACTTTGGGTAGCTCTTTGTGTGGCGATCGTCGCCGTATTTTTCTTCAGTGTCTAGCACTTTATTCCATCTGCGGTTGAGCATTTCCTGCGCGGCCTGAAGCCTTTGCTTCTGCTTCTTTAGGCTTCTCGCAGTGGCCATAAGCCTTCTGTGGAGGTTATCTCGTTCCAAATGTTTTTCCGGGATGATGAATGCATCGTCGTCCGGACTGTACTCTTCTCCGGAGGCAGGTTGATGAGCTCAACCCTCAGGATCGCTGTGATTGGGCGTCTGTTCCGGGCTGTGTTCGGTGTGACCTGGCTCATCCTGCTCCATCGCTGGGTCCATATGGTCGTCGTTACCTTTGGAGTTGACTGGGGTGTCGACTTTTCTAGTGCTATGATCGCTATTTTTACTATGGCTGGACTTAGAGGGGCGTCTGCGCCGTCGTTTTGGCTTTTTCCCGAGGGTTTTATCCTCCGTTGTGTCCTTTTTGTCGCCATTGTCCTCCTTAGGCGTAGTTGTCGATCTACTCCAGATGGCCAAGCAAATTGGCCCGTAGTGCGAAGCCGCCGAACACGAAGATCTGTCCGGGAAGAAAAGTCTCGCCCTAGACCACATTGTTGTTGATGATTGAAGAAGGCATCAAGCCTTGCTACGATGACACAGAGGAACTCTCTATGAAAGCACCAATGTCGGTGTCAAAACCGGCGGATGTCGGGTAGGGGGTCATGAACTGTGCGTCTAAGGCTAATGGTAACAGGAGGCAGGGGACACGATGTTTTACCCAGGTTCAGGCCCTCTCGATGGAGGTTATACCCTACTTCCTGCTTGATTGATCTTGATGATATGAGTATTACAAGAGTTGATCTACCATGAGATCGTAGAGGCTAAACCCTAGAAGCTAGCCTATGATTATGATTATTATCGTCCTACGGACTAAAACCTCCGGTTTATATAGACACCGGAGGAGGCTAGGGTTACACAGAGTCAGTTACAAAGAAGGATATCTAACATCCGAATCGCCAAGCTTGTATTCCACGCAAAGGAGAGTCCCATCCAGACACGGGACGAAGTCTTGAGTCTTGTATCTTCATAGTCCAACAGTCCAGCCAAAGTATATAGTCCGGCTGTCCGGATACCCCCTAATCCAGGACTCCCTCAACGGGGTGTGACGGACTCACCTCCGCATGCGACGCCGTGGCACGCCGCATCTATGCCTGCTCCGACTTGTTCCAGGCTCGGCCTCGCAGGGTGGACGGACGGGGGGTCACGACCCCCTCCTCCTGCTCGCCCTCGTGCTAATGCATGCAGTGCGCTTGGTTGACAGGTGCAGTGAGGCTATTATGTTTTCAACCCCACGCATGCACGCAACCCCGGAGCCACACCCCTAAGATAGATAGTTGGGTGATGGGGTGTGCCGGACATGCATCCGCATGTGATGCCATGGCATGCCGCGTCGTCGCCCGCTCCAGCTCATTCCAGGCTCGACCTCGCATGGTGGAGGGGAGGGGGGTAACGACACCCCGTGCCCAGCCTCGCGCTAACGCATGTAGTGCGCTTGGTTGACATGCGCAGTGCGGCTATTCTGTTTCCAACCCCAAACACGCAGGCAACCCCGGAGCCACACCCCTAAGATAGATCGTGGGGTGGCGGGGTGTGATGGACTCGCCTCTACATCCGACGCAGCGGCATGCCACGTCGTCATCTGCTCTGGCTCGTTACAGGCTCGGCCTCACAGGGGGAGGGGAGGGGGGTCACGAAGGCCCTCCCCTCTACCCGGCCTAGCGCTAACGCATGCAGTGCACTTGGTTGACAGGCATAGTGTCGCTATTCTGTTTCCAACCCCAAACACGCGCGCAACCCCAGAGCTACAGCACCACCCATAACGCAAAACGCTCGATAAAAAAGGAAATGAAAAGAAAAAAGTTGTGTTGAAAAAGAACTTATCCATGCTGCAGTTCAGTTATACACATGAATGCAGTGCCATTCTGCAAAAGTTTTGCACAGATAAAAGGGTGAAAAAAGAAACACCTACAACAGCACGGGTGCAAAAAGTAAAAACACACGTAAATAAAAACTAGGGTTCACACACACACACGCACAAACATATATATATATATATATATATATATATATATATATATATATATATATAGGGTGGGTCTATTCTAATAACACCCCCTAAGACCTTATTCTCATAACACTAAAACCTTATTCTGCTAACACTTAAGCAATGTCCCGCACACCTAAAGCGAACTACAACAAAATAACCCTACACCCGCACCCACCGGTCAATGAGCACCCGGACAGACCCCATCCCCTTCCCCAATCCACTACATCTCATCCCTCCTGCCTCCTTCCTCGCCGCACCAGAGCGACCCCAGCCTCCTTCCTCCCGGCGCGCCACCTCCGACCACCGTCGCCCTCCCCT